>NC_079535.1:13304595-13604595 GCF_003711565.1 Takifugu flavidus
CTAGCATGGACAGGAAAGCCTGCACCACTGTGTTGGACAGCACGTCTCCCATTCTCTGTCCTGGACCCCAGAGCTCTGCTCCAGACCCGTGTCATCGATTGTCGAGCTCATCCCGGACATTCGACATTCCCGGTGGTTGAGGTCTCTTCCTCTGTTACTCACTCAGGCAGATGTTGTCGTGGAAAAACGCCAGGAAGTCGCCGCAGTGCTCCCTGTGGTTGCCGCTGGCGACGCAGGAGCACCAGGGTCCCACGTTGGATGTGGAGTTGTCCAGGTAGTTGGGAGTGATTGTACTTCCTGAGCAGGACAGGAAACGGAATTCTGTACATTTACCAGCAAATCAAGAGCCGCTGTCACGTCTGCCTCCCTCACACACACACACACCACACACACACACACACACACACACACACACACACACACACATACAGGAGGTGTGCGCAGATGTAATCTCGTTAGGCTGATCCTGATTACGACCCTACAGCCTGATTATGGTAATTAAATAAAAGCAGTTCCATGACAACGCTCTGATGTATGGGCGCGCACGTACGTGCGTGAGGAGCTGAGGTGGGTGTAAACAGCAGCAGCCTGCTGGCTTCTCTGGGACCTGTTTGGCTGCCTGTCCTGACAGATGATTCATGTGAACCGTCCCAAAGCTCAGAGGGTCACCGCTGGACCGCCGCCGCAGGGGTGGATCCCTCAGGTGGATCCCTCAGGTGGATCCCTCAGGTGGACCCCTCAGGTGGATCCCTCAGGTGGACCCCTCAGGTGGATCCCTCAGGTGGACCCCTCAGGTGGATCCCTCAGGTGGATCCCTCAGGTGGACCCCTCAGGTGGATCCCTTTGATCGGAAGTGTCCCCCATGTCCCCCCCCAGCTCCTGTTTTCAGAGCTGAAACCCAACGGCTGCAGCTTGAAGTGGGATGGTGTGTGTGTGTGTGTGTGTGGTGTGTGTGTGTGTGTGTTGTGTGTGTGTGTGTGCGTGTGTGTGTGTGTGTGTGTGTTGTGTGTGTGTGTGTGCGTGCGTGTGTGCAGCACCAGCGCACGTCTCACCCATCAGGCCGGTGTACGACAGCAGACACTCTCCGTAGTTCTCCTGCTTGCAGCCGCTGCTGTTCTCCTCTGAGGGCTGGCAGTCGTACTGGAACTGGGCCCAGCGAGACCTGAGGGAGCAGAACACCCCATCATCACCCCATCATCACCCCATCATCACCCCATCAACACCCCATAATCACCCCATAATCACCCCATCAACACCCCTCTGTCACCCCAGCATCACCCCAGCATCACCCCATAATCACCCCATAATCACCCCATCATCACCCCATAAGCACCCCATCATCGCCCCATCATCACCCCATAATCACCCCATCAACACCCCTCTGTCACCCCACCATCACCCCAGCATCACCCCATAATCACCCCATCATCACCCCATCATCACCCATCTGTCACCCCATCATCACCCCTCCATCACCCCACCATCACCCCAGCATCACTCCTCCATCACCCCATCATCACCCCATCATCACCCCTCCATCACCCCATCATCACCCCTCCATCACCCTTCCATCATCCTTCCATCACCCCATCATCACCCCTCTGTCACAGCAATGACAAGCCCTGACTTGTGTTGACGTGTTGCAGCCGTCCTGGACGTGGACCCGTCAGAACATCAGAGATCCTGTATGTGGCGCCTGTGGCCGGTTCCGTGCCCCCCCCCCCCAGCCTTCCTCTCCAGCATCTCCATCTTCTCCTGGTTTCACTTCTTCTCTGCTGACTTTTCGATGAGTTCTGACCAGATGATGGAAGACGGATCGTCCACAGAAACGTCTCCTCTCCTTCGCTCACCTTTGCTGCTCAGACATCCAGCCCCATCGTCATCATCATCATCATCATCATCATCGTCATCATCATCATCATCATCATCATCGTCATCATCATCCTCATCCTCATCCTCATCCTCCTCGCCCCCGAGGACGCCGCAGCCATCATATTGCATCACGTGCTGCCGTCCACTGGCATTTGTGGCGGGAGCCCTCGGGGGCCGCGGCGCTCCGCCCTCGTTCGTCATGTCACAACAATGATGTGTGTAAAACTCAGGTGGGACGATGAGAGGAGACGTCCTCTGTAGCCCGCCGGGCGACGCGGCGCAGGCGCCCGCGGGGCCGCGGGGCGTCCATCCATCCAGGCCGGCGTGGAGAACAACGTGTGATCGATCGACGTGACGGATGAAGCCGTTTGTCTCCCCGACGTGTGAAGAGGAAGTGGATTAAAGGTGGAAACGCCGCCTGTCTGCTGGGGGGGGAGAGTGTTTCCTGTCTGCTCCGACAACAAACGCCGCTTTAATGACGCGCCGCTCAAATCTGCCAGGATAGCTGATGCTGGAGGGGGGCGGCGGGGCAGAGGGCGGCGGGGGGGCAGACGGCAGCGGGGAAGATGGCGGCCGCCTCGCTGCCGCTTCACCCACAAAACAAATGGTGAATTTAACTGAAGTCATTAAACAGCCTAATGAGTCTATCAACTGAATTAATTGAACAGGGATGACTAATTAAATCTAAATGACATCACAGCAACAGAAGCACCAGAGGAAACAGTCTGGACGTCGTCTGGCTTCTCGTCCTCCTGCGGGACGGTCCGGCCGGAAGCTTCTTGTCCTCCTGCGGGACGGTCCGGCCGGAAGCTTCTTGTCCTCCTGCGGGACGGTCCGGCAGGAAGCTTCTTGTCCTCCTGCGGGACGGTCCGGCCGGAAGCTTCTTGTCCTCCGCGGGACGGTCCGGCCGGAAGCTTCTTGTCCTCCTGCGGGACGGTCCGGCCGGAAGCTTCTTGTCCTCCTGCGGGACGGTCCGGCAGGAAGCTTCTTGTCCTCCCGCGGGACGGTCCGGCCGGAAGCTTCTTGTCCTCCTGCGGGACGGTCCGGCAGGAAGCTTCTTGTCCTCCTGCGGGACGGTCCGGCAGGAAGCTTCTTGTCCTCCTGCGGGACGGTCCGGCCGGAAGCTTCTTGTCCTCCTGCGGGACGGTCCGGCCGGAAGCTTCTTGTCCTCCGGTGGGACGGTCCAACCTCTGATGCTGCGGAGGAACCGGGGACGAGCGAGCAGGACGGCAGGAGCTCGTCCAGGCTCTGCAGCCATTTAACAAACAGGTTCTTCCAATGAACGGTGGATGAACTCGGAGCCAAAGCAGAGATGGAGGGAGGAGGAGGAGCCTGATGATGTCAGCGAAGGAGAAACTCCCCAAATATTCCCGAACAAACAGAAGCCTTTTCTCCGTTTAACGGAGAAAAAGTGGTTTTGATGATTGAATTCTGCTTCAGCCTGAGCTGAGAGGCTGCAGGGCACTAACACACAGGCCTGACTGGTTTTCCCTGACTAGTTTTCCCTGACTAGTTTTCCCTGACTAGTTTTCCCTGACTGGTTTTCCCTGACTGGTTTTCCCTGACTAGTTTTCCCTGACTGGTTTTCCCTGACTGGTTTTCCCTGACTAGTTTTCCCTGACTGGTTTTCCCTGACTGGTTTTCCCTGACTGGTCCAGTCCACTGGGACAGGAGCGTGATTGTCCTGACCCAACATGGTGCTACTGTCCACCAGACAGGAAGCGTGCGGTAAGCGGGCGGTAAGCGGGCGGTAAGCGGGCGGTAAGCGGGCGGTAAGCGGGCCGACCTGCACACGTAGTCGGCCTTGCAGACGCGCAGCTGAGCCAGGCAGTTGGGCTTCTCCTTGTCCTCGTAGGAGCAGGACGGGACGATGGTCTGGCGGCGGCGCTCCGCACAGGCCGTGTCGGTGCAGGGGCAGAAGAGCAGCTCGTGGGTGTAGTCGGGGGGGACCCGGTCGAAGAACTTCCTCAGCGCCTTGTTGCACTTGGGCCGGTTACAGGGTCCGGACCGGGCCGAGGGCTGGATGCAGGCCGACACGTACTCCGTGCGCAGCTTCTGGCAGGTCTCGTCGATGTTGCAGGCCTTGGCGGCGTCCAGGCAGCGGTTGACCGTCATCACCTCCGACTCTGAGGAGACATGAAGCAAAGCTTTTCATCCTGGGGAGGGAACATCAAATCCCAGCCAATGTTTACCAATGATTTCAAGGTCTGATTGGAGCTGTATCGACTGCCCCCCCCCCCCTCCCCCTCCCCCCCCAGTGAGAGCTGAAAGGAGAACGAGGAGTCCGAGTGTGATGGAGAACATGAAGAACACACTCAGGCCTGATGAGTGTGTGATAAATACGAGATGATTGTGTTTAAATGCTGCATGAGTTCAGGCTGGCAGGACTTCAGCCGAGGCTTCCTGGATGAATATTTCATTCTGCTGGGTTAATGCGGGGGGGGGGGGGGGGGCAGCAGGAGGGGGGGGGGCACCTCTCAATGCTGCCCCCCCCCCCCCACCCCTCCTGCTGCCAGGTGCATCCAGCCCTCCCTCCCTCTCATTCGTCATCTTAATCCTGGGCATCTGCCATCAGTGCCCCAACACCCACACACCCCCACCCCCCCCACACACACACCCACACACCCCCACCCCCACACACACCCCTTCTCTGGGCTCCTCCTCACTGCAGCGGTAACGAACCACCTCCTGTGGAGCAACAGGAAAACCCCTCTCAAATCCATATTTCATACATATTTGTACCCAGTTTTCCTCATTCTGCCATCGTGTGTGTGTGTGTGTGAGTATGCATGCGTGCGTGTGCATGTGCGTGTGCGTGTGCGTGTGTGTGCATCTCCTCTGGCAGCCTCCTCTCCTCATTACTTTGTAAACTGCCTGTAGTTTCGTCTCCTGGTGAATTTGCTTCTCACCAAGCTGTCATATAAAATATGAATGGCCGTGGAGAGCACCCTAACAAGCCATCACACACGCGGGTTATTCCCAGTTTAACGACTAAACACACAGAGCCGAGGAACGGGAAGTGTGCATGTGTGTGTGTGTGTGTGGGGGATTTAGAGGCGGATGGACCCAAAGCCTGCAATCAGAGACTGGAGGAGCATCTGAAGGCTAACGAAGAGCTCTGCCCGGTGCTGGGTGTCCTCCTCCCCGTGTTCACACGAGTGTTCCTGGGCCGATCCTGGAACACTCTGCTCCAGATTCCCTCACAGGTTCCTCACCAGACCCACTGGAGGCTGCGTGAACTCCTGCTGCAGCTGCTTTTCCAGTTCCGAGGCTGCTCCTTCAATGTTCCCTCTAATGTTCCCTAATTTTCCATGTGTCTGAGCAGACACACAAGCTCCCTGAGCACCTGAGGACCAACATCAGACGGGTCCACTGTGGCCACACCAGTATCAGGCTTGATCAGAACCTTGGATCACAGCGAGTTACCTGGCTTATTAAAAGAATCACATGGCAGCAGCACATAAAATGAAAAAGACAAAACTCTTGTTGTTCATGAGATGTGTCCTGTTCTATGTGAGAGTCCTGCTTTAACCAGAGGAAGAGCTTCTTCTTCTGTGTGCACACACTCCGACAGCCGTCCCATCCTAAAAGAACCGCATTCTTTTTTACTCTGGCTTGATGAGTGGATGTGGCTCTGCCCGTTCGTTTGCCATGATAAGGGATTAGCATTTGCGTCTCCTAACTCTGCTGCACTGTTGTTAGCTAGCTAACGTGCACGGCGAGTAAAGGCAGGGCACATGCGCGATGCTGATTGGCTGCGTAGCGTAGGTGTATCGGATTATTGGCTGGACACCTGTCGCTCATTGAGTTACGTTACGAAATGGTACAGAAAACAATATTACTGGTCTAATTAACTAGATTATATCAGTTCTAAAATTAGATATTAATGAATACGTTTCTGTTGAATTTTATTTTGTGCGCTGAGTACGTGCAAGCAGTGCGCGATTGCGCAAGCGCGCAGCTTAGAGGGAACATTGGCCTCCTTGTTCATCCTCACTGGTCAAACATGCAGTGATCTGGAGATGGTTTCTCAAGCTTTACTAGTCCGGCTCCAGGGAAGAACCTCCAGGGAAGAACCTCCGAGCTCCGTAAAGGACACCAGTGCTCCCAGTCGTTGTCACATAAACACAGCGTGACAGTTACTGTCCTTGTGGGGACCTCACAGCAACAACGTGAGCAGGTCACTGATTGGGCGACATCCATGCAGACCAGGATCATTTCAGGATTTAATTAGCCAAAGCAAAAATGCTAATTGCAGCCTGTTATCATCTCCATCTCCCTATTAAAGCAGCGCATGCTAATCATTTCATTAGTGTCATTGAGGTGCCACAGTTTCCTCAGCGTCACTGATGCGGAGCATATGTGCTGCTGGGAAAATGAAAACTGACTTTGGCGTCCTGAATGGAAACGAAGCCTTTTCTCTCAGACTCTGAAGGCCCAGAGCAACATCGCCCACTTCTCCACCTTCCTCTGGCCTTTCATTCCTGCTATCTTTGTCTGCTCCGTCCCTCCCTGAATTAGCCGTGCTAAAGTAAATAGGTAATTAATCTTTGCCTGGGACGCTAACGTGCACGGAGCAGCCCTGCGGCCAGCCGCCAGCGCACAGCAGCACACAACCAGCGACCGCCCAGCGTGTCGGCGCCGCGGCAACATCTGGATCCGCCCTCTCGCCGGCCCGGAGGGGAGCTGCTGGCTCCGCCGGGAAGCTGGAGGCAGGAAGAGAGGAAGCGTGAGGCAGCAGGTCACCTGCAGCGATGGAGGCCAGGCGGACGTAGTCGGAGCCCCTCTCCTCGGGTTCGTACGGGTAGCTCTCCACCAGGCTGAGTCCTGCGGAGGAGGACACAGAGCAGGAAGGTTAGAGGGGGCGGAGCCTCTGCTCAGCCTCAAGACGTCTAAATAAGCTCAGATGAGGACGTTAAAGGGAAGACGCTGCTGAAACCTTCATCCCTGAATGAACAGCTGCTGCTGCACAACACAAAAACTCCTCCGCACCTTCTTCAACGCGGTGCTTGACTCCGTTTATTCGCACTGTTTTTGATTGGATCGTTCCTCATTATTCTTTTCACTCCTATTTAATTGCGGGGCTAACGATGACTGACAGAGCGGCAGAACCTCGGCTCCGGTCCCTGTTTATTGCCCTCGTCGCTCCGGCGTCTCGGTGTCTTTGTTTGCACTTCCTGTTCGGCTCTGTTACTGTACGAACAGCCGGGGGAGCGTTCCGATGGGAGCGGAGAACACAGAGAACGTGGGCGGAACAACACGGATCAGAGACTCCGTTTGAACTATTTCTGAAACAATAAATGCTGTTTTCATTTAAGCCTGGAATTTACAGTTTAGCCATCTGGAGGCGGGAGATTAGCTGGTAATGGGTGGCGCGCTCCGTAATCCCGGCGATGGCTCCAGTCGCCCACCTCCCACAACGCCCGAGCAGATTCCGAGTTCTACCTTCACCACTCTCCCTGATAAAGACTCAAATGGAAGAACGTTTATCTCTCCTGCCAAAGCGCCGACTCAGCAGGACGTCCGAGCCCGCGGCGGCGCTCTTGCGGCGCCATCGGGACGGCGGCGGCCTCACCGTGCAGCAGCGACTGGTGCAGGCTCCAGTAGATGCTCAGGCAGTTCTTCTCCTTCTTCATGCCTCGTTTGCACTGGCAGCCGTGCAGAGGGGTGGACAGGAGCGCCGTCATGGCGTTCTCGCACTGGTTCCGCGCCCCGGGCCCCAGCTTCACGCTGCCGTCGCCCGCCACGCACTGCCGGAGGGTGCGCAGCCGCGGGCTGCACGTGTCGTCGCCGGAGCAGGCGTCGCCGGCGCGCAGGCAGTCCCAGCCCCCCGTGGAGAGCGCCGAGCGTGGGACTCCTGTGGGACACAAGATTCAGATTTTAGGGAAAATCCCGGATGGAGACGTTTGGGAGCAGCGGTCGTGGAGCAGAGCTCAAGCTGCTCTGGAGAAAACCCAGAATAATAGAAAGGAATCACACAAAAGTGGGCCAAGCCCGAACCGGTGAGCTCAGGTAGGAGCCACTGGAGCAGTGTGTTACAGGCATCCCGTTACAACGTCGGCGGTTCTGGGAAATGGGTCAAAAGCCTCATCCCAGATCTGGGAGATAAAGTGGGAGCCAAAGGGAGGAAATGCTGACGAGCTTGTTGGAGATACTTCAGACAGCATTACATCACTCTGTTATCCTCCATCAAAGCAGCTGCCCTGTTAAATATGCAGGAAGTTCCATTAAGTGTGTTCAAACCTGCTGAATTCAAATCAGGATCAACACCCGGAAGCTAAAACAGACAAAATCAAATGTAATTGACAAGTTGTGCTCGTCAGTGGTGATCACAGCGAGTCTCTCCAGCACATTAGAGTGTTCCCAAAGCCCAGCGGGTCTAGATTATTCATGAATTCATAGTTCTCAGCTCGAACACGTCTGACAGCGTCCGCACGGCTCCATTAAAGCTGGGGGCTGATGCAGCGTCTCCTGGTTCATCCCGACACCACCGAGATGGCAGTGACGCCTTCGCCTACAGTCACAACAGCGCTCGTCTTTTCCAGACCGAAGCTGCATCGTTAGTGCAAAGAAAAATGCAGATTCTGCCGGTTCCAGCCAGTTCCAGCTGGTTTCTGCTGGTTCCTGCTGGTTTCTGCTGGTTCCAGCTGGTTCCAGCTGGTTTCTGCTGGTTTCTGCCGGTTCCAGCCGGTTCCTGCTGGTTCCTGCTGGTTCCTGCTGGTTCCTGCTGGTTTCTGCTGGTTCCAGCCAGTTCCAGCTGGTTTCTGCTGGTTTCTGCTGGTTCCAGCCGGTTCCTGCTGGATCCTGCTGGTTTCTGCTGGTTCCTGCTGGTTTCTGCTGGTTCCAGCCGTTCCTGCTGGTTCCTGCTGGTTCCTGCTGGTTCCTGCTGGTTTCTGCTGGTTCCAGCCAGTTCCAGCTGGTTTCTGCTGGTTTCTGCTGGTTCCAGCCGGTTCCTGCTGGATCCTGCTGGTTTCTGCTGGTTCCTGCTGGTTCTGCTGGTTTCTGCTGGTTCCAGCCGGTTCCTGCTGGTTCCAGCTGGTTCCAGCCGGTTCCAGTCGGTTCCTGCTGGTTCCAGCCGGTTCCTGCTGGTTCCCGTCGGTGCTCTGAGGAGGAACGCAACAGTCCAAGGAGTCGCTAGCCCGCTAACGCTGAGCTCACAGCGGTCTTAACCAATAGTTCAACTGATTTAACCTGATTTTCCAAATGTCACGACTCCGATTTCACTCATCATATCTTTGGTTGAGACGGCATTGCTGACCAGATCCCAGGAATCCTCTCACAGCTGGAATCCTCTCACAGCTGTGAAATGAGCAAAATAATGAAGGAAATTTGGTGAAAATACTGAGAAGACGTTTCTAGCTGAAGCGGACTGAGGCCAGGTGGCTCTGGAAGCCACCCTGCCTTATTAGGATCAACACCATTCCTGGTATTCCAAGACATATCCTTAAAAACTTTTGGACCTGTGACTGAAAAGGTGAGATCTCCTGTTAAGCTCCTCTGGCTGAAGCCTGAACAACCTTCAACCTCAATAAAAGAGCAGGGACAGGAGCTGCTGCCTTGCTTTTAGGAACGTCGGTGGATCCTATTGTGAGCGATCATCCAGCACTCCAGCGGAACGCCGGGGTCTTGACAGGCAGCATTTATCGTCCCGCTCAGCCGCCTTTTTCCACTTCAGAGTCTGAACGAGCAGAGTGGTTGTATGTAAGCAGAGAGGGAGGCGGGCGGGATAATGTCACTCCTGATGCAAATCAGCTCCTCCAGGATCGGGAGGGCGAGCCGGAAAAGAAAGTGGAGGAATCTTCGCTCCACAGAAACGGTGGGAAAATGCAGATCTGCCAAGGAAACGTGATTATATAACGATGCTTCAGCTCCGTCTGCAGATTTAAGATAAACAACATGAGAGGGTGTGTGTGTGTGGGGGTGTGTGTGTGTGTGTGGGTGGGGGGGGGGGGTGTGGGTGTATGTGTGTGTGTGTGTGTGGGTGGGTGGGTGTGTGTGGTGTGTGTGGTGTGGGTGTGTGTGTGTGGGTTTGTGTGTGTGTGTGGTGTGTGTGTGGGTGTGTGGTGTGGGTGTGTGTGGGTGTGTGATGAATCCTGAATCCAGGTTTTCCAGCTCGACTCATCATGAATTAATCCAGCCTGAGAGAAGTTTGACGTGAGAACCTGCGAAGGAAACGTGAATTTCCTGGAAACAGAAACCAGTTCAAACCAGTCGAGTGAGGAGGAACCGGTGGTGCCAGGCAGGTGTGCTGCCTCCTCACCATAATCCCGGCTCCGCCTCTCTGGTTTGGGAGATTTCCTCCTTCCTGTCATGCTTCAGTGAGCAGATTCTGGAATTAAAGAGGCAGATCTCCAGAATCCCTAAAACCAAATTCCTTTTCCCTTCCTGTGATCTGCGGCTTAGAATCCGAACCGGACGAGTTCAGGATGGTTCTGACAGTCGGGCCGCTGGGACCAGGCTCCGCCTGATTTGACAGTTAACATGAAGACTCCACAAAGATCTGGTGTCCGGGAGTAGGGAATGTAGGAGGTCATTGAGATGATGAAGCTGGGAGGAGAAACTGGCGGATTCTTTGGAATAGGATCAGGAAGCAGAACGCTCCGGAACTCCCTGCTTCCGACCGGATGGATGCTGCTTTCCTCCCTGAGCTTCAGCCACCTCCAGGCGACCTGTGGGGTCAAAGTTCACTGGCTGAGAAGCTTCTGGGAGACGGATTTCCATCGCTGTACACGGATGAGTGGAATTTCACTGAACTGGGAATTGTGTAACTGGATCCACTGGTGAAGGGGGAGAAACTGAGGGATTCAGGCGGCGCCCAACCCACTCACGGCTACGAGGCGCACACTGAAGAGCGCGCACGCTGAAGAGCGCGCACGCTGAAGAGCGCGCACGCTGAAGAGCGCGCACGCCGAAGAGCGCGCACGCTGAAGAGCGCGCACGAGTCGTGCAAACACAGCTTCCTTCAGCAGTGGGAGGATGATAGCAGAGTTCACACCGTTTTGTGTGGGATAAATTGGTTTTATCTCCCAGAGTCGGCCGGCGGAAATGATGAGGCGTCGGAAGTTCGATTAGAGGAGGAGAATCCAAGATAAAAGTTCAGGACTTCAATCGGCAACAGTCACGTCGGACCACGAGGGACGGAAGTTTCACCGGGATGATCCCAGGTAACTCAGCGTTTGGGAGGAGGAGCCGCGGCCTCATGGAGCGCTATCGGAGACGGTCCCGCCTCTTCTGGGCTTTTCCTCATCTCACTTCCTCCTTTTTCCTCCCAAAACCTTTTTTTTAATCTGCGAAAATCATTTCGTTTTTTCAGGAAACTCGAGGCTGCAAAAGCTGAGAGAAAAATCCTCCCAATCAGTGTGTCCAGCGACGGGTGACGGCCAGGAATCACTTTATTCACACACACACGCGCACGCACACACACACACACACACAACACACACACACACACACACACACACGGTCTTCCTGCAGCAGGACGAGCCCCTTCAGAGCCCACTGCCGAGGTACCCTTGAGCCAGGTAACACATATTTGCCTGTGGTGAGTTACGACCCCTCCGGGGGGGGGGGGCGGGGGGGGTCTGCCTTCGCCCATCTGCAGCTGGGATGGACCCCAGCATCGCCCGTGAGCCCGAACGGGACCGAGCGGACACCACTTGTGCACCAAAGCGAACCATCAGCACCGTTCCCGCTCTACTAGTGCCAGCTCAGGACAACCTGGCATCCCATAGCGCACGGCCCCTCAGCCAGCATGGAGAGTTCTGCCCGTCAGAGTCCTGCTGCCAACAGAACCTCTCTGCATGTTGGGCCCGTTCTCGTGCTGCAGTCAGAACCTCTAAAGTCCGACAGTGTGGCGCCTGTTTGGAGGCTCGTGATAAAAACCTCCTTAAGCTCCTTACTGCCTTTGTGCCTCCTTCTCCAGAGAGCGGAATGAGAACGGGCTTCCTCTCCTCTCCGCTGCTCCCTGCTCAGAACACATTGAATCACAATACAATCAAATCCACAATTCCTACACCCACTGTTGCACATCGGCCTCAGACGTGCACGCAGACGCACAAACAGGCTCCACCTCCTCTGCTTCCTGCGTTGGGCTCGGAATTCCGGACGCAACCTGGTAACGTGTGTGCACGTTCCTGTCAGCGTCTTCCTCCTGTCAGTCTATTTAAAGCGCTGGCAAACGCAGCACAAATATTTGTGCACGCACGCGTTTGTGAGGGCAGAAATAATCGCATTGTTTGAGTTAATCCGGAGACGCCAGAGCTGCGGAAACAAAGCTGCTCCCAACACGAGTGGGAAACTCAAGAGCAACGAGGAAAAACACCGTTTTCCTCATTCGGCTGCGCGCGAGTGTGTATTATCTTGTTAGGACAAAGGGTTAGCTAATAAAGCTCCATGCTAATGTGATTTTCTTGACATTACAGCTCAAAGACGCAGCAGAAACTCTGTGTGTGTGTGTGTGGTGTGTGTGTGTGTGTGTGCAGATTGCAGCAAAGCAGATAACAGAGATCCTTGATTATTGTTACGGTATTACTGCCCCTGAGGGTGTATCTCACCCCTGTCGTGGTTCCCATTTCTGGCATGAAGGGAGTTTGGGGGGGGGCTTGGAAGGTGTAGGCAGGTGAGCGACCTCGGAACACGTCTCCTTTCTCCTCGGAACACGTCTCCTTTCTCCACGTCTATAATGAAACCAAGTTTCCCTGAACTGTCCGGCATTACGCTGATTCCCTGTGCAGGTTCTCTGTGGAGCCCCCCTGGGGGGAACCCCCCTCTCATTCATGTGTTGGGGGGACGTGACGGACCTGAACCTGCTGCTCCAGCAACCCTGAACACGCCACCTCAAGGTGGACTATCTGCACCATCAAAGACATCTGCTGACCTTCAGTAAGAGCTTTGCTCCAACCTGGAGGTCAGAGGTCAGAAGACGCAGGCGTGAGGAGAGAAAATAAAACTGTTTAAAGCTAAAAAAGCAGAAACAGACGGACGTTTGTTGACTTTGTTCCTGGGTGAATGCAAATTAACGGCATCTTTTCCAAATAAAAAGCGCAGCTCCTGCAGCATAATGATGAGGTCGCGACCTGTGGAGGAGGCGGAGCCCGCGAGCGGGGAGGTGAGCTGATGTTTCATCATGTGAGACAGCAGATTAGCGGGAGCACCGCCGGCCTTGCTGCGTCCATGATGCATATTGACAGGCCGGGCCCGTCTCGCTGCAGCTAGCTTACGCGCTGCGAGGCATCCACGCGCGCATCGCTCCGCGTGAGCAAACAGCCGTTCGGGAAACTCTCGGCCACATCCGTGGGAATACCGCTGAGCTTTGGCGGCCGAGCCAGAGCGAATTCCTGCCATCTTCCACTCGTCCACCGTTGGACCTTTTTGATGTCATTATTCTCCAGCTAACACGGCCCAGCGAGCAGAGGACGTCGCAGCATTAATATGGTCCTTGTCACATTCAGGAGAGATTCTTCGCTTTAGCCCCCCCCCTCGTGTGTGGCGCCGGAGGCTTGTTTTTAATGAGGAGGAGGTCCGCTGTGACCCGACGCAGGCCAGGAGTGCCGCGCTGCTTCCTGCTGTTCTGAGCAAACACACTCATGACGCCGCGGACGCTAACCCAGCAGAGGCAGATCAGCTCAGACGTTAATGACTAGATCCACTCGATTCCTGCCCCAAACAATCCGTGGCGTCCGTTCTCCAGGGCGGCGAGCAAACGTGTGTTTAACGATTAAACTTTAATGATTTCATAGCATGTTGCTAAGAAACACGTCGGCGCTGAAACAAAACGCCATCAGAGATGCTGCAGATTCATTCATTCATTTCTGGGAAGCTTATTAATGAATGAATGATTAATTAAACCCCGTGGGGCGGCAGCAGCGCCGCTCCTGACTGGCTCCTCGCCGTGTTCGGGAACAACGAGCTCACAAAAGTGTTTGTGGGTGAAACTTTGGGTTGAAAGTGGCTGTGAGAAGGTTGAGCGGAGCAGCAGCTGTCAGCACAACAACAGCTAACCACTCGCTAACAGCGGGAAAATCCAAATCAAACGTGCACAGACGCGCACGTCTGCAGCAGACTGACAACTTTGTTTTTATTTATACACACGCAGAAAAAGTTGCGTGAGTATTTTAACTGGAGTCTTTTTAAAGTTGCTCTTTACAGGGAAGAACGTGGGATTAAAGGTTTGTTGTTTTCAGGGAACCACAGAAAATCCAGAGAGGCTGAGAAGGAAACGTTGGACTACTCAGATCATCAGTCAAACACCAGGAGACCAGGTCCTGGAGCCGACCCGTCAACAGGGTCAGAGCCAGAACCCCCCCAGGTCGACAACAGGTCGACAGCTTTAACCAGTAAAAAGCAGAACTGCAGCGTTGAGAAGCTCTTCCCACCTTCAAGGCCTGAATCATCCACTTTAAGCAATCAGCTTCACTTCAGAAACACTCCACAGGCACCAGCGCGCTGATTGCCCACCATTTTTACTTAATCCTGTGACATCACAAAGGATTATGGGTTGTTGCAAATGCCCACCCACTCATCAGAGACCCGCAGGAGCTGGAGAGCAGCGGGAACCTTCGCTGGAGGTTTGCTGCTAATCAGCACACAAGAAGTTCTCACGGCTCCTTCAAAACACACTTTGCTGCCGTTGGGCATCAGCAGTCAGCTGTTGCCAAGAATGGTTGTCAAGGTAACGAGTTCTGGCTCATCTAAACTGGCTCTGGGTGATGTCATCTCCTCTCAGGGAAGAACTGTCAGGTGAAGACACAAGATTAAAATAAAAATGACCTCCTTCCTTCTGAGAGTTAGCTAGCTTTGATGCTGCTTTGATGCTGCTTTGATGCTGCTTTGATGCTGCTTTGATGCTGCTCGTCGTGGTGTGTTCGCTAGGAAAACCCAGCCAGAAAGCAACCTGGTTCTAGTTCTTCCAAAATCCGAGTTACCTGATCTCCATCTTTAAGAGGAATAAACCATTTCTGCCATGTTAAGCCAGAGGTTGAGGGGAGGAGGGGCAGGGGGCTTCGTCCATGACCTTCACACGCTTCAGAGGAATGAAAAGATTTAATGGCCTCAAGCGCTTCTACGAGCCTGGTAAAAGGTTCCAGAAGGTTTTACAGAAATCAGTTCTCCAAAGTGCTTCCTGCTCATTTGGAAAACTCCTCATCATTTCGGGATTTTCCTAGAATCTGTTCCTACGCTGACGATTTCAACACGCTGGTCCGTTAGCCTCGCTGCGATAATTAGTAAAAAGGTGCTGAAATATTGAGGAGATTTGGGAGTTTCGGCAGGATTTCTCCGCCTCTTCCAGATGACGGGGCAGATGTTCACTTTCCCTCGGAACGGAGGAGCAGGTTTGGGCAGCAGGGGGCCGCCATTAAATCAGCGTTGGGCTTTTAAAAGAGCAAAAATAGAACCGGATGGTCCGGATTTCTCCACCTTCACCTCAAACCTTTTAAAACACCTCACTTGCTGCTCCGGGAGACGAAATTAGCCACAATTATGCACTTTTCTGCGCATCAACTTTTTATATTTAAGCCTTTCAGCTTGAAATTAAATTAGTGGAGACATTTAACTTGATTATATGATAGAAAGTCATTTGCACTCATAATTAAACAGCTACAGCGTCAGCGATGTAGCTGTGAGTCACCTGTTCCGTCTCCCAGGAGCTGAGCAGCCTCACGTCTGGCTCCAGGCTGCTTCAGGACCTGGGGGTCCATCAGGGGACCATTTAAGAGGCCGAAAGGCTCCGGTGATCCGCGGCTCTGCTGCGAGCGTACCTACAGCTTAGCTACATCTCCATTGAACTGACCAGCGTCGGTCATGTGACCAAGCTGGGGAGGATGCGACGTTCACGCCAGGACGTATTTGATGGTTATTTTCAGCAGCCAGAACGCGTTAGTGTTCAATCCCAACAATCATTCCCCCATTTTGGATCCCTTTTTCCCTATAAGAGCTGGCAAATCCCAATACGGACAAGCAGCAACCCCCCTCCCTCTATCCGTTACACAAATATCGAGCGTGGGCATCGATCCTGAGCTGCCTGGATCGGAGCAGGAGTCCGGCCGGAGCTCCTGCCAGAGCAATTAAAGCTGCCAGCAGGACGTTTGATGGATTGTCTTCACAGGGACGAACAGAAGGACGGAACAAACAGTTCCAGAGAGCAACGGCTAAATTAAATACCGACACGCGCCGTCGCTCTGCAGCACTTCGGTTTAGAGATGCTCGTTTCAGTTCTGTCTGCACTTCAGCTCCGGCGGCGCTCCGGCGCTCCGGCGCGCTACAGGAAGTCAAACACGCCAGGCTGCGGCGGGAAGGTGTGTGCCACCTGACAGGCCCGGCGAGCCAGCTCTTGGGGCGTATTGATCCGACCTGTCGCTGCCAGAGGGCCTCGCTGGATCCCGGCGCTCATTAATCAAGCCGACAGTCGGACGAGGGCAGCGGCGCCGTCACAGGGACGCCACCGGTTTCCCTTCAGTGGGCAGGTGAGGTCACCTGGGGGAGACGTCAACATCTGCATCTGGAGTCGGACAGACTCATCAAACTGGGGGTCGGATGAATCCCTCCGGATCCTGGTGCTTCCTGTTTGGAAGGATGCTAACCTCCGTTAGCTTCTGCCACTTCCTGTCTGGGTGAGGAGAGCGTTTTGTAACAGCGGTGCACCGAGTCACCACATTCCCTGGCTGATGAGCTGGAAGCTCCGGTGTTTTCTCCGACGAGGGTCTGATCATTCTGTATCCACCCTCTGCGACGCGCTCCGCGACAGTCGGGCTCTTTGAGAGCACTTTAAAAATAGACTCGACGCTGTGCGGAGCGCCAGGCAGGAGCGCGGCGGCTGTCACCAACGGAGCACCGGAAGTTTGGAAATCAAGCTGCGAAACAAAGCGGGAACGCTGAAACGCTGCAGCTTCAGCGCTGAGCTGGGGAATAAAAGGTGGCCGGAATAATTAGCCTCGCGAACACGGTGCGAGGATTTTCACGCTAACGATGTTTATCTTCATGGTTTAGTTGTGTTGGGAAAAACCTTCTTCCTGTTGGTAAAGGCAGCACCGACGGTTATTCCAGGCCCAGCAGGAGCCGCTCCCGCTGGACTAAAATAGGCTGTTGTGTGCTCACTGATGGCCTGTCATGTTTCATTACCTTTTCTCATCTGTTCAGGATGTGACAATAGGAGGATTGTGGATCCGGAACATCGCGCTGCGCTGAGTCACCGTCCAGGAGACGCAGACAACGTGAGCCCAAATCCCAGCCTGGAGAAATGTTCCCGTTTAAGACGGCACAGAGGGAGGATTACTGCCGCTGAGGCCGGAGCCCTACGGTTCCTGACCGGAGAGAATCCGACGCCGACCTCGACGCCGCACAACGGCAACATCAACAAACAAAAACTCTTCCGACCCTGTCAGACACGGGAATGTGGAAATAATGAGGGACCTAAACACGGATTTCTCCTCTTGTGCTCAGCAGACTGAAACTTTGCCAAACACAACAAAAGGAAGGAGCTTTTATCCCTAAAACGTGATCCAAATCTGCTTCTAAACCACCTCTTTGATTTACATTTGGGTCCTAAAGTCCTGTAACTGACTCCAAATCCACTTCCTGTACAGGCCACTCAGGGAACCCGGAGCGATGCGACTCCAGCTGCCCTCGATGATTCCCGGAATAAATGAAACTCAGGTGCCGACTTTACGGAATGTTGTTGCTCCAGCCAGTTAGAGACTGCGCTGCCAGGAGCAGCAGGAGCAGCAGGAGCAGCAGGAGTAGTAGGGAGCAGCAGGAGCAGCAGGAGCAGCAGGAGTAGTAGGAGTAGTAGGGAGCAGCAGGAGCAGCAGGAGCAGAGGGAGCAGCAGGAGCAGCAGGAGCAGCAGGAGTAGTAGGAGCAGCAGGAGCAGAGGGAGCAGCAGGAGCAGCAGGAGTAGGTGGGAGCAGCAGGAGCAGAGGGAGCAGCAGGAGCAGCAGGAGCAGCAGGAGTAGTAGGGAGCAGCAGGAGCAGAGGGAGCAGCAGGAGCAGCAGGAGCAGAGGGAGCAGAGGGAGCAGCAGGAGCAGCAGAAGTAGTAGGGAGCAGCAGAAGCAGAGGGAGCAGCAGGAGCAGCAGGAGCAGCAGCAGGAGCAGAGGAGCAGCAGGAGCAGAGGAGCAGCAGGAGCAGCAGGAGCAGCAGGAGCAGAGGGAGCAATGGACCAATGACAGCGGACACGTTGATGATGACACGTCTGCAGTCATGAGGAAAAGTGACTTTAACCTCCAGTGAGATCAGGGATCTCTCTGAGGGATCCGGTCTCTCCGGAGCCCTGGCCATCATTCCACTGTTTCACGGAGAATCGGGGGGGAATTCTGAAGAGCCAGCACTTTATTTCTGCAGCGTTGTAAGATAATGAAAGTTTTCCTGAGAGGAGCTCCAGAGGAGGCCTTTCCCGTGAGCCCCCCCGTCGGCCCGGCCAAGACCTGATGAATAATGCAGGTGTGCGTCAAACCTCTGGTCTCAGAATGCTGATGCTCCTCACAGCTGGAAACAGGAGCGCGGCTGCTCCTCACACCACCTCTGACGGACGGACAACAGCCCGGCGAGGCTCCGCGTCCCTTCACACCAGCTCAGCAACACCAGGATCCCAGCGCCCCCCAACCCTTCGGCCCCATCATATCAGCGCACGTCAGCTTGTGTCGCCGTCATAGTTAAACAGGACAAAAGTGCTCGGAGTGCCCCACTTGACCTTGTCATCCTGATTACAGTCGCCCCCGGGCGCCGTCCCGCAGAGTGTCTGCTGTCGTCGGCTTGATAAGAACAGCGCTGCGCCTGGTACCTGCAGCCGGACCCTGGGGGGGGCAGTAGTGCGTGAGAGGTGAGAGCGCGCGTGCACGTGCATGTGCACGGGCTGATTCTGAGAAGTTGGACAGAGTCATTACCAACTGAGGGCCCCCTGAGGTTTTAGTGGCTAATGCCGGAATTTTCCCATGAAAATTCAATGTTCCCGAGAAACCCGAGTGGTAACAGATCAATAAATCACGGGGCCGATCAATCACGGCGATGTCTGTCATGCTGAACTAATCAACTCGCTAACGCAGACGAACGATCTCCCACAACCTCCGTCACCATCGAGGGAAACACCAGAGGAGCAGATTTCTGTGCACGTCCTGAGTGAAACATCTCAGATTGATAAATGGATCATTGACAACGGAGCGTCGAGCATCTTCCAACCTACAGAAACAGATGTTTAACCTACAGAAACAGATGTTTAACCTACAGAAACAGATGTTTAACCTACAGAAATAGATGTTTAACCTACAGAAACAGATGTTTAACCTACATCCAGGTGAGATGAAGGTGGAGCTTATGGAGAAACGGTCCTTCCAGATTCTGTGATGAACTATTGAAGGTCTGCGTGTCTGACGACATCCACCTTCTCTGTCCTCACATCTGAGAATTCCGGAGCATCAAAGCGTTCCACCATCGTCCAAACAGCTCAGAAAACAGCAGAAGAGAGGAAATAAAGCCCGACGTGCACGTGTCAACCGTCTCTCCGTCACCGAGCCGCAGGAAACGGCAGCCGAGCCCGACGCAGAGCTTCCTGTTTAAGGTTTAGGGTTTTCCTGTTTAAGGTTTAGGCTGCTGGGATACTTCACCCACAGCAGCAGATCCTGGGAACAACGAGCAGCGGTTCCATCACCATCCCACCGTGGGGGGGCATCGTCCCTGTGGGGGGGCTGGAATCTGTGCTCTTCAGTGATGGGATGCAATAAGGAAACAATTACAAAGAGAATAAAACCTTCATGATGCCGTCAAACCTCATGAATGTCAGGTGATTCCTTCACATTTCCATTTATGGAATATTAACTTGGATCTGGAATTACTCTCCCAACGACCCCCGACCTCTTGGAGGTCCGTTTAGGTGGTTTTAAACAGAAACACACAAGTGGGAGGTGTTCTTTTCCAGCTGGTCACATCTGCTCAGCGACCCGCTAACGTTAAAGCTTCAACATGAAAGAATGAATTTTAATTAACGGATATGAGGAAACCGAGAAGGTCAATCACTCGCTCTCATCTAATCACCTTTCAGACTGTTCAGAAGGTGAAAATATTCCTCCTCCATTATGACAAACTCACTCTACAAATCTGCATCTCAATGATTTTATACGTCTGCACTTAATGAGGCTGGAACGAGGAAACGGAACCTTTAATAACCTGACTCATAATTAACCATCTCAGAGCTCATCTATCTCGGGCTTCATCTCAGCTGGGAGATGTGATCAATAATCTCTCCTGTCTGGACTCTCAGCATCAAACAATCATTTAAGCCCCTTCAAATCAATCGCAGACATTTTCTTTTTAACCATCAGCCTGTTTCCATCCACGCAGCCATGAGCTGAGCTAATAAAGGACTCAGCAGCAGCTCCTCCAGGAGGACAGCATCAGGACAGCAGCGTCCTGGGACTGAAGGAGCGGGGGACTGAAGGAGGCGGGGGACTGAAGGAGACGGGGGACTGAAGGAGACGGGGGACTGAAGGAGGCGGGGGACTGAAGGAGGCGGGGGAGACGGGGGACTGAAGGAGGCGGGGGACTGAAGGGGCGGGGGACTGAAGGAGACGGGGGACTGAAGGAGACGGGGGAGACGGGGGACTGAAGGAGGCGGGGGACTGAAGGAGGCGGGGGACTGAAGGAGACGGGGGACTGAAGGAGACGGGGGACTGAAGGAGACGGGGGACTGAAGGAGGCGGGGGACTGAAGGAGACGGGGGACTGAAGGAGACGGGGGAGACGGGGGACTGAAGGAGGCGGGGGACTGAAGGAGGCGGGGGACTGAAGGAGACGGGGGACTGAAGGAGACGGGGGAGACGGGGGACTGAAGGAGGCGGGGGACTGAAGGAGACGGGGGAGACGGGGGACTGAAGGAGGCGGGGGACTGAAGGAGGCGGGGGACTGAAGGAGGCGGGGGACTGAAGGAGGCGGGGGACTGAAGGAGGCGGGGGACTGAAGGAGGCGGGGGACTGAAGGAGACGGGGGAGGCGGGGGACTGAAGGAGGCGGGGGGACTGCTGGGACAGTGAGCGCCTCTCCTCAGGAGTAGAGGACAGAAACTCCGATGGGATCGCTGGTCCCTGGATGCTGCTGCAGTCTGAGAACTCCCAAAAGAGCAGGTGGAGCTGCTGGGCTGTGTCTGACTGTCCTCCTCCCCTGGGGGGGGGGGGGGGGGGGGGAGTCACCCGCCGCCGAAGGCCAGACACATTTTTCAATTATGCACAGGAGGGAAGGGAATTAGAGGTCTAATCCAGGACTAATCCCCAAACAAACGGCTCTATGACCCCCATTCCCAAGAACCAGAGCCCCCCCCCGTCCCTGGAAGCTTCTCCTGACTCGGAGTTTCTGGAGCTGAGCTCTGTGGGCAGGAAGATGTGGGAGCGGTGCTGACAGTTACTGGAGCAGCTGAAGCTGTCGGAGCTTTGTCAAACAGCGTTAGTTCACAGCTTTAAAGATCCGCCCTCAAAAGGAACCTCTCCAGGTCCGGCCCTGATGGCCGGCACGCCGCCCCCACCACAACCAGTCTGGAGGACCACGGGAATGGTGGCGCGGCCACGGACACGTGCACCGCCGTGTCCGTGACCTTTGAACCAGCTTCAAGGACTCCGAGTTCACCAACATTTAAAACAAATCCGTCTTTCTCCTTTAGAATTGAGCAATTATACTCTGCCTGGGTTCAGGGCCGTTTACGGCAGCTGTTCGTTTCTAAACCTTCGCACGCCTGAAGACGCCTCCCTCGTTGGGATTCCGTCCGTGAGCGAATCGGGCCGATCCCGGCGTGCTCACACCTCCCTCGTTTCCCTCAACTTGTACAAGCAATCGATTCCACTCAGACGCTGAGCGTCGGCTCTAACGGCGCCGCCATCGTCGCTCCGTCACCTTCTGAATGCAGATGGCTGCGCGCGTGCGTGTGTGTGTGTGTGTGGTGTGTGTGTGTGTGTGTGTGTGCGTGTGTGTGTGTGTGTGAGTGTGAGTGTGTGTGTGTGTGAGTGTGTGTGTGTGTGTGCGTGTGTGGTGTGTGTGTGTGTGTGTGTGTGTGCGCGTGCGTGTGTGTGTGGTGTGTGTGAGTGTGTGTGTGTTGTGTGTGTGTGTGTGTGTGTGTGTGTGGTGTGTGTGTGTGTGCGCGTGCGTGTGTGTGTGTGTGTGTGTGTGTGTGTGAGTGTGTGTGTGTGTGTGTGTGTGTGAGTGTGTGTGTGCTGGGGGGAAGAAGTGGAGAAACGTTTCATCTGAAGACGCGGCCTATCAGAGGGAGCGTCCTCAGAGACCGGTCCAGCGATGAGCAGCTGCAGCAGATGTCACCTTGTGAGCGGGTTGTTTTCCATCAGATCCATCTGAAGCTTTAAAAGAGCATTCGAAAGCAAAGTGCTGCACGTTTGAGTTCATGAAGTGCATCGTGCTGGCGTCACGTTCGTGCTGACACGGGGCTTTAGACCCCCCCCACGAGGGCCCACGAGGGACGCCACGTGGGCGCCGCTCTTTTAGCTTTGATGTTGCCGCTCGCTCGCCTCTGTTACGCTGCTCCACAGTGTGTGAAGAAAGGGGGCGGGACCAGAGAGGCCCCGGGTCAGTGGACCAGGACAGGGTCAGGTGGCGGGGGAGGAGGGGAGGAGGGACCCTGGCAGGAGCTCTGGACCAAACAGGCCGAAAGAGGGCCCACGAGGGAGGGCCCCGCGAGGGCCCACGAGAGCCTACTAGGGCCCCACGAGGGCCCATGAGGGAGGGCCCACGAGAGCCTACTAGGGCCCCACGAGGGCCCATGAGGGAGGGCCCACGAGGGAGGGCCCACGAGAGCCTACTAGGCCCCACGAGAGCCCCACGAGGGCCCATGAGGGAGGGCCCCACGAGGGAGGGCCCACGAGAGCCCATGAGGGAGGGCCCACAAGAGCCTACGAGAGCCTCACGGACCAAACAGGCCGAAAGGGGGCCCACGAGGGAGGGCTACGTGAGGGCCCACAAGAGCCTACGAGAGCCCCACGAGAGCCCCACGAGGGCCCACGAGGAGGGCCCCGTGAGGGCCCAAGAGGGAGGGCTACGTGAGGGCCCACAAGAGCCTACGAGAGCCCCACGAGAGCCCCACGAGGGCCCACGAGAGCCTACTAGGCCCCACGAGGGCCCACGAGGGAGGGCCCCGTGAGGGCCCACGAGGGAGGGCTACGTGAGGGCCCGCAGGGCCTGAAGGTGATTCCGTTACCAACAGTGAGTTGATGACTGGACCAACTGGAATATTTCACTTTGGACTCTAAAGTTTCCAGGACGCTCCTGTCGGCAGCACACGTCCATCGTTACTTTGTTAAGGCTCCAACTCACGATGGCAGCAGGATGGAAAGAGGGGATTGTGGGAAATGTTACCTTGGTTTTTCATAAACAAGCCCTGAGGTCATCAGTATGCAAACTTTAGTGTTTTCCACACGGGCTGCTCAGTACATCCAAGGATTCCCAGCAGGCCCGCGAAGGCTAGTTTATAGTTTCCTGGAGCGTTGAACGGCCCCCATATGTAACCAACTACAGCCAATAAAGTTTTATCTGAAATTAAGAGGCAAATGTAGATTTATTCTTTGTTGTTGCTCACAGAGTGTAACAAATATGTCCTCCGTGCAGGAGAGAAGGCTTCGGCACGGACCATAATTCTCAGGATTTTATGTTCCGTGTTGGGTTCACGTAGCACAGTAAGAAGATAAAGAGGTTTTATTCTCCATAAAGAACCTTCTGTCTGGGCAGATATATGAACCGGAGCTTAAGATACATGAATTTTTCAGCATATTAAATATACTTTGCAGCCTGTAAGTTCACACGAGGCCCCATAGGCTCAGGTCTCGTTGATTAGAAATGCTATAAATTAGCCGCCGCCACGCTTAAGGAGCATTTCCTCAGCACCTTCGCACAGATAGAAGCTGGTAACTCTCCTGAAGCTGCTGGGATTTCCTTCTTTGCACCCTGTGGTGGGAGAGAGCCCGAGAATGTGGCAGGAGAATGGGTCAGAGTTCAGGGGGGTTCTGTCATGACAGCCTGGTTACACCCTCCAGCTTCATTTTAGCTTTGACATGCTTCCCGGATTATCCAGTGTGCTACAGATCTGACGTGAGGAGGTGATGGAAAATGTCGGAAATCTGAAGGCGATCCTGCAAAGCTGCGTGTTTGACACTGGACGTGCTTCGCCTGACGACTCTGAGGTTCCATCAACGCAACCTATAAGCAGTCAAATCCCTCAAAGCCTGAACCAGACCGACAACCGGGTCTGCCCCCACACCTGTCATCTGGACTACAAATGCGGCTCTCTATTTAATTTGTTTCAACGGGACTAATAAGACATGAGTCTGGAAGGAGCAGGGACTTTTCCTGAGCCTGGAATAAAACAACCGGCATCACGTGTCCGTCTTCTTCTCTGATGGTGAAGCGTCGTCCGAGCCGCGTCTCACACAACGATACTGAACGGTTGGCACGACGACCCGAATCCCTCTAAGCCAGTGAGAAACGTCTCCAGCATCCTATCAGGCAGGTTAAGCCCATCGACAGGTGCAACTCCTGGAGGAGGCTCTGGAACATATTTGGGAGAACACATCCAAACTATCCATGTTCTAGCGATGTTCCCCCGCACGTCTGTGTCCAGGATGAGAACTCGTTCCCGCTGTGTCATCTCAGTCGCCGCATCAGTTGGACGTAACGTTTCTGCAGATGCTAGCGTCAGCAGGGCTGCCCATGAACGCCCCCCCCCCCATGTCTGCTCACACCCCCCCGTAATTGACGGGGAGAGCGACGGACAGCCTGGCCGGGACATCCCATCGATTGTGACATACAAATTAGAGATGAGCTTGACTGATGAAGTCCAGTATTGATTTGGATTTAGACAATAAAAGCTCACGTAGCTTCTGGATCGATCCCCCTCCAACATGTCAACAGGCTGTTTAGGTGAGGAGAGCTGAGCAACAACCAGCCAGCACACACCGCTGGGATGGATTAGCTTTGATCCTTCCCACTTCCAAACTGGGAGCCACATGATCACACTTTGGAACTGGGAAGGACAGAAATCAAAGGGGGAAGAACTACATTTTCTCTCCGTGCTACAAAACGGCTCCTGACAGAATCTTTGGTCAGAACTAATGATCGTTCCTGGTTCTGGTCGGGTGGGAATATTAGGGTTCTCCTGCAGATCAAAGCTGGATCAAAGGAGGCCAGGAGGTGGTTCCAGAAGTGTGTGGTCACCCACAGGCCAGAGGTCAGAGGTCAGCCTTTAACTTCAGAGCCCTGCTGTGAAGCACCTCTGTCCTGCAGCACATCAGCTGATCTGATCTGATCATCAGACTGATCATGTCGTGATCAATTACAGCAGCAGCAGCAGCGTTGATCACTAATTACTGTGAATTATCCCGTTTCTATTTATCTTTCACAGTTCGGGGCTGAAACACTGTTTCCTGTTGTGTGTTTTAATTAGTATTTTAATCATATTGATGTAATACAAGCTGTTTTTATTTATGTAGTTAGCGAAGAATAATGACAGCACAAAATAAAAGCAAATAAAAACGAGCGTGAACATGAGGGGAACATGAGGGGAGAACGTGAGGGGAGAACATGAGGGAGAACATGAGGGGAGAACATGAGGGGGGAACATGAGGGGAGAACATGAGGGGAGAACATTAGGGGAGAACATGAGGGGAGAACCATGAGGGAGAACATGAGGGGGAACATGAGGGGAACATGAGGGGGGAACATGAGGGGGGACCATGGAGGAGAACATGAGGGGGGAACATGAGGGGAGACCATGGGTGCGTTGACCTTCTCCAACGTTCTCATGGTTCCTCTGGTTCCTGTCTCCAGGTGTTCCTGCTCACACAGCAGAATCACAAACAGCTGCCAGCTGAGGGGAGACCATGAGGGAGAACATGAGGGGAGAACATGAGGGAGAACATGAAGGGAGAACCATGAGGGAGAACATGAGGGGAGAACATGAGGGGAGAACATGAGGGGAGAACATGAGGGGAGAACATGAGGGGAGAACCATGAGGGGAGAACCATGAGGGAGAACATGAGGGGAGACCATGGGTGCGTTGACCTTCTCCAACGTTCTCATGGTTCCTCTGGTTCCTGTCTCCAGGTGTTCCTGCTCACAGCAGAATCACAAACAGCTGCCAGCTGAGGGGAGAACCATGAGGGAGAACATGAGGGGAGAACATGAGGGGAGAACATGAAGGGAGAACCATGAGGGAGAACATGAGGGGAGAACATGAAGGGAGAACATGAGGGTAGAACATGAAGGGGAGAACACAGGGTTAAACATGAGGGGAGACCATGAGGGGAGAACATGAGGGGAGAACCATGAGGGAGAACATGAGGGAGAACATGAGGGGAGAACATGGTGCGTTGACCTTCTCCAACGTTCTCATGGTTCCTCTGGTTCCTGCTCACAGCAGAATCACAAACAGCTGCCAGCTGAGGGGAGAACATGAGGGAGAACATGAGGGGAGACCATGAGGGAGAACATGAAGGGAGAACCATGAGGGAGAACATGGGGGAGAACATGAGGGGAGAACATGAGGGTAGAACATGAAGGGAGAACATGAGGGTAGAACATGAGGGGAGACCATGAGGGGAGAACATGAGGGGAGAACCATGAGGGAGAACATGAGGGGAGAACATGAGGGGGACATGAAGGAGAACATGAGGGAGACCATGAGGGGAGAACATGAGGGGAGAACCATGAGGGAGAACATGAGGGGAGAACATGGGTGCGTGACCTTCTCCAACGTTCTCATGGTTCCTCTGGTTCCTGTCTCCAGGTGTTCCTGCTCACAGCAGAATCACAAACAGCTGCCAGCTATTTCACCATGATTGCGTAATTGAATGAAGGAAGTGGAGGCTCATTAGTGAAGCTAACGAGCTGTTTGTATTGGCTGGTTTAATATCAAAGCAGGTGTTCTGCTTGGTTCGGCCTCCTTTGATCCTCAGGTGAGCACCTTTGCTCTGGACCTGTCAACCAACCAGGTAATGAGGAGCCTCCAGATCCTCAGAGGATCCACTGACCTGCTTTCCATGACTGCAGGTGAAGCCCCCCAATAGAGGAGCGCTGCAGGAACGCTGGGCTGAGAACCCACAAACACACACACTCTGAACACACACTCTGAACACACACCCCTCCCCGCTGGTGGGCTGCAGATCCTCCTCCCCCCTTCCTCTTCCTCCTCCCCTCCTCTTCCTCCCCTCTTCCCCCTCTTCCTCCTCCCCCCTTCCTCCTCCCCCCTTCCTCCTCCTCCTCCTCCCCTCCTCTTCCCCCTTCCTTCCTCTTCCTGCTCCCCTCCTCTTCCTCCTCCTCCCTTCCTCCTCCTCCCTCCTCCTCCCCCCTCCTCTTCCTCCTCCCCTCCTCTTCCTCCTCCCCCTCCTCCCCCTCTTTCTCCTCCTCCTCCCTTCCTCTTTCTCCTCCTCCTCCCTTCCTCCTCTTCCTCCCCCTTCCTCCTCCTCCCTTCCTCCTCCTCCCCTCCCCCCCCTCCTCCTCCCCCCTCATCTTCCTCCCCCTTCCTCCCCCCTCCTCCCCCTCTTTCTCCTCCTCCTCCCTTCCTCTTTCTCCTCCTCTCCCCCCTCCTCCTCCTCCCCTTCCTCCTCCTCCTCCCTTCCTCCTCCTCCTCCCCCCTCCTCCTCCTCCTCCCCCTCCTCCTCCTCCTTCCTCCTCTTCCTCCCCCTTCCTCCTCCTCCCTTCCTCCTCCTCCCCTCCCCCCCTCCTCCTCCCCCTCCTCCCCCTCTTTCTCCTCCTCCTTCCTCCTCCCTCCTCCTCCCCCTCCTCTTCCTCCTCCTCCTCCCTTCCTCTTTCTCCTCCTCCCCCCCCTCCTCCTCCTCCCTTCCTCCTCCTCCTCCCCTTCCTCCTCCTCCTCCTCCTCCCTCCTCCTCCTCCTCTCCCCCCCCTCCTCCTCCTCCCCTTCCTCCTCCTCCTCCCCTTCCTCCTCCTCCCTCCTCCCTCCCTCCTCTTCCTCCTCCCCCTCCTCCTCCTCCTCCTCCCCTTCATCAGACACAACAAATGTCAGCTTTGCTGCTGCTGAATTCTAGAAACAGCAACGCTGCAAAGCTTTGAGTGGCAGCTTCATTTGCTGAAGCAGAAACAGGAACGTCTGAAGGTCGTGGGCACCAAACGTGCACGGACGTTCTGCTGCCATCAGCTGCTCACGTGCAACCACTTTGCTTCAGGTCGGGCTTGAAAAGTCAACTTTAAACCAAGCTGGAGATGAGAGCTGCCCCCCCCCCAGGATCATCAGCAGGCTGTCTGCCCCCCCCAGGATCACCAGCAGGCAGTGCCCCCCCCAGGATCATCAGCAGGCAGTCTGCCCCCCCCAGGATCATCAGCAGGCTGTCTGCCCCCCCCCAGGATCATCAGCGTCGGGGGTAGGAAGGTGGTCCATTGTGAGGAGATGATGGGGGCCTGACAGGTGTTTACTGCACTTGTTGGGCCACTCGGGAGACTGATGCTCCGGGAAAATATTGAATGTGAGCCTGGAGGAGTGAATCCATAATTCATGAGCGAGGCCTCCGTCCTCACCTCTGTGCACGTCCAGATGATTGCGGCTATTTTCCTGCTGGCGGCTTAAATAACTTCAAACCAGCAAAAACACCTCCAAGTTCTCCTAAACTCACAATCAATTTGGTGATTGATTACCCAGACCCACGGAGGTGAGGCGGCGCTGAGGCAGGATACAGACGCATCACACAGATAACGTGGCATGTCTGCGGACAGTGAAGACAGCAGGTCCAGCAGGTCCAGCAGGTCCAGCAGGTGCAGCAGGTCCACAGGCCCAGCAGGTCCAGCAGGCCCAGCGGTGTAGCAGGTCCAGCAGGTCCAGCAGGCCCAGCAGGCCCAGCAGGTCCAGGAGGTCCAGCAGGTCCAGGGTCCAGCAGGTCCAGCAGGTCCTGCAGGCCCAGCAGGTGTAGCAGGCCCAGCAGGTGTAGCAGGTCCAGCAGGTCCAGCAGGCCCAGCAGGTCCAGCAGGCCCAGGAGGTCCAGCAGATCCAGGAGGTCCAGCAGGTCCATCTGATCAGCCTAAACAGCCTAATGAAGGATGGGGGGCTTCATGAGCCAGGTGAGGCCCACAGCCTGTGATGGATCATCCTGCAGGTTCGCGATGACATCAGACGCGCGGCGTAAACGATGATAAATGGCGTCAGCAGCCGTCATCGTGCAGCCTCAGCTTCTGTTGGAAGGTGGGCGGAGCCTGTTTTTATTGGAGCGCCGACGTGGATCAGACACGTGTTCTTCATCCTTTACAGGGAATGTGTGATCTCAGGATCCTGAAGGAGGCGGCGTGCTAAACACACGGCGTGAACGAGGCCGCCGCCGCAAACGAGCGCCAGCGTCCGGGAACGCTCAGGGTGTCAAACTAAGAGAAGAATTACTCGGAATTTGATATTAAAGCACAGCGGCGCTAATTAGGAACGATGCGAAACCCAGTCTGGGTTCATAATGAGCTGTTGCCTTGGAATCGTGGGAAGCTGGGGAGCGCGTGGCCAAACAGTGGACGTTGCACAACAGGAAGTGACATCAGTGTCAAAGACGCAACTCTAGCAGCAGACCGACCTCAGAGACGGGTGGAACCAGGACAGGCGGCGGATCGCGCCTCTGAGAACACAACAAGGTCTTTCCAGCGGATTCAGGCACTTCAGCTGTTGCCATGGTAACCACTCAGACGGTTTCATACCATCAGATGCAGCATCACGATCAATGTGGGGTTCAGAGTCTGACTCCAGCAGCCTGCGAGGTGCCACAGAGCTCATTTCTCTGAAGGTCCCGGGACCTTCTGGTGGACCCGGGACCTCCTGGTGGACCCGGGACCTCCTGGGACCCTCCAACACGCTCGTGTTGAGTCTGGTCCTCGTGGACGCTGCTGCAGCACAAACGCCCCCGACCCAAAGTCACCAGCGTCAGCGGGACGCCGCGCAGAAGGTGCACAAGTCGTCGACTCTGCCAGACATTTCGCCGTGATTACGAAGCGAAATGTTCGGGGCCGTTCTCAGCGAGCGTCACTTCTGTAGAATTCTGCTCTTTAGTTCAGATCAGCTCCTCAACACTCGCTGCTCCTTCTTCCTGTAGCAGCACCAGCGACAAGTGGAGCGGACATCTGCGGCTAATCGCATTCCTGCTCCTGGTGCAGCGCAAAGCTATGGAGGCGTGCACGTGGATGTGTGCACGTGGATGCGTGCACGTTGAAGCGTGCATGTCGAAGCTTAAAGGATTTCATGTTGTAAATACAAGTTATGGAATTCAAGCTAAAGCGTTAAATAGTCATGTGATTGTGTAAAGATGACAACTGTCAGCTGACACGATGTTGCTGCCCCCCCACTGACCCCGCCCCCCACTGACCCCGCCCCCCACTGACCCCGCCCCCACCGGAGTCCAACGCCATAACGACGCCTCTGTGTCGTTGGGACCAGATTCGGATACTCTGAGCCCGGCGGCACCGACACCGGCTGGACCAGGACGCGAAAGGACACCTGAACCACTTTGATTCAGCCCCCCCCCCCCCCACACACACACACACACACACACACACACACACACACACCCCAGGTCTGCTCCAGGACATCCTGCCTGCGGCGAGACGCTGCAAACCGTGATGAAGACGTCTCCACGCCGGGCTGATTGTCTGAGCCGTTCGGCCACTTGGGTCCTAATTACAGAAGCTCTCGGGCGGAACGTCGTCCGTCGCTCCAGGTGACATTTCAGATTTCAGGAACGTCTTTGTTCCCTCCGCCGAGAAGGAAATCAAAACAACTCCCGCGGGCGCCACTTCCGAATTGGGTTTTTTAGCCAGTTTGATGTTTTTTATTTTATAAAAGCTCATTTGAAATAAAGGGGAGATTTGGCGACGACACCCAGATCAAACGCCAGCCTGGGTTAGCTTGTTCAAGGCCGGACCCCCCCCCCCCCCCACCCCGGCGGGTCGGCGGTGCTGTGGTGCTGAGCTCCACCCAGCAGGACGCCGCTAAAGTGGCTCCGGCGCAATTACGGAGCCACGGGAGCCAAATCAGATCAAAAACACCAGTCAATCACCTCCCAGGAGTCCCCCCCCCCCCCCAGGGGCGCCTTCTTTCCTCACTTTTCCTTCTCTAAAACCTCCGAAGCCTCTTACACACACTCAACTCAAGTATGATCCCAATATTTCTCGCTCTCTTGTAATTAATGGAGGACTAACGAGAGGTCAGACAGCCATCAAACAACTGCAATCAGGCCACTGAGAGAGCTCGACCTCCCTCTGGAATCAAGAATGTGCCCACACCGTAGCATGTTTAGCATGTTTAGCATGTTTAGCATGTTTAGCATGTTCAGCATGTTTAGCATGTTTAGCATGTTCAGCATGTTCAGAGATTAGCCAGTAGCAGTTAGCAGCAACTGAGAGAAGAAGAAACTGGAAACAACCTGCTGAGAAAAGGGGACTTCTGGAGTTGATCCTCCCCCTGGACCCCTGGGTGAGTAGAGGCCGGCGTTCCGGGACCTCGTGGGAAAGTTAGGAAAAGGGAAAGTTAGGAGCCATTTTGCTGGAGCTCCTCCGACTGTTTTACACGTGTTTCCCATCCCAGTCAGAAGAGTCCGTCCTTGCTTTTCCACACCTGCTCTCCTGTAAAGTGCGGACGGCCGAGAGCGGCGCCGACCATCTGCTGGCGTCGGCGCCGCTGCGGGGAAAACGAAACCTTTAAAGTCAGGAAAACTGTTCACTGGCAACAGTATCTGAGGGCAGAATCTCAGGTTTTCATCCTCAAGGGCGCTGGAACGGGGCTTTGTCACATCCTGGTGGATCCCTTATGACGCATCAGGAGCAGAAATGATCGGAGTTTTGTCAGAAAAGGACAAATTTCCCGGTTTTGCTCTGCTGTCGCCCTCATCTGTCACATTCCTGCTGCAGACGAGAGGACGATTCCCCGATTCAACACACTCTCGGTCAGAATGGAATTATGTGCCAGGTCAAAGGCACCAACATCTCAGCGAATCCTCCAGGACACTCAGAATCCAGGTTTTCCTTCGGGGTCCCTAAAGGCACCAGGTCCTCGGTCGGGCTCAGACAAGCAGCAGATGAGTGCTGAAGGTGGTTCCCTCCTCCAGTGGGTCCAGAGGAACACGACAGGCAAACAGGAGATATCTGAAGGAATGAGAGCGGTTTTACAAATGAGCCTCCAGCGTGTTCAGACCTGGACCCGTCCTGTCCTGCGACGTTAGCTATTTAAGCTAGCAGAAACCTTGAACGTTGATCCAGAACCATCTCTCTCGGTAACGTTCCATGCTGACAGCATCCGACTGAGCGCTCCGGTCCCTCCAGATCTGTGCTAGCCAAGCGCTAGCGCTGTTAAACGCCAGCGCAATCATCATGTGATTAGAGCAGGTCCGCTCCTGATGAGACACCTCTGACGACTCCAGCGAACCACTCGCAGCTTGAACTCAATTATGCTGATGTAATAAACAGGAAAAGGCGCCTTTACTGGCCTCTGCTAACGCGAGTGTAATTACAGCGTCGTCTGGAATCCTCGCAGACATCCAGGAAGGCAGCAGGTTATTGAGGCTTTCCGCATTAGCTCCTTCTAAATGGAGGCTATAGATACCGTAGATATTTCCAAACGCTCGCTCTACTCTGCTCATTTCATGCTCCATGACTTTTATGTACTAACAGCTCCGGCTGACCTGCGGCGGCTCTGTGTTGGACAGATTTTCCCGGTTCTTTGAGTATTCCGAGCGCTCAGACAGTCGCTTTTATTGGTGCATTTAAGGTCTCATTTGAATTGGTGAGCGTAAGTGTGGTCTCGCTCCTGGTGATGGTGAGGAATGTTCTGGTGAGGGTGGCAGGAGCAGCGTGGGGGGGCAGGGGGGGGATTTATCTTTAAAGGATTAGCGGGGGCGGCCGTGCCCTCTGCTGGACCGGGGCGGCGCCGCTTTGATCCTAACTCCCTCTGAGTGGTAATCACCTGGGAAAGGTCCCAATTATCTCCCTGAAACCTCCAGAGCCGGAGTGTCCCTATTTCAGATCCAAAGGCCCGTGAGTCCATCCTTCTATGGTGGGGGAGGTAAACAGTCCGTACCTTAGCCGTGGGGAGGGGGGGGGATTCCATGAAGAGTTTTAAAGATCGGACCGTGTTGGTGCTGAAAGGTGGGTGAGGATTAAAGACGAGGTCAAAGATGGACGATAGATGAGGGCGCGTGGACGGAAGATGGACGACTTTCCCAACGTTCCTCCCAAATGTCTCAGGATGAACAGGAAACAGGAAAACCTTCCAAAGTAAAAGACCGGTGGAATCGCTGGTGTCTGCAGGATTAGACGGGATTAAAGAAGATGTTCCACAACACAACTGACAATATTTCTGGGTGTTATTCAGCCTGGCAAGGTGCTAATTGATGTGTGTGTGTGTGTGTGTGGGGGGGTGGGGGTGGGGGTGGGGGTGGGGCTGGGAAACCAAGCCTGTCCGTGTTCCCGGCCATCGGAGGGAGGCTGGAATACGTTCTTCCACCAAGTTGAAATCAGTTCACCCGATTTTAGCGTTTCGCTGACACAGACCTCAAACTTTGGATTTTATGAGATCGGACTTTTCCTGGGTGTCACATATTCCAGTGGATAGGTTTAGGATGGACCTAAAATCCCAGTCATTCCAAGACTGATGCTGAAGGAGAGCATGAAGTCCAGCAGGGTGTGAAAACTGATATTTGATGAGCAGGAAAGCAAAGGAAAAGTGCAGTTTTCTCCTCTTCTGATCCCTTTAAGCACCTTCCAGGTCACAAAGGTCAAGCACAGGCACAGGATCATTTCTGCAGAGAGGAACGTCTCCAGATGGGACATTTTCAGGAAGCTGCAGAGGACATTCCCAGATGTGGACGTCAGAGATGGAAGCGGGGAGGCGCCATGATTCCCTCCATCGCTCCACACGGATGAAACCTGTGTTCAATAGGAGAACACAGGCATGCGATCCGTCCTTGAACGGTTCCTTTCTCCTCCTCCAGATAAACGAAGGTAAGTGCGAGTGTGGCTCCGGCCTGGGGGGGCTGCTGGAGCGGGTGCTCCATTCCATCTGCCAGTGAGGGAGCGCAGCATCAGCTCGCCTTGAACACGCTTGTTATTCCGGCTGTTCCGGGCTCCCTGTGGAAGAGCCGTGATGGGGCGGCGCTCCGAGCTGGCGGCGCCGGCCTTGTTAGCTCTACCTACAGCCCCCTCTAATTCCCACCCCCTTCAGAGGGGCTCAGCTCATCTGTGATTACACGCCGGCTGCACTGGGATCCTTGGAATCTGCTTCATTGTAAAGGGAAATCAAATATTCATGGAACACACGTGAATATTTCCACACTGCTGACGCCCTCAGAAGCAGGAGCAGCATACGCCAGCGCTCATTATCAGGCGCTAAATAAACGGACACGTACAGAATCCAGAGCCGTAACCACAACACCAATGAAAAGCCTTCGCCCCGATCCGGCACGCCGGCGCTGTGAACCCGAGGACAGAACGCCCCCCCACCCCCGAATGCATCATTAGGAAATACCGTGACCTTTACATCAAAACACAAACAACATCTTATTCAGGTCAAGTCCCCCTCACGCCGTCCGCGGTGCTAGAAGCAGCGACAGGATGATGGATAATCCACAGCGGCACCGACTCACTTCACTAACCAGAACTCCTGTTCCTGCGGGGGGGGGGGGGCTGGATGGGCTCACCTGGACAGTGGGGGCTGAGAACCAGAGATATTAATACAGATGGAACACTCCGCTCCGGCTTTAAAAGAGATTTACCAGCCCACTCCAGCACCTGAGACCCTCCAACAGATCCAAATGAGCCCGTTTAATTGGGCTGAATTGGCTGATCGGTTCAGGTTCTGCCAGCCAGCAGCCCTGGGGGAGGGATCAGAAACAAAGTCAGGAAGAAAAGGGAAGAGGGGGAGGAGCAGAGCGATGCTGTCAGCCAGCAGAGCCGTTAGCCCCCCTGTTAAATTGCTCTTATCTCAGCACCAGGAAATGGATCCCTAAACCCTTTTGTTTAAATCCGATTCTGCGGGAAGAAACGGTTACGGGAAATGTGTCTAAAGAGCACTTATCCTGCAGTCCTAAAGGGGCATGGAACTTATCCCCACAAGAGCCGTTTCTGGCTTCAGAAAGCTGAAAACTGATGTTTTCAGAAAGAAACAAAGGATGTTGAGTTCTTTTAAAAAAATACAGGGGAAAGACAACTTTTAAGTAATTACTGCTGGGAAAAGCAGTTTAAGAAGAATGAGAACAACTGTGGAAGACTGCTCACAGGTCCTTAGAAGCAAACCTCTGCCTCTGGGAGGAGGCGGGGCTCTCTGGGTGGAGGCGGGGTTTTCTGTGTGGAGGTGGGGTTATTTGGGTAGAGGCGGGGCTCTCTGGGTGGAGAAAAAGTGTTAATTGCCATTGCTAAACTTGTTCCGAGGGTTAGGGTTAGGGTTAGCTAGCTAAACTTGTTCCGAGGGTTAGGGTTAGGGTTAGCTAGCTCCTCTGAAGCCCTGGACGACCATTGTGAGACGATGTGCTACCATTATGCTGGTTCACATATTAAATAATAAAAAAGGCAGAAATAGTTGATCTTTGAGTCAGGATGGATAGATCAGCTAACGTGCAGAGCAGATGTGAACAGCTGTCTTTTCCTGAAGCTCAGCGTCTCCCGGTGACACCTCGCCTCTGAGATTTCATTTAGATTTGGGCTCACGCTCCCCTCTTTCTTCCCCGACCAGCGTTTGTTGCCTGACTGTTGATGTTTTTAAGCCGTCGACCGGCCTTCGCGCAGATCCTGAGCGGAATATTTACTGCTTCCACTCTCGGAAGCAGCTTTTCCTGACAGGCCCTCGTGTAATTGACTGAACATTTGGCGGCAGGAACGTGCCCCAGCGGGTCAGCGTGGACGCTGAGCTAAAGCCCCTGAGACGTGTCCTCTGTGTGACTCTTGAGCGCCCCCCTGCTGGCCACCCCGTCGGCGTGCCCTGCCCGTCCACCCAATGTGCTCCTCATTCGTCTCATTGGCTCGATCGCCCGCACGGATTTGCAGCTTTTGTTGTTTTTGAGAGGCTGAAAAGGAGGCGGAATCCTCTCCCGACCTGGTTGATGTGTGACCAACCGTCACGGCTCCGAACCTCCAGGCCACCGTTTAACTTTCATCGGTGACGCTTTCAGGCTTCACAGGCTCAACGTGAGCCCGCGTGGCGCTAACCTCCTCGCCTTCATGCGGCTCCGCCTGAAGGGCTTCCACGTGCACTCACTCCAAGAGCTGCAGTCACAGCGACCACCCACAGGGGGCGCTGTCGCCGCCTCACCTGTCTCAGGTGTCAGTCACCGCGACGCTCCGGAAGGTCTGCGTCAGCAAACCTGGGCTGGGTTCACACACAGAGCAGGAGAGGCTGCAAAGTTCACGCTAATCCAAGCTAAATGCTACTAAGCGAAGAGTCTTTTTCAGCCTTTGTGTGGGAAACAGAAATGATGAATGATAACAGAAAAATACGTGGCAACTGTATTAGTCGCTACTCAGCAGAATTAAGTCGACGGAAGCGTCTCTATCAGCAGAAATCCCATCATATCAGTGGTTTTGCTTCTCTCCTGGTGGCTGTTAGCTTCCATTAGCCAGAGAAAGCAGGACTCCTGCTGGGTGGAGGCGAAGGATCAGAATGAGAAGGACAATCTACCTTTATGCTGCTGCCGTGCACCAGCTGTGCAGCAGCCAGAAAACAATTGAACGCAGCTCGTAAATGATGTCTTAACTCAGCACAACAAAGCCCCCCCGAGAGTAAACGTGGAGGAATATCCAAGAATACGCAGGAAGACGGGAGGCGTCGGCGCCACATGTTGCTTCCTGCTGCAGCTGCTCGCCAGCAAACTTCGCGTGCGTTTGTGTCCTTGGAGCAGAATTCTGGCCCGTTTTCCACGCGCCGGCCGGGAACAACTGGGGATGCTGCGCGTTGTTTGGTGATTTTACCTCATTCGTCTCGTTTAGCAGCTCGCACTCGCGGTTAATTACTGTGATTCCCGACTGGCGTTCACTCCCCGTCATGTGACCTGGGCCTCCCTTGGTTTCCTGCTCCACCAGCTCTCTCTCTCTCTCCGGTCCGACGGGCCACTGCGTGGTCGGCCCGGTGCGCCTCATCCTTGCTTTGGGTCCTTCTGATCCATCAGAACAGGAATGTTTTGGCCTTTTTTGGGAGCTGGAATCCAGCGTGACGCCGTCTCTCTGGGATGGTTGTGTTCCGGGGTCACACGCCCGTGTGGAGGTTGTGGAGCACGCACACACGAGTTGTGTGGTTTCACTCGCCCATTTCCCTTTGCATGATCCGGGTGTGTTAGTGGGACACGGAGCGCTAACCACCCGTCAGTTGTCCGGTCAGGGTCGGAGTTCAACCCTTCGTGGTGTAGTGGAGTGTCGTGTACCCAGGGTGACCGACAGGCGCTCGTGGTTCTATTCAGGACCCACATCTGGTGTAGGTGGTTTGTGCACGTCTCACTGCACCATCCGCACCAGCGACTCCTGCTGCCACACCAGCCGCTCAGATTAAACCATATTTTCAGTCGGATTTCTTTACCTGCGACTCAACGTGTGGAGGTCAGGAAACGGGAACAGAGGGAACATCTTGGAGCGTTGAGTCCCGCGTGGAGGAAGCTGACGATGATTCGGAAACCTTCGGATTTCTGACGTCACCCTCAAACACGCACCGACCAGGACGAAGCCCATCCAAGGCCGAGCCCTGAGGTGCCCCAGCATGAGCCCAGACCTCCAGTTCTCCCCTCGGCCTCAGCACGTTAGCATCCTGCCTCCATTATTCCATTATTCCATTATTCATGGGCGTCGTTTGATTTTGGGTCAAAGCTGAGGCTGCAAACCGGCGCCCGAATGGATCTCCGGGCCTCATTTTGAGGCGAGGTGATTGCGTTTATGTTGTGTCAGCTCCCCTTCGCCACCTGACACGCCATCCATTTACCTCCGGCTAACTCAGCTATCGATCGCTCGGCCCGTGACGTAAAAGGTCAAACAGGAGTGATCCAGGACTAATTAGCTGGACGGGGTTATCGCCCCCTGGTGGACCCAGACGTGGCTGATCAACACATCCCATGCATGCGTACGGAGCCGGACCGTGAGCCCATGGAGGCGCCGGTCGCTCCGATTGAAGAAGATGAACCCGACGAGCGACGGCTGGGAGCTAAAACAAATGAAGAATTCCCTCCTCTTGGTCGTAGGAACGCGCGTCGGAACTTTTTCTAAAATGCACAACACACACTTTGAAAATGATCCCTGCGAGCGGAATACGGAGCGCCGCGGTGAGCAGGCGGCAAGTCGCATCCGTGTTTTCAGACTGAAGAATAAGCAGCAAGAGGGTGGAAGACTTCAAAGCAGCTTTTCCGCGCCACCAGAGAATTCCATGGATAATAGACTTAAGCGGAAGATTTATCAAACAGCACACTTGAGGACTCCTAATATGATATGTGGATGTGAGGGAGAGGGCTGTCGCCACAAGAGAGTGTGTGTGTGTGTATGTGTGTGTGTGTGTGTGGGTGTGTGTGTGTGTGGGTTGAAAGACCAAAGAAAATGCTCACGGATGCCAACTTTCATTCTAAACCTAAATATGCTAAATATTGGCCCTTTGTGTCACACACACACACACACACACACACACACACACACACCACACACACACACACACACGTGTGGTACCTGAGTAACTTGCAGGGTTGGGATCTACTGTCCGATGGGTCCCAGCTGATCATCCAGACGAGCATCAAGAGCTCTGAGGCTTCGTCAGGCTTCATCGTGAACGTTAGCATCAACATCGATGCAGTAACGGACGAGACTCATCAACAAAGAGACACTTTCCGTTTCAGCCTCACGGCAGAGTCGTTAATCGGGTCGAGATCTTGAAAGATCTGCAAATGTACCCGCCGACGTTCTGAGACGCCAATTGTCACTTTTCCAAGATAATGAAGTGTGAAGATTATCCGCTCACTTAAACGTTGAGTGAAACGTGCGTTTCCCGTCCCAACGGCGCCGCCTGAGCTCCGGCTCTGGTCCCAACAGGTGGCTTCTCCAGTCCTGCCTCTCTAAATCGGATCCACCGGAACGCCACCGCTGGCTGAGCCACTAATTGAAATCTGACCCAACTGCGATGTGAAGTGATGGGATTAGCAAAGCACAAAGAAGCCAATTAATTCTGCAGAACCACACTTTGATCCAGGTTCTGTCTGGTGCAGCTCACATATAAATCGGGTGTGTCGCCCTTTTTCATGCAGGAATCACGAGGAACGTTTCCTCTGCAGGAACTATGGGGTCATTGTACGGGGCCGTAGGAGCACAGCCCCACGGCAGGAACCTTCCTCGAGGGACCGGGAACTTTTACAACAGAGTTCCTGCTCTGGTGGCGCCGGGGAGCAGGATATGATGTCGTCAGAAATGACCAAAACCAGCTCCAGGTTTAGGACACCTTCTCCTCTCTTTGGTAGCATCCAGCACCACCACCAACACACAACCGCCTCACCCAGGTGACATCATGCTCCAAACTGTCGCACAACAATTACACGACTACGATGGAAGCTTGTGGCGCCGCCGAAGGGCCCTGAGTGGAGACGCCACCACCGAGACGACCATGTGAGAAGAGGAGTTCCTGTAATGTTCCGCCAGTGAGCGCTAACGCCTGCACTGCTAACGTTGAGCTCTCCTGGAAGGCAGATAAAACTGAGGCTTTCAGGCTTTTAACACAGTCTAACTCCAACTTTGACTCGATAAATATGACGTTTCAAGGTTCTGTAGGTGGAATCCAAACAGCAGATCTGACAGGAGCAGAGACGAACCAGCATTCCATTGCTCTCCGTCGTGTTATGTGCTAAAGAATTGTGCAACTTGTTTCTAAAAAGTGAAATCGTAATTCCAGTCAAAGCTGTCGTTCACCTCAAAGCCATCTTAATATTGTAATGCTTTCCCGTGGAGGAGCTGCGCGCTGCAGGTGGTTCGACTGCTGAACACACACAAAGTGTGTGTGATGCCAGCAGGTATTGACAGGCAGGTGTGAGGCGAGCGAGTACGGGTGAGATCAGAGGAACCCCGACAGCCTCCAGTGCTGCTACAAATCAGCCAGACTGAAAAGATGTGGAGTTCCTTTGTGAAAGAACCAGGAAAGCAAAAGAGTTTCTCGACGTGTTGCTAAATATTAGTTCAGATGAGTGAACTAGAAATGTAGCTTTGATTTATCCAAGTTGGGAATGAGGCAGAAACCAGCGCAAGGTGTGCTGCCCCCTAGTGACCGCCCAGGATTAGCTAAAAAGTTCTGCCGGTACAGATGAGAGCCAACAGATCCCGTAACTGGGATTTAAGGTGCCTGTCTGGTGTAAATATCATCCCAGCTGCTGGTCAGAATGATAAAAATGATCTGCTAGCCAACAACACCTCGAATTCATCTGAGCAAATGGGACGAGTCTGCGTCTCTGCAGCGAGCGGGCTGTGATTTACCCCGATAAAAGCCACCAATCATGTCTCTGCAGACAGGAAAGAGGGAGATCTGACAGCAGCCGGCGGGGCAGGGAGGGGGGCAGGGAGGGGGGCAGGGAGGGGGGGAGAGCTGGGTAATGTGAGAGAAGGTCATGGAAAGTTAGACAGCGAGAAGAATAAGGTGGAGGAGAGGAACGATGCCGCTGCCGCTTAATTACAGCTCTGTCCCCGTGTTCCACAGGTCAGGCCATAATTCACAGCCAATGGGCAATCAGCTGTGTGTGTGTGTGTGTGTGTGTGTGTGTGTGTGTGTGTGTGTGTGCGTGTGTGCGTGTGTGTGTGTGCGTGTGTGCGTGTGTGTGTGTGTGTGTGTGCGTGTGTGTGTGTGTGACAGCGATGGGCAAGCAGCCACCAGCAGCACAGAAGGTCCATAACCTTATCACTGTGAGGAGGGTCAAATGCAGGGACTCAGACTGTAAATACAATCCTTGTTGGGGGGAAGGGGGGTGCACGGTGGAGGGGGGGGGCACGGTGAAGGGGGGGGGCACGGTGAAGGGGGGGGGCACGGTGGAGGGGGGCTAAGAAGGCAGAGGAGAAGAGGCGCCATGATAGATACGTTACTAAAACTGTGGATCCACCAAACGGTGACGGATTGGCACCAACAGCGTCTGTGGTTGAACTCCGGTCATTTGCTCCTGTTTTTCACTGGTTTCTTGATTGATTGATTGATTGATTGATTGATTGATTGATGATTGATGATGATTGATTGATTGATTGATGATTGATTGATTGATTGATTGATTGATTGATTGATTGATGATTGATTGATTGAGTACTTTATTGATCCCTTTAGGGGGGGTCCATCAGGGAAATTAGCATCTCCAAAAAAACATACAGCACTGTACAAAATTACCCACCACCATTACACACCATTAAACCTATTAAAGATAATAAAAATAGAATAAAATAAGAAATAAAATAGAATAAATTAAAAATATAAAATATAAATATAAAACTATAAAAATGTAAATAAATGAATAGATGGATGAATGAACTGAATGAATGGATGTCCCAGTATTATGTTATTCCAGTGTTATTCTTCAGCTCCAAGTTCTGAAGGAACATTGGGAGCTGCAGATGTTTGTGGAGCTGCAGATGTTTGTGGAGCTGCAGATGTTTGTGGGAGCTGCAGATGTTTGTGGGAGCTGCAGATGTTCGTGGGAGCTGCAGATGTTCGTGGGAGCTGCAGGTGTTTGTGGGAGCTGCAGGTGTTTGTGGGAGCTGCAGATGTTGAGGGAGCTGCAGATGTTCGTGGGAGCTGCAGATGTTTGAGGGAGCTGCAGATGTTCGTGGGAGCTGCAGGTGTTTGTGGGAGCTGCAGATGTTGTGGGAGCTGCAGGTGTTTGTGGAAGCTGCAGGTGTTCGTGGGAGCTGCAGGTGTTCGTGGGAGCTGCAGGTGTTCGTGGGAGCTGCAGGTGTTTGTGGGAGCTGCAGGTGTTTGTGGGAGCTGCAGATGTTTGTGGGAGCTGCAGATGTTTGTGGGAGCTGCAGATGTTCGTGGGAGCTGCAGATGTTTGTGGAAGCTGCAGGTGTTTGTGGGAGCTGCAGATGTTTGTGGAAGCTGCAGATGTTCGTGGGAGCTGCAGGTGTTTGTGGGAGCTGCAGATGTTTGTGGGAGCTGCAGATGTTTGTGGGAGCTGCAGATGTTTGTGGAAGCTGCAGATGTTCGTGGGAGCTGCAGGTGTTTGTGGGAGCTGCAGATGTTTGTGGGAGCTGCAGATGTTTGTGGAAGCTGCAGATGTTCGTGGGAGCTGCAGGTGTTGTGGGAGCTGCAGATGTTGTGGGAGCTGCAGATGTTTGTGGGAGCTGCAGATGTTTGTGGGAGCTGCAGATGTTTGTGGGAGCTGCAGATGTTTGAGGGAGCTGCAGGTGTTTGTGGGAGCTGCAGGTGTTCGTGGGAGCTGCAGGTGTTTGTGGGAGCTGCAGATGTTCGTGGGAGCTGCAGATGTTTGTGGGAGCTGCAGGTGTTTGTAGGAGCTGCAGATGTTCGTGGGAGCTGCAGATGTTGTGGGAGCTGCAGATGTTTGTAGGAGCTGCAGATGTTTGTGGGAGCTGCAGGTGTTTGAGGGAGCTGCAGGTGTTTGTGGGAGCTGCAGATGTTCGTGGGAGCTGCAGATGTTTGTGGGAGCTGCAGTGTTTGTGGGAGCTGCAGGTGTTTGTGGGAGCTGCAGATGTTCGTGGGAGCTGCAGATGTTTGAGGGAGCTGTAGATGTTTGAGGGAGCTGCAGATGTTTGTGGGAGCTGCAGGTGTTTGTGGAGCTGCAGATGTTCGTGGGAGCTGCAGATGTTTGTGGGAGCTGCAGATGTTTGTAGGAGCTGCAGATGTTTGTGGGAGCTGCAGATGTTGTGGAAGCTGCAGGTGTTTGTGGAAGCTGCAGGTGTTCGTGGGAGCTGCAGATGTTTGAGGGAGCTGCAGATGTTGTGGGAGCTGCAGATGTTCGTGGGAGCTGCAGATGTTCGTGGGAGCTGCAGATGTTTGAGGGAGCTGCAGATGTTGCTGCAGCCTGATGAAGGTGGAGCCTTCAGCCTGATCGGGGGCTCCTGTTTATGGAGGCAGCTGCTGCCAGCCGGAGTCTTTCTGCCTCTTTTCCAGATTCAGTTTTTAATCCCCAAAGTTCATCGTTCCGTTAATCTCTCGGTGTCTTCCAGCAAAATGTCAGGCCACATTCATGAGCGTAATCACCTAATTGCTCCAAATTAGCATCACATCCCCGCTCATGGCTCCAACTCACCACCACGCTTTGATAATTAATGAGCAGATTCACAGGAACTAAATGAAACCTGTAAAAGATTCCAACCGTGCAGAAGAGAGCAGCTCTTCCTGTCAATCCCAGTGATGGAATTAGAGCTAAAAGATGGGTTTAATATGGAAAAGATCCAGACGGTTGGTGGGGAGGAAAAGCTGATCCTGGGTTTTAGAAATGGAATATGGATGAAGGTGAGATGGGCTGATGTTGTCTTCAGTGATGACGCTCATGGTGCAGACGTGCGTGTGACCTTTGACCCCCCCCCCCCCAGGAGAAGACTCCTCACATCTGGACTTCCTGGGAAACAGGCAGGACCCAATTCCAAAGGTTCCCAGATGTGCGGTGCCGTGCTGCTAATGTCACAGCTGGCCGAGTGTTTGCATCTCAACGAGCAGCAGCTGGATTTCCGCTGCTGTTCGGAGCGTCGGTCCAGGGAACGAGAGGAAGAGTCGCGCAGCCTTCAGGTGGCAACAGGAGCGGCGACGGGAATTCCACATTTTTCCCTGTACTGATGTGTGTGGAAGGAGAAGCAGACCCAACAGAGGAACGTCTGTGGCAAAGACGAGCACAGACACATCACGCACGGCTCGTGCACGTCCAGGGATATTTGATCACAAGCATGGAAAAGGATGTCGGAGGAGGCTGCGGTAGTCTGGAGCAGCGGGAATGAATCAGCATCCCTGTGCGTTGGTGCCAATTCCACCATTTTTCCCGCTGCAGCAGGTCGCCACAACAACGGATCAGCGTCTCTGGGGAATTTGCCTCCGAGTGCTTTGATTAAAGGCACCTTGAAGACCCAGCCGGCTAAAGTGGAGCTCCTCATTCTAATATCGGGAAGATGGGCGGATCATGTCGGATTCTAACCAAACTCCCTTTGATCTTAACGCCTTTTCTCTCATGTCAACATACTAAATGTTGAACACATTTAACAGCCACCCATCAAAACGGTTTTTGCCTGAATTCACTTCTTTGACGCGAGCTTTTGTTCTATAACTGTTTAGACCTCCCATCCTGGAAAAGCCTGGAAAACCAATGAAAGAAGCGTCAGCATGAAAAGGCTTCATATCGTCCCGGCTTTACTTCATCGTGCTTTGATATTTGAAGCAGACATTTCTACTCTCATGGGTCGATGAAAGATATAATGTCAATTGGAAAACACAGACGAGAACTTCAATCAAGTTCTTTTGAATTCCAATAAAAGGAACCGAGAGAGAAATCAATTATGTGAAATTAGCACTTATTGCTAACGATCGCGCTCACACATCCGCCAGCCGAACAGTCGCGAGGAGACTTTTAAGTGTTCCAGAGGCTTTTGTGGTGGCTGGATCAAAGCGCCGGTGGCTTTAAGCGACAGTGGCGGGGGGGTAATGAGGAGGGATCGTATGGATCAAATGGAGCCGCTGTAAATATCCGAGAGGTGAAGACGAACGCCCAAAATGGTTAAACAGCCACTGTGGGAGCGGAGAGGCAGAGGGGGAAAGGGAGGAGGAGGGTGGTTAACCTCTCAGAAAAATACTCAGGCTAAAAAAGTGCTGTGGGGAAGCAGGAGAGCTTTAGTAGCGTCCACGAGGAGCCAAAACAAGAGCACGGTTCACTGCGCTAATCGGAGACTCCCTGCCGCCTCAACCCATCTTCCCTCTCTCCTCCGACGCTCAAGCCCAGAGAAACTGGAGAGAACACAAGCAACCGGAGTGCAGGTCCCTGCCCCCCCCCCCCCCACACACACACACACACACAGAGCTCAGATCCCACCCTGAAGAGGCTCTGACCTCCATGATCACACATTCATCGCTGTCTCCCGGGCAGCCTCTCTTCCCCTCCACCTGCCCCCCCCCACCTGCCCCCTCCACCACTGTTTGGCATCACAGCCCCACACAGATGCCGTGTTTACAGACCCACCTGCCATCTCTGCTATCTGCTGCATGCTCGCTAATAGCATAGCAACAGATATCCGGCTGCTGGCGCAATGAAAGAAAAGCAGGAGAGCAAACAAGAGAGCTGCTGTCCGAGTGGATATTTATATACCCTGAGTACATATGACAGTAAATCTAACAGGCAAAGCTGATAACAAAAGCCAGCGAGAGGTTCAAGAGTGCTGACAGCAGCGTGAATTAGATCTGCTGCTGGAAATAAGATAATTAATCTTGTCTTCTTTCTCTTAACTCAATTTCTTCATCTCACTGTTGCTCTGCCTGTGGTTCAACCCCCGAGTGGCCTTTTAATCCCTCCAACAGTCACACTGGCTCGTTTCATCCCTTCTTCTCAGCTCCACCAGCATCCAGCCGCTTCTATTTCCAGATCCCAGTGTCCCTTTATTTACAGACCAGCAGCCTTGGGACGGCCAGAGCTGCCTGAGCTTCCCGAGAAATTCTATAATATTCCAAACGTGACGCAAACGATGAACACGAGCAATAATCCTGTTTCCATGCCGTTTGTCACGGCTCATTAAACACGTTACATGTGTTGAACATGTAATGACCTCACTCTTGTACCCAACAGGAACCGTCATTAGTGTGATGATAATAAAAGTGATGATGCTAATACTTCCCAGGGGCTCCAGTGAATCATCTCCTCTGCTGTGGTTTCCTTCAGGCTTTTTACTGATCAACATCAACTGGAGTCCACGAGGGGTGATTACAGCAAATACTGGAGACAAACCAGCAAAACCAGCAGCAGTTTAACAATCCAGGATATTAAATCCTGCAGTCCGGAGAGCGTGAGAGGAGGGTGGGAGATCAGAGCGCTGAGGTGCTTTTAAACGTAGGAGCAGGCCATTGCGTCGGGGGTCATTACACAAAACCATCAGGACCCGCTCCAATATTGTAAAGGAAACAGCCTGAGCACCTGTTTGCAGGTGGCAGTTGGCTTTGGGGGCTCAAACAGCGAGGAAACGCTGACTTGATGATCCGGGCCGGCCAAGCTTCTGTTAACGGCAGCAGTAATGGAAGTGTCTGCGGAGTGACGGCGCGCTCGGGCGCTGGGCCACGGATCAGACGAGCGCGCTGCTCCGCGGCTCGGGAGCCTCCACGCCTCCGCGCAGGTTTACGGCCACGGATCGGCGGGCTCGCTAACAAGGCCGACGTGGCTCCTAACGAGTCAGCAGACAGGCCAACGGATGAGCGGGCAGCTCCCGTCTGGGAGACACAACCAGGGAGGCCAGCAGGAAGGGGACCCAAGCGTAGCTGAACATGCTAGCCAAGCGCCACGTGCTGCTCTGGGATCAGTGCTGCATGGCGTCCGCCTCGTTGACGCACACAGAGAGAGGAAGTACTGTGAGTCCAGAACCCAAATGAGGCAGGAAAAACCCTCAGCTCACGAGCTTCGCTAAAGACCTCAGCGTGGTTCCGTTCACGACTGTTTGGCTAGGAACATGTGTGAACGGCTCCAGATCCGGACCGTTGGTGGTCCAGTCAAATCATCTGAGCCCAAAACTGGCAGCACAAAAGTAGCTTAACGAGCCCAAACAACGTTTGACAGACTTCTGGAACTGAAATATTGTAATAAATCTCCTGGACTTTTAATTCTCCAAACACATTTATCTCATAATTCTGTGGAAACTTTCACATAATTGGCTCTAATCTACGTTTTATAATCCCAAAGTGAAGAATAACAATGTGCAAACAGCATCAAAGCAGTCGCTCTGAATGATGAACCTACACAGAATTATCAGCTCCGCTCAGCTCCGCTCAGCTCCGCGCAGCTTTGCGCACAGTTTCGGGCCATTGTTCAGCTGTCCGACACAGCAGGAAGCTGTTTTCAGCTAAAAGACCCCAAAACCCTATTTTGTGCCGCCGGCTGAGCTCCAAACTCCAGACGTTCTGCAGCCTAAACGCGTCCCTCAGTCGAGGAAGAGGCGCCGTCAGACGCAGAAACATTCAAATGTGATTCACCTGCGTCCCTTTACAGTGACTTCAGATCACGAGTGTGTCAAGGGCAGGAAAATGTGTCTGGATGTGTGTTATCTGCCGCCGGACACGCAGGCCGCCGGGAGATAATCGGGAATCTCCTGAGGTATTATGTTGTGGACAAACAGCTGCGGCGTAATGACGCAGTTTCCTGCCGCGCCGCGATACCATCATCCAGACTGTAAACAGAGACACAAACAAACGCTCCACGCTCGATATCGCGCCGCCCGAGGGGCAGACGGCCGCTAATTGCCAAGCGCAAACATTGACCTGAACGGCAGCGGGATGAATTCACGGTGACGGCGTTCACGGCCGCACGCTCAGCGGCGCTGGCGTCCCGATGGCGTCCTGGTGGCGTCCCGGTGGCGTCCCGATGGCGTCCCGGTGGCGTCCCGGTGCCGTCCCGAGCGGTGGGTCAACATGGCGGGTGCTGCAGAAGAGCTGTGGCCCACGGGAGAGTTTCCTCCTCAGCTCCACGCTACCGTCTCATTCCAGCTGCTGCAGAAGGCGGCGAGTTGTTCGGCAGCGGGGACGTGACCCCGTGACCCCGTGACCCCGGCTTTGCTCAGGTTAATGGTCCAACAGGTGAGGACAGCCACTCAGGTTGTCTTTGAGGACAGGTTCACGTTTCCTCACTGGCGTACTTCCTGTCGTCTCTGGTGACCTTCGTGACCTCAGCCCTCACCTGTGGACGCCATGAAAGAGGTTCAGCTTTGATCACGTGAGCGGCGCCGCCTGAGCTGCTGGCGGATTTAAGACCTGAGCGTCTGGCAGACAGATGATGCAGTGGATTATCAAATAATTGAAATCCGGGAAAGGTCAGCGTCACTGGCAGCGCCGACCTTAAATCAATGGCAGCGGGTCGGGGGGCGGCCTGGGGCGGCCTGGGGCGGCGTGGAGCGGAGATCAATGATGGGGGGGATGGACGCGGTGAAGAGCTGCATCAAACCTGCATCAAACCTGCATGAAGGCTGCATGAAGGCTGCAGGTGGAAGACGAGCCAGCGGAGCTCTGGAGGAGACTCCTGAGATTTTCCATCCTCGTCTTCTTCTGCGTCACTCTTTGATCTCACTGCGGCCCAACGCCGTGACGCAGACGGGCGTCTGTGCACGTGAGGGACCGCGTCCTCGACGTAAACACCCTTTAAATAAAGGAGCTCGTGCGAGACGGAGCCGGAGCGGCCGGCTTCTCCCATCTGAAGGAGCCGTGTTGGAGATGTTCAGCTCCTCGTTCTCTCCCTCTGGGCTCCTGTTTAGACACACGTGGGCGTTGATTCCCTTCACAACTAAATCTGCAGCTCTTATTACTCCCCGTCGCCTCCGTCGCCTCATCAGCCCAAAAAACCCAAAGTGGCGCCGAGCGCACAAACACAGCGATCTGTCACAGATAACACTGGAATAAAGATGTTTTCAATTTCCCACAGAGACGAGGATCTATTTAGCAGAGGATGCTGGTGTTAATTGGCTGGAGGAGCTGGAGGAGCTGGAGGAGCTGGAGGAGCTGGAGGAGCTGCAGGAGCTGGAGGAGGTGGAGGAGCTGGAGGAGCTGCAGGAGCTGGAGGAGCTGGAGGAGCTGCAGGAGCTGGAGGAGCTGCAGGAGCTGCAGGAGCTGGAGGAGCTGCAGGAGCTGCAGGAGCTGCAGGAGCTGGAGGAGCTGGAGGAGCTGCAGGAGCTGCAGGAGCTGGAGGAGCTGGAGGAGCTGCAGGAGCTGGAGAGCTGCAGGAGCTGGAGGAGCTGGAGGAGCTGGAGGAGCTGCAGGAGCTGGAGAGCTGGAGGAGCTGGAGGAGCTGGAGGAGCTGCAGGAGCTGCAGGAGCTGGAGGAGCTGCAGGAACTGGAGGAGCTGGAGGAGCTGCAGGAGCTGGAGGAGCTGGAGGAGCTGCAGGAGCTGGAGGAGCTGGAGGAGCTGGAGGAGCTGCAGGAACTGGAGGAGCTGGAGGAGCTGCAGGAGCTCCGTCAATGTTTCCAGAAAAGCCTCCGAGCAGCTTCCCTCCGAGCGGCTGCCAGTTTATTAATGGACTGGCAGCCGGACTGGATGAGCATATAAATAGGAATCAATATCTGTGTTAACTGTCTATTGTTCAGAATGAGAGCGGAGTAAAGCCTCTTTAACACTCCAGCTCTGATTGACGGCTCACCAGCATCACACCCGGCGTCTAATCGCAATTTATTCACAGGAGAGACAAAGAGAGGCGGATTTGTCACCGAGACGATGACGGGAAACCTGAGGAAATTGAATCCTCGCAGGAAAAAGGCCCAATTTCACCGTTGTTGAATCCCATTTCCAGCCCAGTTTATCAGGCCAACTAATCTAACGCTGATTTCAGGGTGACAAGATCGGCCTTGTGGGCGTGGCTGTTGCACGTGCGCGTGGCTGTTGCACGTGCGCGTGGCTGTTGCACGTGTTCGACGGCGCTGCAGCAGTGGCGACGCGTGACAACGGCTCCGCTTCTGAGAAAGGGTTCTACCGATAATCCCAGTTCCACAGCTAACGCCGCATCACCGCACGCCAGTCACCCAAATCCCCCTTGAAATAAATCGTTAAAATCTATATTTAGATTGTGCAGGAGGGGGAGAAGAGCTCCGCTAACCACAGGTGATCCATGGAGACAGAAGACGCTGCTGCTCACCTGCGTCTGAAGCCGCAGGGCAGTTTAAGAGCGCCACTTCAACTCCGCTCGCAGCTAAAAGCTGGGTCACGTTAGCATTTACAGGCCGCCGCTCCGATAGAACCTCGACACCAGAACATTTGGGCTCCTTCCAGTCAAAGTTCTAATCTATCAGCAAATAAGAACAAACTTCAGCGGCCGTGCTGATCTCTGGGTCAGCTGGTCCAGGATCAGCCTGGATCAGCCAAGACCAGCAGATCTCTGGGCTCAGCTGGTCCAGGACCAGCCTGAGCTCAGCTGGTCCAGGACCACTCTGGGCCTGAGCCACGGTGCACTTGACCTCTGACATCAGCGACCCCACCATCTTCCTTCAGTCCTTCAGTGGTTCTGTGACCCGTCCGGCCCGGTTCCAGGCCACGGGACGTTTGGCTGATGTGAGGAACGAGTCAGAAGTGACTCGATAAACATTCTGGGAAATCAGACAAAACAGAACCCAGCACCTCTCCCCTGCCAACAGGCGGATTCTTTTACTGGATCTTCACACGGTCCTGATCAGCTTCCAGATTTCCGTCCATCTGCTCGGGCGATGACGCGAAACGTGTCGGGACAAACGATCAGCTGATCGCGTGGCAGCAGACGCCACACGAGAGAGCGAGGAGCGGGCGAGCGAGGAGCCTTTTCATTAGGCCTCGTGAATGTTATCTGGCACACATCTGAGACAGGCTGTTGGGAACGCCCCCCCCCCCGCCCCCCCGACAGCCTGGCTCTGACCCGTCCGAGTCCTGGCCCGTTTCTGGCCCAGTCCGCTCAGCACAGCAACCCAGCTGAATTTGCGGCTGCGCTTGGAAACCAATCAGCTCTCCAGATTCAGGCGCCCCCCCAGGAGAGGCCGCAGGACGTCAGCCCACTCATCTCGGGCCCAGACGGGTCGTCCAGCTCCGCCTCCTGCTGCGTTCTCATCTGCTGTGAGATCCACTAGAAAGGTGAGAGCGGCGAGACGCTGGCGCTGCCGCCAGGCTGGAGGAGGTTTGCTCCATTAAAATAAACCTTTTTATCTCGGAAATCAGAGGAACGCTGGGAATCGTCTCACAAACTCGGCCGCTCCGTCGGTAATCGATAATAAATAGAAACAATAATAAACAACCACAACAACAAGGTTGTTCAGAGGGAAACTGCGGTCGTCTCCAAAACCTCCCAGTCATTCGTGACTGGATACCTGAGCTTATTTACTGTAAACATTATCGCCTAGCAACAGAGGATTATGTGACGTCCAAGGTGAGCTGGAGCACAGGTGTGCAGCAGAATGGTGATTAATGAGCAGCCTTGCATTCTGACGCCGTGCGTTATCGTCACCTCCGGCTCCATGAAGTGAATCAGTAATACCAGCTATTATTGCACCGGGGGGCCGTGCACGTGTCCATCGGTGCACGAGCCGTGCACGTGCATGGACCAGTTCAAAGGCCGCAAAGGCTCCACGTGCCGGCAAAATTATACCAGGACCCAACTTTCTGACACATTTTCTTCCACCACTCTGAAACTTTTGATTCAGATTAATTACAGCCTTTTACCCCCCCCCCCCCATCAGTCTTTGCTCATGCCGCCTTCTTTTCATTACAAAGTTAAACGTCTGGCTCTGGAGTACAGTGGCACTAAACGCCGTATCCCTTCAGAGTGGCAGAGGCAGGGTAATTGTCTCTGGCGTAATGGCCCCTCAACAAAAGCGGGTGGAAATGACAGGGTTTTAACATAATAAGGAGCACTGTCACTTTGCTTTCTCCCTAGAAAATCATCCCAACCGGCACCAGAGAGGCATTCTGATTTCCTTTATTTCCAGGGATGTTTATCTCCATCTTACACCCTTCATTCTGCTCTGTTCTCTGCACCCGATGGCCTGTAATTACCTCCATCTGCTCCTCACACATACAGTATAATTCAGCCCAGCAGAGATAACAGCAGCGAGGAGACGGCCGAGAACAACAGCCAGAAACGGCGTCTAATCAAAAAGACTCAAGTGAGTCGCTGATCCCAAAACGGGGAGAATCAGCTGATAAATGACATCAATCATTCCATCAGAGCAGGATGGAGCTTCGGGAAATGATATCTGCAAATGTGAAGCCCTCGAGTGGAGATCAGGACAGGCTCCTCTCCAGCATCTCCACCTGAGGAGCAACAGGTGACCCGTGAACACCCATCAGGAGAGCCGGGCAGCACCCCTGAGGAGCAGGCCCGGAAAAGCTGCACAGCGTTCCGAGGAGAACCGGGAGGAGAACCCAGGAGAACCAGGAGGAGAACCCAGGAGAACCGGGAGGAGAACCGAGGAGAACCCAGGAGAACAGGCAGCCATCAGGAGGGCCGGCATGAATTCAACATGTGCAGGGAATATTCAGGAATTCAAAGAGCATGAATGAGTGAATGAAGGAATGAATGAAGGAAGGAATGAAGGAAGGAAGGAAGGAAGGAAGGAAGGAAGGAAGGAAGGAAGGAAGGAAGGAAGGAAGAAGGAAGGAAGGAACGAACGAACGAACGAACGAACGAACGAACGAACGATTTCTTCATGGAACTGCAGCCGAATAAATAAAGAATAAAAATCCTTTGTTTTTGGTGTTTTGGTGAATTTCCTGTCGACCCAGAAGCAACAAATTAATGAGTTGAAAACACAAAGACGAGCTAAGATGTGAATTAGCCGCCTGAATATTCCTCAAGCTTGCATGAGCGTGATTGTAAATTGAATGTAGTTTATTTGGTTTATTTCTTGGGGGCAGCGAATATCATTAAAGCGAATGCAGAATTAGCAAAACTGGTCCGCAGGCGCGTTTGGAGCTGTCGTCGGTCCACTCACAGCGACAGCAACAACGGTAACAACAGGAGGGAGGAGAACAGGCTGAGGAGCAGATGATCCGTCACGCCACCAGGAAACCGGAGCTTCACTCACATGCAGCGCGTCCGCTCGCTTCTGCCCCCTTGTGGTCAATAATCATCATCCTACCGGCACCGCTCACCTCCCTCTGGACGTGAGCGGCCCCCAGCAGGGAGAGAGTCTGAATGTAAAGTTCAGATTCAAATGAATCATCTGTGGCAGAACGGTGAGGATGCAGCTGAAGGTCTCCAGAAGGTCGTCTCTCCAAAAGACACAGAAGTGTTCAGCAATCTGGAGGCTTCAGATCCCGTTTAGTCTGTGATGAGAGTGAGGAGAGAAATCTCTTCGCCTGGACTGGCGGCTTCATCAGGACACAGACGCAAGGTTCTTGGTTCAATCCCAGCAGAGGACATTCTGTGTGGTTTGTGTGTCCCCCAGTGATGGACTGGTGACCAGTCCAGGGTGTAGTCCTGCCCCCCCTGAGGACAGATGGGAACATCCACCGGTGTGGGGAGCCCGGGTGTAACACACACACACACACACACACACACACACACACACACACACACACACACACATGGGGGGGCGTTGTGGGACCTTTATGATTATCGCCTCTGCAGAGGAACCAGAATTCATCCCCGTGTAAACGGCCGAGCGAGGCCGCGTCCAGCGAGCAATTAGAGAAGAATAATAAGCAGATGAATCCGGTCGGCTAATTACTGGGATGATTGCGAACATTGTCACCACACACACAGATCAGCACTGAAGCGGCACACGCTCGTTTGCCTCGCGGGGCTTTTTTCCTTTGGGAGCGTCGGGAGACAACGTGCGCCAGCGACCACGGCGACCACGGCCCCATCACGTGGACGTGTGCGTGGTCGCACGGGAGCCACGGGCACGGCCGGGAGCCACGGGCACGGCCGGGAGCCACGGGCACGGCCGGGAGCCACGGGCACGGCCGGGAGCCCGGACCAGGCCGAGCAGCGCTTCATTTGCAGCAGCAGCACATTCGGCTGCAGACAAACACACGGACCAATCAGAGCCGGAGGGGGCTGCTGCCCGAGTGCTCACGGGCAATCTGGCAGAAGCCCTCAACAGCTCCAAGAACGTTGGAGTTATGTTGTCATCACAACAAATCAACAAAGGGGCTTTTGGAACCCGGCAGCAATATTTGAACCAGCAACCTTTGGCTGATCGGACCCAACACAGAACAACAAATTCCCTTCAGCCGGTACGGAGCCCCGGGGGGGTAGGTTTTCTGCCTAAAGACCACAGATAAAAGCAGCTAAAGCACCAACAAGAGACAAACTGCCCCCACAAAACCAGGAAACAGCAACAAATGGGGGATTTCTGAGAGACTGTTGGATATTTGCCATGATCACAGACACCAGCAGCACAAGTTAGCACATCTTTAAAGGAAAGATGATCCACTCTCTCTCTCTCTCTCTCTCTCTCTCTCTCTCACACACACACACACACACACACTGACAAGGTGAGAGTATCTGCAGAGAAAGGACGAGCAGCTTCCTCCTCCACCCTCACGTCTCCTGTGACGGCGCCGCTGCCACAGACGCGGATTTTACATGAGATGTGAAAAAGGAGAAGATGAGAAAGTGTTCAGGGTTCAAGGTGACGGAGCAGCTTGGCCTGACAGAGGCTGCCTCCAGGGGGCTCGGCGAGCGGCGAGCGGCGCCAGTCGCCGCGGCAGAGGGGGAAACGGCGTCAGGCAGCGGCGTCGCCAAGGCTTTAAACACAGACCTCCATCCATACATCCCATCTGCTGCAGGGAGGCTTCCCGTTTCCATGGTGAGGGGAATTGTGCAGGACAGAATCAGGATGAGTTTGCATCACAGATGAATTTGAAACACAGAGGGGTGTGTGTGTGTGTGTGTGTGTGTACAGCTGAGTTCACACGCTCTTCTAGGCAGTTTCATGCATGTCAAATCAGCTGCCCCCTGGCTCCGCCCCCTGCTCTCACGCGCCGGTTCACCTGAGATGGGCAGGTGCTCCGCGCGCCCCACATATCTCAGCACGCGCGCACACGCGTTTCTTCTTCCTGCATCATTAGCGGCGGGGGCGGCAGCCGCGGCGCGTGTGTCCTCAGTATAATTGGTTCAATTTGCGCCTGTTCTCGCTGTAGTTGAATACACGCACGAACTTATGAAAACAGCAAAAACGTTCCGCGAAGGGGCAGAAAAACAGAAAAAGCGTGCAAACATCTTCCGAGTTGAGGAATTTCTGCACGTCTGTGACCAGAATCGTCCGCACGAGGACGAGCGGCTCGTGTTGCGGGAAATAAAGAAGTGACGACGAAGTGTGAGAAACGCGCACGGGAGCAGCGGCGGGAGGCTCCGCAGCCTCCCCCCGCAGAGCCGCGTCCACCCGCACAAGTTGAGCCGAGAGGGAAGAAGTGGAGAACTTACCAAAGAGGAGCAGCTGCAGCAGGTAGAGTCCGAGCAGGTCCATCACGGAGCGCGACATGAACGCCAACAGACGCGATCCCGCCGAGTGCTGCTGGTGGCGGCGGGAGGAGGAGGAGGAGGAGGAGGAGGAGGAGGAGGAGGGTGTGCGGCAATAAAAGCCCCCTCTGTTCAAACGGGCACCGAAATCAGCAGCGAAAAGATCGCAGCTACTTGGATCCAGAGGAGCTGGGGTCCGCGGCGGCGCAGGAGGCGGCGCGAGCGGAGCGCAGAAGCGTTTCTACAAAGTTTGACTTCCGCGGAGGAAGACGCAGGCATCAGCTGCGCCAAACGGAGCCCGAAGCGGCGGCTGAGGCGCGAGGAGGGAAGAGCGTCCGATCCTTAGGTGGGGAGCGTTCTGCGCGCACTCGATCCTCCGTCCTCCCTCCGCCGCGTCCTCTCCTCCGCCACCTGCGCAGCGTCTGGAAAATGCGGATGAATCACAGAGGCGCGCTGCTGTGCGCACTCCGACCTGCGAGGCACAGATCCTGTGATCCTCTGTGATCCTCTGTGATCCTCGCGCCGCTCACGCCCTGCCCAGCTCGTTCAGAAAAAAGAAAGGAAAAAAAATCCAATCTCGGCCAAAGTTGAAATTGGACGAGTTGAATCGATAGCCTATTTCATGCTGCCATAAAATGGAAACAATAAAGGCGCGTAAAATGGTGCAGGCTGCGCGGGGGGGGGCATAACCACACTTCTTCCACAGTAGGGCGAGAACGCAGCGCGCACAGGACTCATTGATTCGGACCGTGGAGAGAATGCGCGTGGGGCCCTGCAGCAGCTGGAGGAGCCTCTGACTGACGGCTGCGCTGGAGAAGATCTGCGCCCCCCCGCTGGCTAATGGCGGCTCACCCACAACAGCGACACTGACAGAAACCACAGAACAACAGACACACAGCAGCACTGAAGCTGCCTGGTTCTGGAATATGGCGCAGAGGCAGGAGAGCTGCCTCCTTCGCCTTCTCAGGGACAGTAGATCACAAACGTCATTTATACTTTATGTAAAATTGCCTCAGCAACGTGGGAAGCTGCTTCTGAAGAACAGTCTTCGTCCTCCTGAAGAATCGTTCAAACTTTTCTTGCAGGCTCTCATCATCCCTGAGTGGGCAGAGGATATTTACCCCAGAAGAAGAGAAGCTTCTGGAGGATTCGTTCTTCAAGGCCAGCAGCAAATTCGGGCTGTTTTTTTCTCTTTACTTCTCTTTTATCTGTAGCTTGAAACCAGCTTCGAATGACCAAAAGTTTGAGTCGCAGAGGAGAACTTCATCTGCTCCAGTCGCCTGCGCACCAAACCGCCTCATCCTGACTGAAGAAGCTGGACAAACTAATGAGGATCACGGACGAACTCCCTTCACATTCATTTGCTGACCTTCGACCGGTAGAAACGGATCCAAATCGTGAGCTGTTAGCATGAGCGCTAGCATCTGGTGAAGATCTAAGGAGGTCGAGAACAAGCGACCGAAACAAAGTTCTGCTTGCTCGTCTTGTTAAGAGATTAACCTTTTATTCCAGTTTTTCCTTGAACACTAGAATTCAGGCTCAACTGGCCAAACCTCTGATGAGGGTTGTCTGAAGTTAGCATTAGACAGACGTTTCCATGGCAACAACATAGGTCAGCAGAGCTGATCTAAGAGGAATCATTTCCTAATCTCACCTTTTACAGGCAACATTAGAAGTTTAAGAGCTCTATTTTCCATCATTTGAGGCGGCGTGTGCGTGCATGTGTGCGTGCACGGGGGTGGGGCATCAGGGCAGGTTCTTTCATCACAGATGCTTTATTTATGGTTCCTCCGCAGGCCACGGGGAGTCTGGGGTTCCCATCTGCACCCTGCTGGCAGTCCAGCCAACAAGCAGCTTAGCAGCTGGCTGGCAACTGCCTTGCTCAAGGGCAGAGGGGCTGTAGGAAAGACGCATGGTGTCGTCTGTGAGGTCACACCAGCCTCGGCGTACAGAACACACCATGTTCCTTTCATCTCACGCGCTTCCCCCCGATGCTCCGACTCTAAAAGCTGCTTTTACCTCAAAATATTTTGTCTTAAGCCAACAAAGGATGTCGAACACGCTCCGGCCGTGGCAACAAAGTGTTGTGAAAACCGCACACGGATGATTAGAAGGTGTTAATGTATTCAAATGAATGCGGCGCTGTTGTTTTATTTAAGCTTCTGATAAGAAAACAGGCAGACAGGCGCTCCGCCAGCGAGGTCGCAGATACGCAGCAGCTTCTCTAAAGCTGCAGCTCTAAACTGCTGTCTGGATCCTCAGAAAGGACTGAGGATCCACTGAGGATCCACTGGGGATCCACTGGGGATCCACTGAGGGTCCACTGAGGAACCAGAGCAAAAGAAACCCTCCGTGACTGGATTTGAACCTTCTGTAGATCAGGATCATCTCAGCAGAGACGGCGGACGGCGTCAGAAGCTACTTTACTTTTCAAACTAAAAGTCTGTAAAAATGAAGGTTGGAGCCTTAAAAATCCTCAAATCAGGAACAAACAGGAACAAAGTGATGGAAGAAAGCAGATGGTGCGAATGAATTCAGTGAAACGCGATCACACATTCAGACTAAAAATAAGCCTTAAATAGATGCTAACACAGCTGACATTTGTCTCATTAGCGACATTTTTAAAAAATGGCATGAAATGATATTTCCTTTTTAATGAATTTGTAAATAGATAAAGTTGTGGTAGAGAACAGCTGAACATCTGTGCAGATGTTGAGGACACTCGTCGTTCCAGAGCCAACGGCTGTCGACATCTCAGCAGCTGATAAAGGGCATCATCAGGGGACGGGGGAGGGACGGGGGAGGGATGGGGGACGGAGGGATGGAGGGATGGGGGAAGGGGGGGGGAGGAGGGACGGGGGGATGGGGGGAGGGGGGAAGGGGGGGGGCGGAGGGACGGGGGGGAGGGGGGAAGGGGAGAAGGAGGAATGGGGGGATGGGGGAAGGGGGGGCGGAGGGACGGGGGGAGGGATGGGGGACGGAGGGAGGGACGGGGGAGGGATGGGGGACGGGCGGACGGAGGGAAGGGGAGACGGAGGGACGGGGGGACATACACTTTACACTTCCTCCCCTTCAGCAGATGAAAGTTAAAGGCTGTGTTCCAGCAGAAGGTCTGGACTCATTTCACTTCTCTGGCCGTCCCACTGATCCGTCCCACTGATCCGTCCCACTGATCCGTCCCTGCTGTGGGGAGAATTACCCCCCCCCCCCCCGCACAGGCATGGGGAGGAGCAGCGGCGCCAGTTAGAACTCAGGAAAGTGGGCGTGCTCAGGTGAGCAACAGGTGACTATTGAAGGCTCATTTGGAAAAGATTCATGGGCAACTGGCCTCGACTCCAACATTCCCTCAGATGAGGTTTTCTCCTGGAAAAGCAGCATTGAGACAAATGACCAAATCATTTGGTACCTGAGGTGTGAATGAAAGGTGAGTTTCCCTCCCTGATGGAGAGGAAGGTGCAGCTGCCCTCAGAAGAAACGGCGCCGATCAGCACGACGCTGCACTCGGGTTAGCGTGAACGCAGCAGCTGCAGAGCTGGAGTCAGATCACCCAGTAATGGGTTTGTTCTCCCAGTGACCACCAGTGTCCACCAGTAACCACCAGTGACCAGCAGTGACCACCAGTGTCCACCAGTGACCACCAGTGACCAGCAGTGACCACCAGTGTCCACCAGTGTCCACCAGTGTCCACCAGTGACCAGCAGTGTCCACCAGTGTCCACCAGTGACCAGCAGTGTCCACCAGTGACCACCAGTGTCCACCAGTGACCACCACAGTGACCACAGTAACCATAGTGACCACAGTGACCACCAGTGACCACAGTGACCACAGTGACCACCAGTGTCCACCAGTGACCACCAGTGTCCACCAGTGACCACCACAGTGACCCCAGTGACCCCAGTGTCCACCAGTGACCACAGTGACCACAGTGACCCCAGTGACCCCAGTGACCACCAGTGACCACCAGTGTCCACCAGTGTCCACCCCAGTGACCCCAGTGACCACCAGTGACCACCAGTGTCCACCCCAGTGTCCACCCCAGTGACCCCAGTGACCACCAGTGACCACCAGTGTCCACCCCAGTGACCCCAGTGTCCACCCCAGTGACCCCAGTGACGCTCCGGTCAGGATGGATGGAGTCAGGATGGATGGAGTCAGGATGGATGGAGTCAGGATGGAGCCGCAGCCCCGGCTGCAGTCTGCAGATTCCTTCTCATCAAAGCTCTGATTCGTCACGTCGGTGAAACAAAGCTGAATACGAGGAGCGTTCCCCGCAGTGGCGCCGACAAACTGCAGCATCACTTCCTGCCCTCAACGTTGACTCAGTCTGTAACCAGAAACTGCAGAAGAGAAGAAAAAAGGCTGTGAGACGAGGCCGCGGCGCCGGAGGAGGACTCATCCTCACATCTGTCCATCACAGAGGGCAGGTAATGAGACGGATGTGTCCAGGAAGAAACACGGCGAGTGGAGAGACCGGACGCCCTCGGCAACGTGGAGATGCTCTCACGATGTGTCTGCAGCAGCATATTTCAGATGCACAGCATGGATGCGTGAAAATGGAGAAATCAATGAGGCCATCTGGGGAGAGGAAGCTGAGATGAGCAATGGCCTAATGCTCACATTCATTCCAGAGTCTCACAGACCTAATTATTCTAGATCTGGGGGGGGGGGGGGGGGGAGGGAGAGGGGGGGAGAGAGGAGAGGGGAGAGAGGGAGAGGGGAGAGGGAGAGGAGAGAGGGGAGAGAGAGAGAGAGGGGAGAGAGAGGGAGAGGGGAGAGAGAGAGAGAGGAGGGAGAGGAGGAGAGAGAGAGAGAGGAGGAGAGAGAGAGAGGAGGAGAGAGAGAGAGAGAGGGAGAGGGAGAGGGAGAGGGAGAGGAAGAGGGGAGAGAGAGAGGGAGAGGGGAGAGAGGGAGGGAGAGGAGAGGGGAGAGAGAGGGAGAAGGAGAGGGGAGAGGAAGAGGGGAGAGAGAGAAGGAGAGGAAGAGGGGAGAGAGAGAAGGAGAGGGAGGGAGAGGGAGAGAGAAGGAGAGGAGAGGGGAGAGGAGAGGGGAGAGGGAGAGAGAGAGAGAGAGAGGAAGAGGGGAGAGAGAGAGAGAGAGAGGGGAGAGAGAGAAGGAGAGGGGAGAGGGAGAGGGGGGAGAGAGAGAGAGAGGAAGAGGGGAGAGAGGAGGGAGAGGGAGAGGGGAGAGGAGAGGAGAGGAGAGGGGAGAGAGAGGGAGAAGGAGAGGGGAGAGGAAGAGGGGAGAGAGAGAAGGAGAGGAAGAGGGGAGAGAGAGAAGGAGAGGGAGGGAGAGGGGAGAGAGAGAGAAGGAGAGGGAGAGGGAGAGGAAGAGGGGAGAGAGAGAAGGAGAGGAAGAGGGGGGAGAGAGAGAAGGAGAGGGAGGGAGAGGGGAGAGGAGAGAGAAGGAGAGGGAGAGTGGAGAGGGGAGAGGGAGATGGAGAGGGAGAGGAAGAGGGGAGAGGGGAGAGAGAGGGAGAGGAAGAGGGGAGAGAGGAGGGGGAGGAGAGGGGAGAGGAAGAGGGGAGAGAGGAAGAGAGGGAGAGGGAGAGAGGGGAGAGAGGGAGGTGAGAGGGAGAGGAAGACGGGAGAGGGAGAGGGGGGGGTGGGGAGTTCTGAGCATTCCTGACAGCATCCTTTAACTGGGATCAGATGAGGAAGGAGCCTCGTATGATCACTGAGACCCATAAAGCAGAAATAACCAGAAATAACCAGAAATAACCAGAAATAACCAGGTTCCACTGCTGCATCAGCATGTAAACTGCTATAATGACAACACACACACACACACACACACACACACACACACACACACCATCTTGTCTCTGCCATTTCCGAACATTCCAATAACTTTGTAATCAGGACTGGACCAGAACTACTGAGCAGCCTGAAGTTTAATTTAAACATAAGCGAAGCCAACAAAGCAACTTTTCCAATTCCCTTCAGATTAAACTGGGAATTCAACAGGTTTATTTTATATCAGGGCGGAAAGCTCAAATTTATGCAACACAAATATCGTCTCGCCGGCGCTGGTCTCACTCCAGAGTGGAGGGAATGTGGAGCGAAGCTGGGAGCTTCCCAGTATAACCAGTGTCACAGCTCTGAGCACTAACGTTAGAGCGTGTGGTGCTCCCCGCTGGCTTCCAGCTGTAAACATCTGTAAACATCTGTAAACATCTGTAATGAGTCTTAGATAAAGGGGAATCACAAAGGGGGATCGGGCACAAAATGGAATCTTCCAAGGAGAAACCAAGTCACAGGTGCAAAATCAGGAGGAGAGTGGTTCAAAGCAACAGGTGAATCAATGCCCCCCCCCCACACACACACACCACACACACACGTGCACGTGTGTGTGACAACAGTTGCAGCAGAACCAAAGCCGGGTTCTGATCCCGTCAGGGACCTGGGCTCAGCTGCCTCGAGACAATCCTGGTCAGAGAAGAGGCCTCATAAATGAGATTCAGCTGTGTGTTGCCTCAGGAGCTCCCTCACGCTTCTGTCCACTTTGGTTCTATGAATATTTAAAAGAGAATATCCACAGAACCAGAATGGATCCTGCAGAACAAACACAATTATTCAGAACTCCTGAAGGAACCAGGAGAAGAGAGCTGGAGATAATCCTCCACTGGCCTTTCCACCCCCCACCCTAAGAAATCCCAGCTAACCAGATTTCAGTTGATATTGGACAGTCATTTCCAAGGCTCAGAACCAGCCTGGTGTGGGTTTTAGCCGGTTCAGCCCAGTTCGAGCCGTGTTCTGCTAACTGGGGAGGATTTGCTGAGTCCGACCCGCCGCTGATGGAAGAATTAACTTTCCAGATGGTGCGTGGGTTTGTTTTGCAAGACATGTTGAATGTAAGGAAAAACCAGCCCGCCTCCACACGTGGACGTGCGCAGAGATGTTCCTGGATCTGTTCTGGCCCGGTTCCTTCGGACCCCTGACAGCAGAACCACAGAACATCATCCCATATCGACACCAAACAATCATTTACCCAAGAACTTGTCTGACGTCCCCCTATGATCCATTTATTACTATTCATCCCTTATCAGACACAGGTAGAATAATCCAGGCTGAGGTAAACCACTGACGACAGCGTGCACGGCTCCACGTGCGTGCGCGCAGCAGTGGTTCAGTCCTGACGCTCGTCTGACAGCAGCCTGATTATTCCAGGAGAACCGTTTGTTTCTGTAATGAATTTCCTGGTCAGGGGCGGCGTGCAGAGGCGTGCTCACAGCGGTGAAACCTTCTGATGGAAATTAAACAGGTCTGCAGCTCCTGAAGATCCAGGAGCTGAAAGGCTCCTGAGAACGAGCCGCTGATTAATCAGACACCTTCACGCTCTCATATCATGTTGCTTTGATTCATGCGAAATGGAATGAATTAATAAAAAGGCACGTTCTCCACCTCAGTAACGCTCCAACGCGTCACCAAAGAAGAGCGAGAACACGGAGCGAGAGCACTGGGGCTTTAGGTCAGGGTTCTACAGCCAGACGGAGAAGATCCCAGATGTTCTCCACTTCTATTCTGGAGGAAAAGCTCCCAGGAAAATTTGCTCAAAAGCAGGTCAAAAGCAGCTGGATGAGAGCATCAGAAACTCTGATCTCTGCTTATCGGTATTCTTCAGGTGTTCCGTGTTCTTTCATATCCACAGGCCTCCTCTGATCTCAGTAAAACTGAAGATCTTCGACGTGCTCCCTGGTGCTGGGTTCTATTACATCCTGACAGTTCTTGACCTGCTCAGTGTGAAACGTCTCTGTCAAAGAGGAGACTGAAAGTAAATAAATTCACAAGCTCTGAAAAATCTTGAAGATGAAAGAAACCCCCAAAACTCCCACCATCACTCCCACCAGCACGCCCACAGCAGCACGCCCACCAGCACGCCCACCAGCACGCCCACCAGCAGCACGCCCACCAGCAGCACGCCCACCAGCACGCCCACCAGCACGCCCACCAGCAGCACGCCCACCAGCACGCCCAGCAGCACGCGACCAGCAGCACGCCCACCAGCACGCCCACCAGCACGCCCAACAGCACGCCCAGCAGCACGCCGACCAGCACCACGCCCACCACCAGCACGCCCACCAGCACGCCCACCAGCACGCCCACCAGCAGCACGCCCAGCAGCACGCCCACCAGCACGCCCACCAGCACGCCCACCAGCAGCACGCCCACCAGCAGCACGCCCACCAGCACGCCGACCAGCAGCACGCCCCCAGAGCACGCCCAGCAGCACGCCCACCAGCACGCCCAGCAGCACGCCCCACCAGCACGCCCACCAGCACGCCGACCAGCACGCCCACCAGCAGCACGCCCACCAGCAGCACGCCCACCAGCACGCCCACCAGCGACGCCACCAGCACGCCCAACAGCACGCCCACCAGCACGCCCACCAGCACGCCGACCAGCACCACGCCCACCACCAGCACGCCCACCAGCACTCCCACAGCAGCACGCCCACCAGCACGCCCACCAGCAGCACGCCCACCAGCACGCCCACCAGCAGCACGCCCACCAGCAGCACGCCCACCAGCACGCCCACCAGCACGCCCACCAGCAGCACGCACACACAGCACGCCACCAGCACGCCGACCAGCACGCCAACCAGCACGCGACCAGCAGCACGCCCACCAGCGCCCACCAGCACGCCCACCAGCACGCCCACCAGCACGCGACCAGCAGCACGCCGACCAGCACGCCGACCAGCACGCCGACAGCACGCCGACCAGCAGCACGCACACCAGCACGCCCACCAGCACGCCCACCAGCACGCCCACCAGCACGCCAACCAGCACGCCCCACAGGCACGCCCACCAGCACGCCCACCAGCACGCCCACCAGCATCACGCCCACCAGCACGCCGACCAGCACGCCCACCAGCACGCCCACCAAGCAGCACGGCCCACCAGCAGCACGCCAGCAGCACGCCCACCAGCACGCCCAGCAGCACGCCCACCAGCACGCCCACCAGCACGCCCACAGCAGCAGCACGCCCAGCAGCACGCCCACCAGCACGCCACCAGCACGCCCACCAGCACGCCCACCAGCAGCACGCCACCAGCAGCACGCCCACCAGCACGCCACCAGCACGCCCACCAGCACGCCCACCAGCACGCCGACCAGCACGCCCACCAGCAGCACGCCCACCAGCACGTACCACCACCAGCACGCCACCAGCAGCACGCCCACCAGCACGCCACAGCAGCACGCCCACCAGCAGCACGCCCAGCAGCACGCCCACAACACGCCCAGCAGCACGCCCACCAGGCACGCCCACCAGCACGCCGACCAGCACTGCCCACCAGCAGCACGCCCACAGCAGCACGCCCACCAGCACGCCACCAGCACGCCCAACAGCACTCCCACCAGCACGCCCACAGCACGCCGACCAGCACCACGCCCACCACAGCACGCCCACCAGCACGCACAGCAAGCACGCCCACCAGCACGCCCACAAGCAGCACGCCCACAGCACGCCCACCAGCAGCACGCCACAAGCATCACGCCCACCAGCACGCCCACCAGCAGCACGCCACCAGGCACGCCCACCAGCACGCCGACCAGCACGCCCACCAGCACGCCGACCAGCAGCACGCCCACAATCAGCCCATCCAGCACGCCCACATCACGCCCACCAGCACGCCTACCATCATCATCCTACCATCACTCCTACCATCACTCCTACCATCACTCCTACCATCACCACTCCCACCACCAACTCCCCCATCACTCCCACCATCACTCCCACCATCACTCCCAACATCACTCCCACCATCACTCCCACCATCACTCCCACCATCATCACTCCCACCATCACTCCCACCAGATGACCCCCTCCCCCCACCAGATGACCCTCCTCTCCCCACAGACACCCTTGATCAAATGAGACGGTCAGTTTCCCGTTCCATTAGCTCCTGGTCACGCCAGGCTGCGTCGGTGTCGGCGGCCGCCTCCCCGCCCTAAATCAGGGGCCGGGGCGAGCGAGCGGCCAGCCGTGGCGGTGACTCCTCTTTACGACATTGCGCCGGTCCTCAGTCACAGAGGAGTGACATGTTTGGCAGCGCGGCGCTCAGATCTCCGCAGGGGTCACCGGCGCCGACTCGCCCGGTGACTCATGCTCATAACCTCCGGTTTCGTCTTTCCGCCCGACTGAAGTGCATCAGTGGGAAGCTCATTAGGCAGCATCGTTCCAGAGCTCAGTGTTTATTCTCATCCTCCGCCGGCTCGTTATCAGGCGCTGACAGTTTCCATTTGCAGGTGTTAGATACCGACGCCGCTTCCTCGCCGCTCGCGCGTCCTGGCGGCAGACAGAGCCGACAGCGTCAGCAGCCGCCGTTTCCTGCAGAGCCAATTAAGAAGATGGCTGGAAACGTGTCAGAGCAAAATGATCTTTAGAGGCGACAAATTACAGATCGTTCTCTGAGAAACACTCAGATGGAAAACTGGGATCTGAATGGACACATTTAATCTTTCAGGCAGCAGAAGACAAATGATGTTGGACAAAGTGATGTTCAACCAGCAGGAGACAACAGCTGTGCACGTGCACGTGCACACACACACACACACATTAGTGACACCCTTTTACTGTTGAGGGCTTGAGTCCAGCCACGAGATGAGGGGGAAAAGCACGAACTGGGAGGACAATCTCAGGTGGCAGCTGGGAGCCCGAGCGGGAACGCCACCTGACAGGAAGCGGGAACGCCCCTGACAGGAAGCGGGAACGCCTCCTGACAGGAAGCGGGAACGCCTCCTGACAGGAAGCGGGAACGCCTCCTGACAGGAAGCGGGAACGCCTCCTGAAGCTCTGGACACTCTGGGATGGTTCCCATCAGACGTGTCTCACAGTGATCATGAAAGGCGACGCTGAAAAGAAGCAGGCAAAGTCTAAAGTTGGCTCCAACCTGCCTCACGTTACTGGGCAACAACATCTGATTCCCAGTTTGGGTGATAGAGGTGAATTTAGCAGGTCTCCTCCTCCTGGGAGGACTTCCTGGTGTGGAACAGAGACGAGCACAGGAGCAACACGCTAACACACTGCAGAGTCGCAGGTGTTACCCGCAGGAGACTAATGGATTTTATTAAGGATCCCCGGAGGGCTGCGGCGCCACGTTAACGGCGAGCAGGTTCAGTTCAAGAGCAGCTTTAAAAGGCGGCAGTTTAAAAGTGAATGTGTGACACCAGGGAGGAAGCAGCCCCCACACGCTCCAGCCTTAAAGACTCATCCTGCCAGCTCATCCACGCAGAAGCTTTTTCGGACTTAATCACAGGAATAAACGTCACCAAGCTGCAGGTTTTACTGTTGTTCCTCAACAGAGCAGAAGCCAGCGAGTCCACGGGACACTGTGGCGCCATTTTACAGCTAATGTGCAACGGCTGGTTCAGACTTTCTATTTGGACAATCAGCTGCCAAAACAAAGCAGAGCTGCTGCCGGGCCGGCGTGGCGCCGTGGCGCTGAGCCACCTCCAGCTGGAGTCACCAGAAACCTGCTCTGACAGCAGCAGGAATAAAGAAAACTGCAGGAGGAAGCACGTGAAGAGCTTCAGGTACAGCAGCAGCTGCTCTTTGTTCAGACACAATGAGACTCAAAATCATGACAGGTTTCACTGACGTGATGATGATGATGATGAAGATGATGAAGATGATGGTGGTGATGGTGATGATGGTGGTGATGGTGATGAAGATGATGAAGATGATGGTGATGATGAAGATGGTGATGATGATGATGAGGATGATGATGATGATGATGATGATGATGATGAGGATGATGAAGATGATGGTGATGGTGATGGTGATGATGAAGATGATGCTTTTCTGCCTCCTTGACTGTTGGGGTATATTTTTGTAATGTGGGCTCGTTTGTTTTCTTGATCTGTCTGTTTAACTGTTCCTTCGTCTGCCTCATTAAGTCATCAAACGCGACCCGCTGCCTCTCATTTGTCATGTGAGCATTGAGATTAGCTGCTCTTAGCTAAACATGCTAACTGTAGCTAATTTTTTCTAACTTCCTACCGGCCGTCTCCTCCAACCAGAACCGTGGACCCAGCTGGTTCTGTTATTTAGAGGCCGCCCATCACGGCGGTGAGGCCTCAGCAGCCTGCTGCACTTTACCCCCCCCCCACCCCCGCCTCGGCACCCCCCCACCCCCGCCTCGTCCAGCAGCTCTCTGCACAGCACCAAAGGACGGATAAAACAGCTCATCTTCGTTACCCCCCACTGACTTACGTGGCTGACTTACTGCTTTAACAATGGGGGGGGTTACATCTTCTGTTCCTCGCACATATTAAATCAGATTATTTCATTTATGGCTCAACCTCCCGTGTTCGTTACAAACGCCTCCTTTTAAACAGAAACGACTTCCCTCCTGCTCCTCTGAACAGTCATTTCAGACTAATTTAATCCTGAAATGACAACTTATTGTAGTTCTAAAGGAAGTGGTTAGACAGCCAAGGTCATCAGCCGCGCTCATAAAAGACTCATCAGAACTCATAAAAAGGCGCCCTAATTTCCCCCATCAGTCATTTCAGAGGCATCAGGTTGGAAACGCGTCCGTCTCACTTTTCTCACCTCTAACTTTAAGTCCATTTCCCTCTTTTGTCCGACGTTTAAACAGCAATAAGGTGCCCTCGCTAATGGCCGACGGAAACACGGCAACATCAGCGCGTTCGAACACGGAAGACAGACTTTAGTCAGTCAGACAGCGGAAAAGAGCGTTTTAGAGTTTGACGTGTTCTCTCTCAGAAAAAAGATCCAGTTTGATGTCAAACACTCAAGCTGAGACGAAGACCACGTCCAGGGTCAAGGTCCAGTCCAAGTACTTGTTCACGACTACCCACCTGACCCGGGTCTGGTTCAGAACCGTGGGTGACGTATCCTCATGCACGTCAACCATCGTGGCCATCAGAGCCCCACCTGCTGGGTCCTGGTGGGCTGGATGTCCCACACACCCGTGACCCTGCTCAGGTCCAGGACCGTGGGGAGATGGTCTCACTGGCGCTGGCGCTCCATGACAGGAGGGTGTCTGAGGGTCATAGAATTAGAAATCCAAAGTCTGGGAATAAATGTGGAAAAACAGGCAACGACTGGAACTGAATCCACACTTTAAACGAGCGTCTGGATTCTAGGGAACCATTAAATAACATCAATGTTGAGGTTGAACGGCGTCAAAAAGGCTGAAATCAAACTTGTCCTCACCTCCACGAATAAAGATGGTTAAGATCAGATTCCGGTCTGGTCTGGTCCACCATAAAAGACCTGGGCCTGTTTCCAGCAGCTCCAGGATGGGCGAGCGAGCCGCGGACAGACGCGGCCGTTAGCTCGTTCTGCTCTGGCAACAATTAGCAAAGGAGAGCGTTCGTGTGCGGCTTTGCTGGCCCATAAACGCTCCGATTGTAACAGGAAGTGGAGCAGAGCCTCGGGGCCAGCTGGCCTCTTTGCTCATTATGTGAACCGCTGTTGTCAAGGTCCTCTCGCCGCGGTCCGCCGCCGTCACAGGAGGCGCTGGCTTTGGCCTTCAGCCGTCTCCTCGCTCCACCTGCCTGGGAGGTGGAGTCCACGGACCGTCTGGGTTGTAAACGGGACTTTCACATCTAATATTTCCAGATCTTTAATTTTCGATCCAGTTCTGTTTAAATTAAAAGCCCTGTAATTAAATCCAGGATCAATAGCAATGAGCAGATAGTCGGGACGCGTCCATCAGGTCATTGAGCTGCCTGCTCCATGGATTCCTGACCACGTTCCCTCTCTGCTCCTGGACTGGAGGGACCAGTAAACCTTTGCAGCGTTCCTCCCAATAAACTCAGCTCCATTAGACCCAATAAAGCACAGACTTTTCCAAGTGTCATCATCCAATTCCCATTTCTATTTCTGGTCTCTCCCACCATCGGCCCAATAAAACCCTGCGAGCGGAGCTACAAGCAGGAGCAGCTCTGGGGGGGAGGCAGGGGGCTCTGGGGGGGAGGCAGGGGGCTCTGGGGGGGAGGCAGGGGGCTGTGGGGGTGAGGCAGGGGGCTCTGGGGGGAGGCAGGGGGCTCTGGGGGGGAGGCAGGGGGCTGTGGGGGGAGGCAGGGGGCTGTGGGGGTGAGGCAGGGGGCTCTGGGGTGAGGCAGGGGGCTCTGGGGGGGAGGCAGGGGGCTGTGGGGGGAGGCAGGGTCTGGCTGGGGGGGGGGCAGGGGGCTCTGGGGGGGAGGCAGGGGGCTGTGGGGGGGCAGGGCGCTCTTCATATGTGAAGAAGAATTGATAAAGATGGACGGGAGGGAAGCGCGCCGCCCCTGGTCCTGATTACTGTTACTGGGAGGGAAACATCCCAAAATTATCATGTTATTGATATTCTGGGTGTGGTGCTGCTGGCTGCCAAAACTGCGAGTCTAAACAGAAAGGAGCTTATTAAAATTCTGATTCTGACTCGTCCCAGTTTCTCCTCATATACATTTATATTGTGTGGGCGGGGCTTAGCAGCGGAGGCTTATCATTAGAGATGGATCCTAACAACAAGCGCTCCGTGTGTGTTCGGAGGAGCCTCGGAGACGAGAACTCTGCTCCCTAATCAGCTTTGTGTTTGCACTGCTGACAGCAGCTCGGAACCAGGTCGGAAAAAGCTGCTTTGACCTGGGAAAACTGCAGGAAACAGCAGCATTTCCTGTTTTCAGGGGAAAAGAAACATTACCTGAAAGGAAACGAGGAGGCGGAGCTACTGTGAAGGTAGAGCGGGTTTAACGGGCTAATTAGTGAAGCACAGGTCAACCAGCCAGTTACACACCAGTCACACACCACCCACACACCAGTCACACACCAGTCACACACCAGTCACACACCAGCCACACACCAGTCACACACCAGTTACACACCAGTCCACAACACCCACCCACACACACCAGTCACACACCAGTCCCACACACCACCCACAACACCAGTCACACACCACCCACACACAGTCACACACCAGTCACACACACCAGTCACACAACCACCCACACACCAGTCACACACCACCACACACCAGTCACACACCACCAACACACCAGTCACACGTCTGACCCAGCAGAACTGTGGTCTCTGGGTTCCTTTGATGTTCCTGTCATCAAAGCCAGGTTTGGGCCCACGTCCGTGCTCGCCGCGGCGCTCCGCACGTCTACCTGCCGCCGTCGGAGCGGGAGACAGATGGAGCAATCAGCTGGAGCGGAGCAGCACCGCTGCAGAGAAAACAATTCCGCTCCTGATGGAGCCTAAACAAACATCTCAGTCTGCCTCCACCATCACGCTGTCAGGTCTGGTTAGTGCTGAAGGTCGTCCTCCCGCGGCGTGCTCCGCTGCTCCGCTGCTCCGCTGCTCCGGCCCGGCAGAAGATGAAGCTGCTCGTGAGCCGACGCTGGTGCTGCGTCCGTGCTCGTTACTCAGCTTCCCCGTGTGCCTGCGGACGCCATCAGGCCGTGTGGGGGATGAGAGCGAGGAGAACACGCCGCCGTGGCGAAGGAAGCCCGTTTTCCCCTCGTTCCATCTCACCTAATTGATTTTTCCTGAGCAAAATCAAACCCACTCCACCTAATTTACGGCGCCATGCCTGCTAAACGGTCGCTGCTCCTCCGACGCCATCGCTGCCAGAGACGAGGCCAGAGCGCGACCACGTAGAGGAGGCGTTGCTGCGCCCCGCAGGCCCACCGCGGCGAGGACGGCGGCGAGGATGCTGGCGAGGACGCTGGCGAGGACGCTGGCGAGGAAGCTGGCGAGGACCCTAACCCTAGGATGATGAGGAGGGAATTCAACAAGTCTGATGGAATAAATGAGTAATGAAATAAGCTCCCAAGCCACCAGAGGAGCAGCGGAACCAGAGCACTTCAGCTGGATCGGCGCCGCGCCGGCTGGAACCGCTCCGATAGTGTCCGAAGGCCAGAGCGAGACGGACGAGCGCTGTCGGGCAGCGGGAACGCCGGAGTGACTTTGGTGCAGCAGAATCTTCATCAGATCAAAGTTCCTAAAAGGTGCCACACACACTCACACACACACACACACACACTCACAAACCCACACACACACACACACTCACTCACACCCACACACACACACACACACACACACACTCACACACCCACACACACTCACACACACTCACACACACCACATACTCACACACACACACACACACACACTCACACACACACACAACATACTCACACACACACACACACACACACCTGAATCCTCGCCTGTGATTGGTCATGAAGCTGCTGGTTAATAGCGTGTGGACCATCACCAGCTGGGTCCATCAGTGTGTCCTCTAATTAAACACCTCCCTGGTGCACGAGGAACGGCCACGTTGTCCGAGGGAGGTCGGAGCGCGAGGAAGACGACGGAGAGGAAGAGTCGGTGACGAGTGTGTGTGTGTGTGTGTGTGTGTGTGTGTGTGTGTGTCACACTGTAAAAAGTGACGTTTAAAGTCCAAACGCAGATTCTGGTGTCGGAGCTTCATCTAAACGCTGAGGTGGCGTTCGGATGGCGTTCAGAGGGACGTGGCGTTCCCCAGGGCTCTGTTCAAGGCCCCAGGGAGATGTCGCCAAATGAAGGACGGCACGTGTATCCAACCAGAGGAGGAGGAGGAGGAGGAGCAGGGGGGAGGGGAGGAGGAGGAGGGAGCTCTCTCTTCCTCTCTTCTTCTCTCCCTCTCTTCCTCTGTTCCTCTCTTCTTCCTCCCTCTCTTCCTCTCTCCCTCTCTTCCTCTCTCCCTCTCTTCCTCGCTCCCTCTCTTCTTCTCTTCCTCTCTTCTCTCCCTCTGTTCCTCTCTTCTTCTCTCCCTCTCTTCCTCTCTTCTTCTCCTCCCTCTCTTCTCTCTTCCTCTGTTCCTCTCTTCTTCTCTCCCTCTCTTCTTCTCTCCCTCTCTTCTTCTCTTCCTCTCTTCCTCTCCTCCGTCTGCTCAAGGCTCCTCCGGAGCCTCTGGGTGGTGGCGGCCTGCGGGGATTTATCATCCTCGGATAAAGGCTCAACATTCACTCTCACCCTCAGCCAGGAATTTATGAGAACAGTGTGTGTGTGTGTGTGTGGTGTGTGTGTGGTGTGTGTGTGTGTGTGTGTGTGTGTAGCCCACCTGGTTACACAATAACAGCTTTTGTGCTCAGACTATTAATTTCTTCCCTCAGGTTCTCGTCAGATGATAAACAGCGATTAAAATTTGCAACAGTGCAGAGAGGAGCTGCTCCTCCTCCTCCTCCCCTCCCCCCTGCTCCTCCTCCCCCCTCCCTCCTCTTCTCCTCTCCTCCCCCCCCCCCCCCCCTGCTCTCCTCCCCTCCCCCTCCTCCTCAGGTGACCTCAGAGCGTCTGAACACAAACTTTCCACTTCAGCGATTCAGGAGGTTCGTGGCCGTTTCTTTATTTAACTTCTTTCTTTATATAAGTCTTTATTTTCTCCTTACCGTGTTTCTATTGTAGCGTCAGAACCTTAATCACTGTTATTCCGTCCTTTTGATCCCAATTTTGGTGGAATTTATTTCCAGCCATGTGGCTCCTGACAGTTCACAGGACGGGAGGGCTGATTTTAATAATCCTGTTCAGCCCTCTATTAAAAAGTAAAGGTAGGAATTTTTGCTCAATAACTGGCAGCATAACAAACGGTTCTGACCCGGTTCAGTAACAACTGTTTAAATCTAGATTTAGCAGCAGTTTAGAGAAGCTCATTAAAGAAACAAAGTTGCAGGAACCCTCTGAGCCATTTAAAGCCACGACCAGCGTTTACTGCCCAACAAAATAGGCGCGTTAGCCTCGCGTTAGCCTCGCGTCAGCCTCGCGTCAGCCTCACGTTAGCCTCACGTTAGCCTCACATTAGCCTCGCGTTAGCCTCACGTCAGCCTCGCGTCAGCCTCACATTAGCCTCACGTTAGCCTCACGTTAGCTTCACGTCAGCCTCACGTCAGCCTCACGTTAGCCTCACGTCAGCCTCACGTCAGCCTCACGTTAGCCTCACGTCAGCCTCGCGTCAGCCTCACATTAGCCTCGCGTCAGACGCGGTTCGATGCTCCATTGATAATGAGTGAAAATGTGCTTTTACAGTGAGCTCTGTTTCCGTGACGACGGACTGAATCGCACCACAGTCTCATTGACTGTTTACACAGTAAAATGAATCATTTCATGTAAACGGTGACAGAAGCAGAAAGAGCCGGACTGGAGCTTGAATTGTATAATAAAAGGCTGAATTCCCAAAGCTCGCCCTTGCAGGTTGGACCGCGTCTCCTCCCTTTGATCAGAAGACGCGCTGCTCGTCTTATCAGGACGGCGGCATTCTCGTTGTGTTTCTGCTGAGTCAGGGTCAGTCAGCCTCACCGGCCCTTTTTTGCTGAGTCAGAAAGAGCTGCAGGACCTTCTGCCACATTTCCTGATCAAAGAGGCATGACCATCAAAGAGAGAAAGCAGGGGAGGGGAGGGTAACGGGGGGGTACATGTGGGTGAAAGCACCTGAACCGGCGACTCATCCAGGGGCTCGTCCAGTTTTCAGTGTTATTTTCGTAAAATCTGCAAGTATAAACTTCTCTGTTTGCAGCTTTCCAATGATGGTACAGTGTCTGCACGCTAATGCTAACTTACATTCAGAGGATGCAGTTTAAAAGGAGTGGGCGGAGCTTACTGGTCTTTGTGGGGTCTATGAATAATAAACTGGTCACCTGTGCACCATCTAAATTAGCATTTTGAACAGTTGAACGTTAATCTGGGAAAAAATGATGTAAATTAGGACACCGCCAGTGTGTGTGTGTGTGTGTGTGTGTGTGTGGTGTGTGTGTTGTGTGTGTGTGTGTGTGTGCGTGTGTAAACCTCACACCTTCTGCCCCCCCCCAAACACCTGTCCCATCTGGGCCTCACATCCACTGTTGACATAAGTGACAGCGTATCAGCATGAGGATGATGAGGGCATCAGAACAGGTGATGAAGGAGATCTTGGGCATTATGGGAAGGGCAGACCTGATTCAGCAGAAAGACCCACACACACACACCCACACACACACTCACACACACACTCACACAGTGAAGCGGGCAGATGGTGCCGATGTCAGTGAGAAATGAACTGTGTGGCTCAAAATGATGATAATATGTAAATCTCCTAATTAGAACAGACTGAAACAGGTCCAGCATTTTAAGCTAATTCTGCCATAAGTGTTGACGTGAGTCACGTCCAGCACGTGATGACAGTAGACGAATGGAGCCTGCAGGGTGAGCAAGCTCTTGTAAAACCTCCCAGCAGGAGCTGGTTCCATCTGCTTCCAGCTGGTTCCAGCTGGTTCCAGCTGGTTCCATAGACCCAGCGTGACAACCAGGACGTTTCATCCTAAACGTGTGAAGGACAATGATGTGGAGGGAAGCGCGACACCCTCCCAGCAACCTCGACACAACCTGGGAAACACTCGCGCGCATGAAAATGAACCAGGAAGTGCTAATTATGGAAGCCCAGCGGGCGATAAACAGAACAAAGATGATAAAGTGATATTGGCCCGATGAAACCCTCCGAAGGAAGCGACGTCGCTGCGCTTCCTCGGCGGTTTAACTTTCAGCACCGGCTTCTTTAGCATTAGCACAGAAGGACTCGGCCCGACGGCCGAGGCCGGCGTGGAACAACGTTCCCCAGAGCAGGAACGTTGGCTGCCGGATAAAATCCGAAGCTGAGCATCAACCCTTCAAAGCCGAGATTCTCTTCATGTTTCTTCTGAGGGGCCCTCGACTACAGACGCAGACAGCTAGCACTGGAGGGGCCCTCGACTACAGATGCAGACAGCTAGCACTGGAGGGGCCCTCAGACGGGCGGATGCTGCTCTCTCCTCCACAGATGAAACAAAGGCAGAAGAATGATGACGGCAGCCAGATGTCACCTGTGGGCTGAACTGGAGCTCATGTTCACGCACCACCAGAGGGGGCGCGCAGGAGCAGCACGACCCTGTGGAGGCACCTGTGGAGGCACGCGTCCATCTCCAGTTACGGAAGGACGGAGGCCTCAGATGCAACCCGCAGATGTTCCTTTCTCATGGACTTTTGAAAGAACCAGGAACCCAGGAGAGGAGCAGGTTTTGAGGTTTGTGTGTCGAGTAGAGGTGTTACACCTGCGTCAGCCACAGGTGTAGCACAGCAGCATAACAGCTCAGCAATAAATTCATGGCGCAGAGGAAGGTCTCCTGGAATGATGGAAACATGAAGCATGCGGAACGTTCAGGGCCAAGCGAGAGGACGTTGGCTGGACGGCAGACTGAACGTCACATCCACAGAAGTGCTGGAGCCTCAGGTGGAGCTGAGCTGCACCTGCAGGGACGGAGCGCACGGCCGCCTCGGCGCCGCCCTCGTTACTGCTGTGAGAGCTGCATTCGACGTGGACCAGAGGAGCATCTGCAGGAGCTCACAATCAGACGGAGGAACGAGGCGTTTCACCTGGACCGAAGGTTCTGACTCCAACTGGTGGTTCCACTAAGAGTGCCGCTGCGTCAGAAGAGCTCAGCACAGGTTCCACCAGGGGAACGCTCTGTTGCCTCCTGCTCAGTTCAGCTTCAGTTCAGCAGTTCGGTTGTAGTTGAAGCTATTTAAGCTTTTTAGGAAACCCGATCAGACGCATCATTACTGAATGTTTGGCTCCGTCTCAGGTGATCAAACAACTGTTAAAGATTCTCTGCAACCTGCTGCGAGGCTTCCTGAGACGGAGCAGAGCGGAGGACGCGGAGCCGCCAAACGTTGCTGCTCGCCGCTCTCAGATGCATTAGACACCTCATTAGGCACAGACGAGTGTGGCGCGCCGCCGCTCCGCTCCGCGCCGCCGCTCCGCTCCGCGCCGCCGAGGCAGATTCACACATCTATAACAGTAAACAAGCAGCTCTGACTGCTGCTACTGTGTGAGGAAAATGCTGCTCTGCTGAAGCAGAGGCGCTAACGCATCAGCAGGAAAGCAGCCGGCTCTGACGTCACACTGAGCCTTCCTGCCCTCTCTCCCTGGAGCTGCAGGGGCAACTGTGAAACTGCCCCCCGAGACGTGCGCGCGCACACACAATCAGGGACAATAATTCCACAACGCGCAGCGCACGAACACGAAACTCTTTTAAAGACGTGTGTGTGTGCGCGCTTTGGTGCTGTTGTGCACAAGAAACATTTCAATGAATTAGAAATGTAAACACACGTCGGTGTCTTGGTGAGCGGAACTGTTCGTTACCATGGCAACGTATCCAGGTTAAGAGAAGAGCACCTCAGCAACAACGATGCGTGACTCTTGTTTGGAGAACAGGCCTCAGGTCCTCGTGTGGACAAACATCTGGCGTCCTGATAAAGCTGCAGAGCTCTGCAGAACCCTCCGCCTCCGCTTCCTGCTCCTCACACACCTTCTCCACCCGGTGGGGGCCGGTGCGGATGCCTTTTCTCCCAGATTTCTTCCCGGGAGCGCTGGCTGTGCTCTCAGATAGATGCTGTCTGTTTGTGCAGCTGTCGGTGGACAAACACGGCGCCGCCGTCACCAGGGAGCCCGTGTTTGTGCTGCGTGACCAGGAGAGCAGCGCTCCGGCTCGTCACGGGACCGAGACCAGCCTGGACGGATGACCGGGGATGTTCTCAGGGTGCACATTTACATCAAGATGTTCTTCTGTCGACATGTGGCCTTCAGGCAGGTCACATGTTAGTGCTGGGCTGGCGAGCCGGCTGTGGGATGGACCTAAAAATGGAGATAAAGGAGGTTTCTGGGCTCCCTGGCGTGAGGACAGTTCTGCCCAAGAACACATCCAAAAACCCTGAGCAGCATTTTAGGCTGTTTTAGACAAACAGGGCAAGCACGAAGAAAGAACCGCATCCCCCCAACGGACCTAATGACGAGAGGTTCGGTTCAAAGTAAAGCTGTGTGCATCACCATGACAACCCAGTAACAGCCCGGTAACAGCCCAGTAACAGCCCAGTAACAGTCCAGTTACAGCCCAGTAACAGTCCAGTTACAGCCCAGTTACAGTCCAGTAACAGCCCAGTTACAGCCCAGTAACAGCCCAGTAACAGCCCAGTTACAGCCCAGTAACAGCCCAGTTACAGCCCAGTAGCAGCCCAGTTACAGTCCAGTTACAGCCCAGTTACAGCCCAGTTACAGCCCAGTAACAGTCCAGTAACAGCCCAGTTACAGCCCGGTAGCAGCAGTCCCAGTCACCCGGTCCACAGCAGTGACCCTAAACGAGGAGTGACCCGTCTCCTCTGGCAGCTCTTTCAATCAATCGTCTCTGAAGAGCATCAGTGATTCGGGCCAAACTTCTCCGGAATAGTTCAGACTAATAGATTCAATATCAGGCGGAGAAAAACATAATTGAAGCGGGAGCGCTCGCCTCGGGTCAGAATATCGGATACTGTCACCGCCGTTACCGACACTTGGCGCAGCGTGGTGCTGCAGCTATTTAAAGCCCGCCCATTAAATGGAACACCCTGGATCACGGCTCCCATGGCGCTCCCATGGTGCTCTGATGGCGCTCTGATGGCGCTGCTATGGCGCTCCGATGGCGCTCCGATGGCGCTGCTATGGCGCTGCTATGGCGCTGCTATGGCGTTCCGATGGTGCTCCGATGGTTTGTTTTTCTCGCTTAGACGGGTGAATGTGATCAAAGAACTTTAAAATCTGCTGTGTTGGGAGTCAATGGGAATGACAGATGGGGAGAAGAAAACCTGGAAAACTCCGGCTCTTCAGGCGGCTGTGCATTTATTCTACATTCAAACTTTTTCTTCACACATCAGTGCAGAAAAATAAAAAGACTCATCAGTATTTTACGTTCCTTGGTGAACTCCTGGAGCTAAATGTTGCTTTAAGAGCGTTAAAGCTCTAATCCAGCACGTGGGGCAGAAGGTTGAGAACGTGGTCACTTTCAGCCGTGTTCAGCTCCATTTTAGCTTCTACAACATGTAACACGCGTGTTCTACAGCCACGTTCTGGGTCTGACTTTAGCTACTGGTTTAACCTGGAAACCTTCCGGAGACACCTGGACCTGCTGGGATCCACCGTCCACCTTCCACACAGCTCCAGACGCCATCTTACCTCCGTGGTGAAGCTCCTCCTCCTCTCCGTCGCTGCACCTCCTTCATCACCGTCCAGCAGCTCTTCTGTCACCGACATCCCTCCGTCCACCCCTCCGTCCAGCCCTCCGTCCACCCCTCCGTCCAGCCCTGGGACATCTGTCCATTCAGGACACAATCGTGCCCGTTAGAATCTCACGCCGGGGTTGTTGCTCAAGGACACTTCGGTGCTTGGGGTGGAACCACAGTCGCAGCTGTCTCCATCTGTTCCTGCCAAGACAAGAAGCACCCCTCAGACATTGCGTTCACGGACGTGACCTTTGAGCTGCACCCAGCAGATCACTTCCTCCGCGAGGGCTTGTGGCATTTCAGAGGAACCCAACAAATTTACAGCAGGTCCGAAAACACCACGTTTCCAGAGGCAGAGAGCAACGGTCCCGTCCGTTATCCTGCGGACGCCAAAACGCCAGCGCACGCTTCAGCAGGACGCCAAACGTCACGTTGGGCAGGTGTCGACGCTGTGGTGTGTGTGTGTGTGTGTGTGTGTGTGTGTGTGTGTGTGTCTGTGTGTGTCTGTGTGTGTGTCTGTCTGTGTGTGTGTCTGTCTGTGTGTGTGTGTGTGTGTGTGTGTGTGTGTGTGTGTCGGTGTGTGTGTGCGTGTGTGTGTGTCTGTGTCTGTGTGTGTGTGTGTCTGTGTGTGTCTGTATGTGTGTCTGTGTGTCTCTGTGTGTGTGTCTGTGTGTGTGTGTGTGCGTGTGTGTCTGTGTGTGTGTGTGTCTGTGTGTGTCTGTGTGTGGTTTACCACCGCAGCAGTTTGACACTCAACAACTGCGTTTCTCCGTGTTCCGGTGGTTCTTCCAGACCTGGAGTGGAACCAGCTGCCCAACAGCTCACACACACGTCCGTGCTGATTGGCTGAGATCACCATCACCTGCTGGCAACAGCCCTCGGGGCCACTCGGCTCTCTTGACTCCTCTGAGAGCAACAAAGAGCAACCAGCCAACACATTTACATTCTCACACATCATTTGCAGTCATTGCGTAGCACACAAAGAACAACGCCTCACTTGGAATGCTCTTCCTTGTTGCTCTCCCACGTTGCTCTTCCACGTTGCTCTTCCACGTTGCTCTCCCACGTTGCTCTTCCTTGTTGCTCTCCCACGTTGCTCTTCCATGATGCTCTTCCACGTTGCTCTCCCACGTTGAGGCTAAGCTGTTTGCCCCCGTTCAGCCCCACAGGGGCACAGATCCAACATTAAGCGCCACAGTTGTGAATTTGCTTCCTCTTGAGGTTTGTTTCAGTAAATATGAGGCGATAATGTCAGCAACAGAGGACGCTGGCGTCTGGAGAGATGAGAGGAAGATCAGGAAGCGTCGCCTGTGTGAAGCCACGGCGCCGACAGAGGCTCAACTCACACTGACTGTTGTGATGATGATTAAAAAGCAATTACCTCATCCCAGACAGCTAATTGTGTAGATTAGCTTCACACTACAGTGGAAATCAGCACACATTAAAATGTAAATAAGTGGCAGCGCAGCACAAACGGACCCCGTGTCGGAGCGCCATGAGCTGTGCACACATCCCATAATGCCAGAGAGGAGCGAGTGGGCCCGGACGTGAGCGGGGACGCGTCCCAGAGCGGCAGAGCAGCGGCCACGTAACGTCAGACCCAACGCAGATTCATTGTGGATCTGAGGAGGTGGAGTTGTGCCAGAAGGAGAGCGAGAAGAGTCCAATCATCACGGTATCAATCACAGCCCTCACCTCTTATCCCACATCGATGAGGAATCCTCTTACGGAGGTTCCACTAACCCTCTTATCACCAAAATCCACACAAATCCACTGATAATGAGTCTTTAGCACAAACAAAGTCTCATTTTCTTATTTCTAAACTGAAAAACCCATCGAAGCTAAAGGAAGAGCAGCGAAGCTTTAATCCACGCGGGATCTACCTTCTAGTCCCTCACTATTATCGGCTGGCGTTCCCAGATGTTCTTGGGAACGCCAGCTTCACCTCTCGTAGGCCGGAACAGCTGGATGAAGGCGAGTTTGGAGAGGAACTCAGCTGTGGCCGTAATTGTGCCGTAATCAGCAGGTTTCCGGGGGAAGGAAATGCCAGCGGACGAGCACCTGGACGCTTCCTCAGGCCACGATCGCTGGTCCGGAACGCCGAGAACCCCGCCAGGACACGCTGGAACCCTGGACGCTTCCTCAGGCCACGATCGCTGGTCCGGAACGCCGAGAACCCCGCCAGGACACGCTGGAACCCTGGACGCTCCTCAGGCCACGATCGCTGGTCCGGAACGCCGAGAACCCCGCCAGGACGCGCTGGAACGCGCGAGCTAACACGCTTTTCCTCTTTCAGCTACAAAGCCGTTTTCTCCAGATGTCTTCATGGATCCCATCTGCAATCCTCCTGTGGATTCATTCCAAACTGAACGCTGGTTTTCCAGAGAGAACACATCTGCTGGCTTTTAAACAATCAAGCTTCAGATTAAGGGGTCAGGGCTGGATCCCCCAGCTGAGAACGAGGAGCAGGAAATGGGGGTTCCACCGTGAGGCTCCGGAGACGAAAGCAATTTCATTCCGCTCCATTGTTTACGAGGCTAAACGGAGATTTAGCTCAACCCCCAACAATAATTACAAGCTTAATCACCTGTGAAGCACATCTCTGTTTTATAATTGCTGCTTTAGGACGATCCTCGATGATGAAACTCTCTGGATGAGAGAACCCTCTGGGGTACCTGGAGCTCCGGACCTATAGGCAGGCACACGCTGCTGAGCTGCAATGCATTGTGGGTGACACACACTGCGTCTCCGCCTTGGCAGCAGCTTCTCATTCTCATCTCCCGGTCGCATCGTGCAGGTTCTAAAGGAACGTGACACCAGTGGTGCTTCCGCCCACCTTCTGTGTTCCTCTGATCCACCTGAGGAGCACCTGCACGAGGCCCGTGGGCAACGCTACCCCGTCCATGACAGGGGACGCAGGGGACACATCGACTGAACGGAGACGGAGGGACGGAGACGAAGAGTTCCCGGGTCACGCCGGGGTCCAGACCTCCCTCTCCAGGGCCAGAGGATCCCCCGAGAGACATAATCCCTCCAGCATCTCTTGGGCCTTCCCAGAACTTCTGCTTTCAATTTAAGTGAGACGGGCTCAGCCGGACTCAAGACCTTCTGAACCGGACTGAAGTCAAGTTCCACAGCAAGAACCAGTTCCTGCCCATCAAAGGCTTGTTTCCTTCCATCCTTTGATCCCCCACACGGGCGGCGAGCGTGTGTGTGTGTGTGTGTGCCAGACACCATCGTGCTGCCTCCATCCACCGTGAATAACGAAGATGGACTCGGCAGCCGTCTGTACCGGAGCCCGGGGTGGGTCCAATCGGGCCGACTGACGGATCACTGATCAACCCGCCATGATTGCAGAGAAGCTGTGATTGAAGACAGAACAGGTGAGTTTTGTGTTTATGTGTCAGACAGAATGAAAAAACAAGTGAGGACAGAAAAAACACCAGAATTCACCTGATGTGATGGATCGGACGGTTGCCATGGCGAAAATTACACAGACAAATAAGTGAAGCGAGTCCGAGAGAGTAAATGTGGAGCAGTTGAGCCTGATGCAGCAGCTCCGCCCAGGTCACAGCAAGAAGCACCTGTGGGTTCCACCTGTGGGCTCCACCTGTGGGCTCCACCGGTGAGCTCCACCTGTGGGCTCCACTGTGGGCTCCACCTGTGGGCTCCACCTGTGGGCTCCACCTGTGGGGAGGAGGGGAGGAGAGGAGAGGAGAGGAGAGGAGGAGGAGAGAGAGGAGAGGAGAGGAGAGGAGAGGAGAGGAGAGGAGAGGAGAGGAGAGGAGAGGAGAGGAGAGGAGGAGGAGAGAGAGAGGAGGAGAGGAGGAGAGGAGAGGAGAGGAGAGGAGAGGAGAGGAGGAGGGGAGAGGAGAGGAGAGGAGAGGAGGAGGGAGAGGAGAGGAGGAGAGGAGAGGAGAGGAGAGGAGAGGAGAGGAGGAGGGGAGAGGAGAGGAGAGGAGAGGAGAGAGGAGAGGAGAGGAGGAGAGGAGAGGAGAGGAGAGGAGGAGAGGAGAGGAGAGGGGCGGGGGGGAGGAGGGGAGAGGGGAGGAGAGGAGAGGAGAGGAGAGGAGGAGGGGAGGGGAGGGGGGGAGGAGAGGAGAGGAGAGGAGAGGAGAGGAGAGGAGAGGGAGGGGAGAGGAGAGGAGAGGAGAGGAGAGGGGAGGAGAGGAGGAGACAGTGGTTCCATGGTCCTTTGCCCTGGAGCCCAGTTCTTCTGTTCCACTCTCAGCTGCATTTGTTGGTGTCACAAGTTCCATCTAATTAGGTTCCACTCAATATCTCCTCCGATTCTCGGGGTCGCAGGGAAGCAGCCTGAGAGCGGAGGAGCTGGGAATGAGCTTTCCAACAGGAAAAACCTTTTGTGTTTAATTGCCTCAACTGGACAGAAAAAAGGAAGAAAAGAGAAGAAAAAGACTGGAGATACGGGAAGAAAATCAGCGAACACAGAGCAAGAACAATGCGTGTGTTTAAATCTATCTAACATATATCTATACGTCCAAAGGTCCGACTTTAACCTGGGATCGGGAGGTCAACAGAACCGGGCTGAACTGGGATCCTCTGCTGGTCCAGCTCAGCACAATCAAGCTGGGAGCCACATTTGCCCAAACAAAAGCCTTTAAAGGCGGAAGAGAAGGAGCGACCCTGCTAATGAGGGAACGAGGGAGGAAGAGACACTTGGAAGGAGGCAGAGGCCATCAGAGCCGTTCCATTACTGGCTCCTCTGTGATGGGGCCGGAACAAATGCACTGTAATAGCACACAATCCGTCTTCTGAGCTCAATCCCGCCGCCCCACAGCGAGCGCTGGTCAAACGTTGGCTCGCACTAATCTAACGACCCTCAGCTCCAGCGCCCAGGGAACCGGATCCCCACCTTAACCAGTCCTGACCAACAGCTGGAACCTGCATCCTAAAGTCGGAATTTTAGCTGGATTAGTCGTTTTTCTTTGTTTATTTGGCGTCTTGCTGTTCCCGTTACGGCCGGCTCGTCCACAGACATTTCTGTCTCTGCAGGTTTTTAATTACCCTACTTTTTTTTTTCCGCTAATTTTCTGAAAAGCACTTTGAGTCTGATGTCAGTGTCGGCTTGATAATGAGCGTGTGGCTGTGGAGAGAAATCTTCTCCAACATGATGACAGAAACACGGCAGCAGAAAGGAAAACTCGTGACCCAGGAGCCGTTTTCAGGTGGCGGCGAATATTCCAGAAGCGGTCCTAAAGGGTTAGCGAGGCTACGCTAACAAAGCAGCGATTTCTGCGCTACATCGTCCAGTTTTGCTGTTTGTCCTCGTTTATCCTGGTTAATCAGGAGTAAAGTTAGCAACACCGCCACAAACGTGGCAATAAACAACATCTGCCCCAGTTTGCAGCTGCGCTCGGCTGTGAAATCACCACGCTGACGACTTCTTTTCATCCCATTCGTGGAATCTGCTCCGTGCAAACGTGCACCCTTGTTTCTCCAGTGAAAAACCCTCGTTGACATTTCCTTCAAAGGGCTGAACACAGACGTCTCCCCAGCCTCACGGAGCAGCGTTCCCACTCTGACCCGGGAATATTGTCCGGTGAAAGCGGACCTGCCGGCGGAGCCAATTAGAGCTCTTATACCCAGTTTGCACGTTTGACAGCTTCTTTCCCCCATATTCGGGGGGGGTGGAGGTTTGTTCCAATGCTGTTAAAAGCACAGACTTTATCCTGTGGATCAGAAACGACCTTGATCACGTGGAAAGAGTCGGTGTAAAGTAACGGATACAACCTGTTATCCTGTACAGAGGGATGAGGAGAGGCTCGGAGCGCTCTCAGCCGGCTCCAGGGGGAGGAAGCATGGATGCAGACAGGTGACAGGTGAGTGCACGAGGGCAACCTGCCACAGCAGAAGGGATCAGGAGCGTCTCCGGGGTTTGAAGAGCGACCTCAGCCGCAGCTCTCTCGCCTGTTACCTTACTCTGGTCGACGCCCACTGCGACCCACTTAGAACCAGCACGATCCCGCGACCGAAGCCGGAGCCTCTGGGAATAACGGAGAAGGTCTTTGTTGTGTGGAAAGCTCTCCAGCGTGGTGATCCCAACAGCAACCGGAGATCCAGCTGTGCTGCTGCTGCCCCACTTACGTCACGTAGGCGAGCGCACGAGACCCCACGAATTTAAAAAGTGCTTATTAATGTTTCGCTATTTACCAGCGCGGCGTTCCACTTTTAGCAACAGTCCCACAGAACAGCCGCTGCGTAGCAAAGCTGCTCGTGCAGGATCAAAGCTGGAATGCTGATCTGCCATCAGGGATCTGGTCCAAATGATCAGCCTCGCCGTGTCTGCTGGTATCAGGGGAAAGGTCCTCGCTCGGCTTCCACCAGACTCCCGAGGGTCAGGTCAAGTCACTGGGTCGGACCAGGATTTCAGTCCCGTTTCGAGAGCTGCACATGTTCAGCACAAGCTAACGCGAGCGGGTTTGGGATCTAGGACGAGATCCTGCCACTGAAGTCAGTAACTAACGAGGGCTTTAGGGTGAATTCTGCAACAAACAGATGTGAGACGTGATTCAGTTCCAGGAGGGTCCGAAGTGGAAATTAGAGGCGCGCAGAGGGAAAAAATGGGAAAAATCAGTGACACAAAAGAAACTGTTGATTAAAAATGATGGCGAAGTACAAAATCAGAAACCGGAGAGCAGGAGGTGCAGTTCCACGAGCTTCCTGCCCCCGCCTGCCCCCATGGGCCCCTCCTGCTGTGAGCAGGCTGTTTCCCAGTCATGTAGAGCTACAGCCAAGTGGAGCTTAACAAACCTTTTCCATTACTGTAATGACCTTCATGACTGAACACCTCAGGACTCAGGACACGTCTTACTCCACAGCACGGCCATTAAACGTCTCCCCACGGGTCCTCTGAGATCAGATCAAGGAGCGGAGGGACTAGGGCCGAGGTGGAGGCACGCCATCAATCACGCCACCGGCTCGGTCAGCTCCCCGTGAAGCTAAATGAGCTTCTAATAAAACCGCCCTTCTGTAAAATCAGTAATTAATGCTTCCACAGAAATACGTTCTACAGCTTCTAACGTCGGGATTCCAACAGGTTTTTCAGGGGAAAATCTGCCTGCAGCAGCTGCTCAGAACTCCTGTCTGGACATTTGGAGCATCCTTTTACTCCTACAAACATCTGGAACCTCCACGCCGGTGCTAAAGGAAGTCCCAGAGTTATCATGGCCTCCGTAGCAACGGCCTCCGTAGCAACGGCGTCCTCGCCGCCGGCCCGGGGCGACGCCATGTCACAGAGTGTGATATCCCGCATGCTTTGAAAGACGTGATATTTAACACATAATGTTGCTGCTGCGGTTTCATATCGGAAAACCGTGACTTACGCGCCCGTTGGGCCTGGCGGAGGCGTGCACACGTTCCATTATAGACGGCTCAAATGTTGCCTTCTATTTATAGCATCGCTGAACTCTGCAGACCTGCGAGTTTATCGTGACCTTTATGGGGCTTTCATGGATATTTATTAGGATGCATTTATAGGACGTAGCCACCCTGGTAGAACCCAGGTAGAACCCAGGTAGAACCCAGGTAGAGCCTGGTAGAACCCAGGTTGCTACAGACGTACCAATGGTGGTGGCGTTTAGAAGTTTCATTCTGTCCAAAAAAGGTCACGTGACTGCACAGTTGGTTTATTTAGTAAAAACAGGTTCCTCCTCGGAACATCGCCACCACTGGCTCCACATTCCTGCTCAGGTAACACAGGAAATGTGTTAAGCCGGAGCAGATCCTGGTCCAACACCCCGACCTGCTGCTGCTCTGCCAGGAGCAGCGGAACTCCGCTACGCAGCAGCACGGCTGAAGCTAACGAGCAAAGATGGAGCTTTAAGTGTTTACAAGCCTAATCTTTTACATTTAGCTTGGAAAATACTGTGCATTATTTAGCAGCTAAACAGGACAGAAAAAGATCTGCTGTGTTTGGAGATCTGCTGCAGGATGCAGCCAAAATACAAACTGGATGCTGCTCTAATAAATCTTTATCTATAATTCAGTGGACCGCTGTGCTGTTTAGAAGATGGTAAAATAATCCCCACGCAGGCTGAGTGGATTTAAGGACATTTTTAAAATAAACTCTTTTTAAATTCCTCACATTTATCCTAAAAAAATGAGCTCATTATTCACTTAGAATATAATAACAGTAATTCTGACGTGCAGGTTGGATCTGATGCTGTTGGCGGATACGGTGACGAGTGTGTGTCGCTTCTGACAGGGGTCATGTGACCGGGCCAGGGGTCATGTGACCGGGCCAGGGGTCATGTGACCGGGCCACGGCCAGGGGTCATGTGACCGGGCCACGGCCAGGGGTCACGTGACCACTGCTGATCTGTTCCTAATACATCTCCTTTCTTGCCTTTTCCCTTCTCCTCCTGGTCAGGTAATTGTCATCACGGAAGCAGAAGCATCTCCACCGGGATGGAGATGTGTCCCACCGGGATGGAGATGTGTCCCACCAGGTGGAGATGTGTCCCACCGGGATGGAGATGTGTCCCATCAGGATGGAGATGTGTCCCACCAGGATGGAGATGTGCCCCTCCAGGATGGAGATGTGTCCCATCAGGATGGAGATGTGTCCCATCAGGATGGAGATGTGTCCCACCAGGTGGAGATGTGTCCACCAGGATGGAGATGTGTCCCATCAGGTGGAGATGTGTCCCACCAGGATGGAGATGTGTCCCACCAGGATGGAGATGTGTCCCTCCAGGTTTGGAGTGAAGGCCTCTCCCATCAGCGCCCAGTGGTTGGTGGCTCATTTCTCCTCACCTTCATGATCGTTTCCACTCTGCTTTCAGAGGGACACGTGTCCTTCTCGCCTCATCCTTCCTTCATTCATCTGCTCTTCTGAGGAAGCCACATTTTCCGCTCCAGCCTGCCACCGGAGTTCTTGTTACTGCTCTTCTTTTATGGAAATGTTATGAAAATTGATGGTACATTTAATGCCACCAGGTCCATTAGAGCCACATTAGAACCACTGGAGCCACACATGATGAGGTCCTGGTCAAAGGAGAAGAGCAAAAATTGTGACTGATAACAGCTAACTAATGATAAAGCCTGCTTTTATCTGCAGGTTACTTCCAGAAGGTCGAACAACCAGGTGAGAACCAGCCGGCTGTGTCTCTGGAACCTCTCGGATGCTCTCAGAACCAGTCGGCTGTGTCTCTGGAGCCTCTCGGATGCTCTCAGAACCAGCCGGCTGTGCTGAACATCTTTCAGAGCTGCGTTAGGATTTAAACTTTGGGTTTTTTAGCCGCGATGCGGGCAGTGGAGGAGCTCCTCGCTGGTCCCCTGTGGAGTCTGATGTGCTGTTGGTGGGCATCAACACACTCTCACCTCATGTTTTCCCTCTCCAGATCCCTCTCCGGCAGCGGCGCCTCCTTTCACCGCTCTCACCCTCCCCTCTTTCTCTCCAAGACAGTTTCTCCTCCAGCCCTCGAGAACACTTCCACCGCAATACAGTCGCCATCTCGCCACTCGGGGGGGTGGAACTGGTGCATTATGTCTCAAGAGTCTTTCTCTTGGCTGATGTAAAACACTCAAAATGCCTCAGCCTTTCATCATTCCACCTGGAAACTTTCATCTCCATAAGAAAGTTTCCACCAACGAGATTCACCAGCTTGTTTTCCAGGAACGTGAGCGCTCAATTTCCCCACTAGATATGTGGACTGCAGGCCTGTCAAACGCTACATGGAGCAGATTTCCATGAAGAATGCTTCAGAATATCAATTCATCCCCTGAATTTATTCATCTCCAACCGAGAAATGGTTGAAAACATTAATATAACACAGTCCAGGAGTCTCCAACCAGCCTCCAACACACGCTCCAAACGATGCTTTTCCATTGCTCTTGGTTACTGTGGAACCCAAAGGTCTCATCAAAATACTGCGGTCAGCTTTGAGCTCGCTGCTCTCAGCACGTGCAGCCAAAGCATCACAACCTTTCTTCTTCCTGAGGTCGTGCAATGATCTCATCCCTCAATATACTGAATGAAAACTGGATCCAGAACATTTGTGGCCTCAGATTTGGCTGAAGATTCACCCTCCAACACGACAACTCCAGAAAATGCAGGAGCAGCAACGTAGTGGGACCACCCTGGAGGTCCTGGAGTGGCTCTACCAGGGCCTGGAATTCCAAAAAAATTCTAAAATTCTAAACATGAGCTCAGCTTGTTGAGCAGTTGAGCTCATTTCTTTGAAATCATCCAATTTGTTGAGACACGTCATCGTGGCCCTGGAGACACCGACCAGAACACACAGAACCCAACACAACAGACTGGGATTCATCAAGCCCTCAGAGACACAGAACCCCAACAGGGATGAAGGGAAGAACATAAACACCAGAGGAATTCCGTCCCCTCCCTGTGTGGAATGTCAGGAGGATCCCACAGACGGGACAAACGGGACATTCAGGACACTTCAAACCCCACAAACACGCAGACAGAATCTGGTCGGACACTTGAAGGACACCACAGGACAAAGGCTGTCCCCAGGAGGACGCAGGGAGCGCACGGCGGGGAGAAGATGTGCACGAGCCAGAGAAGATGCGCACGAGTCAGAGAAGATGTGCACGAGCTGCATCTTTGAGCAGAGGTGGTGGACCCCGATGCCTCCGGGACCCCGACGCCACCGGGACCCCGACGCCTCCGGGACCCCGACGCGAAGGCGCACGATGATGAGGTTCCTCAGTTCTTCAGTTTGCTAAAACCACTTTCATTTCTGCTGTATTTTCCGTTGCCTTTGTAAGCCCACATTTGATAAAACACTGTGCACGTTAACATTTCTGGCCTGATAATGATGCCCAGAGTGCACGCTCGTGCTCGTGCTCGTGCTCGTGCTCGTGCTTGCATTAACTTTCTGCCAGGTAACTGGAAATAACACATTTACAGAATATGAGGAGGGGCGGAGAATCAGGCCGTGCACGTTCCTGCTAATGATCCCGCTCCACACACGTACGCAGGACTGAACCCCTGAGAGGCAGCACAGACGACGCATGTTAAACGTGCACGTATCAAAAGGCTGCATCCATCCCATAATCGACAGCAGCGCGCAGGTGTGTTTACCGCCGCAGCAGCGTCCTGTTGTGCTGCGCTAACGAGGGAGAGACGGCCAACAGAGCGCACGTCGCCGCCGAGCCTGCAGCTTTAATAAAGCCGACGTGCACGTGACGACTCCTCCTGCCCGTCGAAGCGCCAGCACAGCAGTTTTCCTGCGAGCGGCCATAATGAGGGAGAACGAGGTGTAAAGAAATATCAAACTCCAGTTGTGTGGACTGACGTTCCTCCTGTTTCTGCCCTGAGAAACGACCAATTTCCCTGGTAAATGTTTAAGAAGACACAAGTTAACAAATAACTTAATAATAAAACAACCTAATTAGAAGGGAATGCTGTCGATTTAACTCTACTGGTGAACTCATTCCAGGTGAAACCTTCCAGGAAGAGCAAATGTGACAATTTCCCTGCTTTGGCCTCGAAAAGACTGTGACTAAAAGAAGGTTTTCACTTCCCAGGTTTCCTCTGTTGGAGCAGCAGCGTAAGAAAAGAGGTCAGTGGACTTTGCTCAGAATGACCAGAACATGTTGACCCACATGCAGCTGTAAAGAGGGAGAGAAGCAATAAGAGCCAAGACGAGCTGCAAACACCAGCGAACATGCACCTAAAACACCCAGGAGGGCTCAAGCACCCTGGCCGTGCCGCTCAGCAGCATACGACACAGGCAGCAGGACTCAGCTACAGCAGCTAATCAGGGCGGCAGAAATGGAGGTAAGCTGGTGGGTAATCAGGCCTCAGGGCGTCGTCATGACGAGCAGCACGACGACGTCATGGCGAGCAGCACGACGTCGTCATGGCGAGCAGCATGACGTCATCATGATGTCGTCATGACAACCCCAAAGTGGCAAACCAACCAAGACAGCAACAATGATGCTGAATGACAGTAATAACTAAAGCTAACGGTTAATTAGTCTGCATTCAGAATTCAATGTATCAAACAAATCCCTGAAACCATCAAAGCAGCAGCAGAAGCTGCAGAGGAGGAACCCTGAGAGGCAAATCCAGGAGTTCCGTAAAACTTGAGAATTTCCCCTTAATAGGAGAAGTTATACAGAGTTAGAAGAGAGAGGAGGGATTTTAAGAGCGCGCTCGCGGTTCCCGAGACTGAAGCATCGTAGCATCGTAGCATCGTAGCATCGTAGCATCGTAGCATCGTAGCATCGCTTCCGGATCCTGTTTGTGCTCAGGTTGGTTTTTCTTTTATCTCTCCTTTATTAGCAGAATTGGGGAGACACAGTGAGCTTCGATTAGCTACGTTTCTCATTGCATTTTGTTTATATTGAAAGTAAATCCCATCTGTTGTGGGGGGTTAATGCTCATCAAGTAAACCAAACTGAGCAATCCGCGCTCTTAGGATCGCGGCTCCGCGCCCTTCGGATCGCGGCTCCGCGCTCTTGGCTCTTCTTTTTAAACCCCATCTTTCCTCTCTGGATGTCTCACCTGCAGCCGTCACACCTCAGCAGCCCGACCATCAGGTGAAGAGCAGCGATGCTCATGAATATGGAGTTTCAAGGCGCCCCTCAGGACGTGTTCTGACCAGCATTAGCACACCAACAGCAAACAAACCCAACAGCCAAGGCTAACGAGCTGCTGCAGCAGGAGGCTCCAGGAAAGCTGGAATTAGCAGCTGAGGGATCCCACAAACGTCCAGAGAGGAGCTCCTGGGAGTCCTCGACCCCCCCAGCGTGCAGCTCCTGGGCTGCAGTGTTATCAGACACAAACGGCACTTTTCCTTCATCCACTCGGATTTCCTGGTGTCCCCACAGGTCTGCTTAATTAAAAGTGTTTCCTTACGGCCCGCGTAGAAACTCCATTTGGTCCTCTTTTAATCTGTCAACGAAGACTCTCTGGTTTGGGCTCGTTAATCAATTTCACTGGTGTGTTAACTAATTACATTCTCCCATTCGAGGAAATCGGGAGCAGTGAATTATTGGAGGGCCCATTTCCGCGTGGTTTGGCCGTGCGTTCCGCTGGAAGAATTAAGTCATTTACTAATGAGAGAAGATGTGATCTGTTACTTTCACTGTGCTTCATCATTTCCTGTTGAGTAGTGAGGGAATTCCACGCTGCCGGGAGCCACCTGAAAGAGCCTCCACCCAGCAGAGACACCTGGACCAGGACCCAGCAGAGACACTGGACCAGGACCCAGCAGAGGGACACCTGGACCAGGACCCAGCAGAGACACCGGGACCAGGACCCAGCAGAGACCACCGGACCGGACCCAGCAGAGACACCTGGACCAGGAACCCAGCAGAGACACCTGGACCAGGACCCAGCAGAGGACACCCGGACCAGGACCCAGCAGAGACACTGGAAACAGGACCCAGCAGAGACACCGGGACCAGGACCCAGCAGAGACACCTGGACCAGGACCCAGCAGAGACACCCAGACCAGGACCCAGCAGAGACACCTGGACCAGGACACAGCAGAGACACCGGGACCAGGACCCAGCAGAGACACCGGGACCAGGACCCAGCAGAGAGACACCTGGACCAGGACCCAGCAGAGACACCGGGACCAGGACCCAGCAGAGACACCGGGACCAGGACCCAGCAGAGACACCTGGACCAGGACCCAGCAGAGACACCGGGACCAGGACCCAGCAGAGAGACACCGGGACCAGGACCCAGCAGAGAGACACCTGGACCAGGACCCAGCAGAGACACCGGGACCAGGACCCAGCAGAGACACCTGGACCAGGACCCAGCTGACAAGGTGGTCAAGGTGGGAGGGGGGGGAGAGGGAGAGAGGGGGAGAGAGGAGAGGGAGGGGGAGGGGGAGAGAAAGAGGGGGAGAGAGGGAGAGAGAGAGGGGAAGAGAGAGGGAGGGAGGGGGAGAGAAAGAGGGGGAGAGAGGAGGGAGGGGGAGGGGGAGAGGGAAGGAGGGGGGAGAGAGGGGGAGGGAGAGAGAGGAGAGGGAGAGAGGGAGAGAGGAGGGAGGGGGAGAGAGGGGAGAGAGGGAGAGAGAGAGGGGGGGGAGAGAGAGGAGGGAGGGGGAGAGACAGAGGGGGAGGGAGGGGGAGAGAGGGGAAGGGAGAGGGAGGGAGGGGGAGAGAGAGAGGAGAGAGAGAGGGGGGAGAGGAGAGAGAGAGAGGGGAAGAGAGGAGGGAGGGAGGGGGAGAGAGAGAGAGAGAGGGGGAGAGAGGGGGAGGGAGGGGAGAGAGGGAGAGAGAGAGGAGGGAGAGAGGAGGGAGAGAGGGGAGAGGGGGAGGGGGAGAGGGAAGGAGGGGGGAGAGAGGGAGGAGAGAGAGAGAGGGGGAGGGAGAGGAGAGAGGAGGGAGGGGGAGAGGAGAGAGGGGGAGGGAGGGGAGAGAGGGGGAGGGAGAGGGGAAGGGAGAGGGAGGGAGGGGGAGAGAGGGAGGAGAGGGAGGGGGAGAGAGGAGGGAGAGAGGGGGAGGAGGGGAGAGAGAGAGAGAGGGAGAGAGAGAGAGGAGGGGGAGGGAGGGGGAGGGAGAGAGAGAGGAGAGAGGGAGGAGAGGAGGGAGAGAGGGGGAGGGAGGGAGGGGGAGGGAGAGGGGGAGGGAGAGAGAGAGGGGGAGAGAGAGGGAGGGAGAGAGAGAGAGAGGGAGAGAGAGGAGAGAGAGAGGGGGAGGGAGGGGGAGGGAGAGAGAGAGAGAGGGAGAGAGAGAGAGAGAGGGGGAGAGAGGGAGAGAGGAGGGAGAGAGAGGGGGGGGAGGGAGAGGAGAGAGGGAGAGAGAGAGGGGGAGGGAGGGGGAGGGAGAGAGAGAGAGAGAGAGAGAGAGGAGAGAGAGAGAGAGAGAGAGAGGGGGAGAGAGGGGAGAGAGGGGGAGAGAGGGGGAGGGAGGAGAGGAGGGGGAGGGGAGAGAGAGAGGGGGAGAGAGAGGGAGGAGAGAGCTGCATGCTGCATCGTTAACACGCAGAGCTGCAGACACCTGAACGCACCACCGGTCACCTGATCAATAAGATCTTTGAGAGAAATGGAAACATTCACCAAAAGACGATGGTTCACGGCCACGATGGTGATGTTTTGTGCGTTACCTCTTCCAGGCCTGGAGGGAGCCCAGGGGTGAGAGGGGACATGAGGGGGGGCGGAGCACAGGGTCAGACAGACACAGGTGATTTGCTGCGCTGCTGGAGGAGCCACGCCTCTGCAGGGGAGGAGCCAGCGCACAGGTGAAGCAACAGGTGAAGGAAGGACCCTGAATCTAGCACCATGGAGACGGGAACCCAGGAGTGAGCAGGGAACAGACCTGGTCCACACATGAGGGCGGCTCACACACACACACTCACACACACACACGCACTCACACACGCACACGCAGCACGTCTCCTAAAGGAGGCGCTGCAGACGCTGCGCTGGTGGTCGAGACGTGCGATTAAAGCCTCCATGAACATCTGCTCATGTGAGGAAGTTCAGAACACGTCGGCGTCTCCGAGTAAAAAACATACTGTTACGACTTGGCTCAAAGTTGTAACAAATAGAGGGAATCAGCACACAGAAAGATCAAATCATCTAAATATTTTATTGAGAAACCCAAACCAAAATGATGAGACGGCCATGAGGTATGGTGGCAGCAGCCCAGCCAGAGAGCGAGACAAAGGAGAACCGCAAGAACTCATCTACTGGAGGCAAAACCTTCTGCTGCACCAGGTTTGCCTTTAAAGTAGACAATATCGTGTCTTTACGTGATGGCCTAGGGCACTCCACATCAAAATGCTCTGCAACTTTTAACAGTTGTTCTTTCTTGAGAGTCTTTAATAACTCCCAATTTGGATTCCGCAAAGAATGGAAAAGAGTCAGGTTTAGTGAGCTTGTTCACTTTGTGAAAATCAGTACATGGCCTAAAAGTATGATCTGGTTTAACCACCAGCAAACATGGTGAAGTCCAACTTGAACTAGAGGGCACTGCAATGTCATGCTCTAACATGTACTTTACCTCTGACTCAAGCTATTCACGTTTCTTCGGTGAAATGCAATAAAAACGTTGCCGAATAGGTTGAGCATCTCCTACATCTATGTCATGCTTAATTAAGTGAGTACGAGAGGGAGTGTCCGAGAACAAGGAAGGGAAAGAACGTATCAGTTCAATTAGCTGATCAGACAGATGATCCAACAACCTGTCTAACTTACTAAGAGACTCAGAGTTCCTAAGACGGCCCTGCATGATGCTATCATCAGGAACATTCACATCCTCCTTTTCACCCCCTACCAATACAGACATAGGGTCAGGATTTCCCACTGAGGCTGCCACTGCTCTTTCCCCCAGTGTACCATTAGACAAAGACGGAAGGGCGTAATAAGGTTGCAACAGGTTTACATGGCAAAGCTGTGACTTCTTCCTACGATCAGGCGTTGCAATGGTGTAATTCTGATCCGAGATCTGCCTTACAACAGCATAAGGGCCTGCAAATTTCGCCTGAAAGGGAGAACCCACCAGAGGAAGAAGTGCCAACACCTGGTCACCGGGGCCAAAGACCCGCTTTTCTACTCTACGGTCAAATAACCCTTTCATTGTCCTCTGGGACTTTTCCAAGTTTGCTTTTTCTAATTTTCCCACCGTTTCAGAACCAGAACTAGAATGACTCTGAGCTCGAGTGGATACCCAGGCATGGGCAAACTAAGGCCGGGGGCCACACGCGGCCCGTTAAAGTTTTAATCCGGCCCGCCAAACTTGAAAAATTAAATGAATAAACCTTGTTAATGTAAATTTTCACTGCAATTCTGGTGTGTTTTCCCACTAGAAAAAAGACAGTCAGGAGGAGAGTGATGGTGATATCCTGAAGGATAACAGAACTTTCAGTGCTTTAAAATAGAAATGGTTATTAATTTTTTTTAAAAAGGCACATTTTATTCATTTGATTTTAAGTGTTTTAAGACTCATTCCAAAGTCAGATTTTTGTTGTAATGCTTCTCTTCATTTTCATTTGAAATTAAAGCACATGTTTTCTCCATATCCCAAGATGTGTATTTTTTCTCCAATGAGGTGAGGTTACCAAAGCGCTCCATCCATCCATCTGCTCCTGGTCCGGCCCCTTTGTCAAATGTTAGAACCCATTGTGGCCCACAAATCAAAATGTTTGCCCACCCCTGGACTACCCCCACACGGATAAAACTGCTGCATCTGTATGCTTCCCACTACCGGCCTCCACAGTATCAGACCTAGTAGCCACTTCAGGGGTAGGAAGTGTACCACTCCACACATGAGTCCTGGCTAAGTCATTTCCCAAGATCACCTGTATTCCTGCTACAGGCAGCTCTGGACACACCCCAAGTGAAACCTCACCCTGCACTAGATTTGAAGACAGAGATAAGTTATGTAAAGGAACAGTCAAAACATTTAGACCCATCCCCCTAACCTTAACACAACTGCCAGTGTCACTGTCCGAGGAAAATGGCAGCACTGACTCCAGAATAAATGAGTCCAAAGCACCCGAATCCCTTAGAATGTTAACAGGTACCCGTTTAGGTACCACCATGGAGTTAGTATGCTGTTTTCTTCTACTGGTTATTTGTGAAAAACGACCATTTTTATTCAGCAGGGTGACTTTAAACCATTTCAGTCACTTCCATCCCTCCCCGTTAGCGAACGGCTACCTGCGCCGCGCAAAGCTAAGGCAGCTTTTATAATAATGTAGCAATAACCGGCGCTTCAGAAGCATCAGTCTCTGAATCTTTCCTCTCTCAAAGGCAACAGAGACGTTTGAAACGCGGCGTTAGCGGACGCGGCGTTAGCGGACGCGGCGTTAGCATCAGACGCCATGTTGCTGTTCCTGCCCTTAAAGTCGCCCATCAGACAGAAGACGAGTCCTCAGCAGCTCGTTAGGACCATCAATTCTGATTGTTTTGGGTTGAGATCATCTCGACTCATTTCCAGCTGGGCTTTCTTCGGACGCCCCTTCCCTCCCTCGCCCTCGCCGCCAGCCTTTACCCCATCCAGGCTCTGTGATTGTAATACGAAAACACAGCGAGGTGTCAGAGCAGAAGCAGCCGTGATGAATGCCCCGCCGCTCCGCGCCTGTTTGTGCGGGGGGGGCGCGGAGCGGCGCTGGAATTGAATTTAATGCTACTTGTTTAGGTGCGTTTCTGCGGCCGCGGCTCGGCCGTGTTCCAGCAGGCAGCATTGATTAAATGGAAACAGTCCTGATAAAAATGGGGGGAAACACGCGGACGACGGCGGCGGCGCCCAGTAATGAGTTCTTTCATCTCGGCGGCGAGGGCGTCTGCGTCTCTCAGCCTTCCCAGGGAGATGTGCCCAGCTTAAGGAAACGTTTAATTAGAAAGTGTCCACCCTGCGACGCACGTGTGTGTGTGTGTGTGTGTGTGTGTGTGTGTGTGTGTGTGTGTGTGTGTGTGCGCAATGACAACAGTTCTGAGGGAAAACGACGCTTCGCTCCCGTTGGGCCCCTTTCAGCCCAACTCACAGACGTCCAGTCCCTGGGGGGGGGGGCACCTACCAGCCGAGAAGCTCTGAAGACACTGAGCACCAATGGCTGCGCACGTTTCCAGCTCTCCAGACCTCGGGGGACGTGGTGATTCTGCCGGTCCATATGCGAGTGGGCGAGGCAGGTTAAAAAAGAAAGTTGTGAGAAGGATTAGTCACGGGATCGGATTTGAGACGCCACGATCCAAAAAACACCGAACAATTATTCACCAAAAAGGTGAATAAACAAGGCAGAAAGCCTTCGAAAAAGAGGAATTTGGATGCAAACTCATTAGCATGGTAAACAGTGACCCCCCCGCCCCCCACTAAAGGGTTCTTCTGTACCTGCGTCACGTTTGATCACACCCAACGTGACTAATCGTGATGACTGTTGGCGAGATCTACTTCTCTCCTAAACATCAAAGCTAAGCTGGATGCCTAAAAAAGGCTGAGAGAATAAAGGAGGGGGGGGGCAGCTCATCACAGATAAACGTCAGCAGGGGTGCGTTGCTGCTGGAAGCTAACGCAGATGCTGCTGGAAGCTAACGCAGATGCTGCTGGAAGCTAACGCAGATGCTGTTGGAGGCTAACGCAGATGCTGCTGGAAGCTAACGCAGTTGCTGCTGGAAGCTAACGCAGATGCTGCTGGAAGCTAACGCAGTTGCTGCTGGAAGCTAACGCAGATGCTGCTGGAAGCTAACGCAGATGCTGTTGGAGGCTAACGCAGATGCTGCTGGAAGCTAACGCAGATGCTGTTGGAAGCTAACGCAGATGCTGCTGGAAGCTAACGCAGATGCTGCTGGAAGCTCACGCAGATGCTGCTGGAAGCTAACGCAGATGCTGCTGGAAGCTAACGCAGATGCTGTTGGAGGCTAAAGCAGATGCTGCTGGAAGCTAACGCAGATGCTGCTGTCAGACCCTCAACCTGCAGCACGTCTCTGCGGCGCTGCTCCGTGATTTAAAGCGTTCTATACATGGACACCATTTAACGTAAAGACGTCCTCACCATACGGAGATGAGCCTGTCTGTCATTCCCGGAGACCTGCAGCCATGGCCACCAAACAACGTCGCCTCAGATCCCGTTTCAGCCACTTAACCTGGCAACCCTGCCCGTCCGTCTTCTCAGAAACTCTGATTTCATCTGGATTCATCTATTTTCTGACAAATTAAAGGCCCACGAGGAGCCTTCAGGAGCTCATCAAAGGCCATCTACAGAGAATAAAAGATCTATAAATAATTCCTTAATGGTTCAACTAATGACTCAAGAATTCCAGAGGGAAATGGGGGCCAACATTTGGAGTGTTTTAAATGAAGCATCAAGCGGTGCTTTAGATGTTGATGCCTTGAGTCTTCTGAGGTTTAAGGAAACAAAACCAAATTAAGATTAGACAAATTTGCCCTGTAAAAAAACCTTCTCAACACAACAGAATACAGAGGCAAATATGTCTCAAAGTTCTGGAGGCGTACAGACGTCGAGACCAACCACCGGATACTCGATCACAGGAAAAAGACGAACACAGAAGTGAGCTAGCCGCTGGAACGTCCCGCTCCTCCTCCTCACTGTTAGCGCCGCGCTGTGCTGAGGGCAGAGCAATTAGCTTGTTTGCTTTTGACTGGAGACGGACGGTGACGTTCAGCTGCAAAGCCAAGTGAAAACAAAGGTGACCCGTCTCCCCATTAGAGATGATTCCTTCTCGTCTAACTCAGCGGGATGTAAAGCGTCATCATCACTTAGCAGACGTGCGCGGGAGAGTGGCGCGATGACCGAGGAGTGAACCTGGCCTTGATAACGTGGCCGTGCCAGATGCAGCCTCCTCTCAAACCAAGTTAAACACAGGGACACTTTCAGGTTATTTATTCCCCCCATAAAAGCTGCTGAGTGCAAAAGAGGAGACGGAGGAAGATGGAGGAGCGGGTGAGACGGAGCAGCTGCAGGCTGGGCTGCAGTTAGTTATCAAGCACAAAGACCATCGCAGAGGGAGCCAGCAGGGCACCGCACACACACACACACACACTGGCTCTGCCAATTCTGCAGGAAAACAGAAACGCGCGGCGCTGCTCAGCGACTGATGAAGGTGAAGAACGCCTCCAACAGCCTGAAGATGAGCTGGTTCGGCTGAGGTTACTGGATTAGGCTCTTCTCTTTGTAGTGCTGTGCACTAAACGTATGAGGAAATGTTCCGTATGGAGGAGAAGAGGACCAGCAGAACCGGAGAACTTAGCTGGAATTCTCCCCATCGATAAGACAGATGAGCCCGTTGGTCTGGCAGGAACATCGAGGCTTCACTCGATTGTCTTCACCTCAGTTTAAAGTCTGTTCAGGTCTGAATTTAAGGTTCTTGACAGTCAAAGACAAGATGGCCAAGAAACGGGTCAATTAAACGGCTAATTTAATTAACGACAACTAACGACACCTCACGACAACTAACGACACCTCACGACACCTCACGACACCTCACGACACCTCACGATACCTAACGACAACTCACGACACCTAACGACACCTCACGACACTAACGACACCTCACGACACCTAACGACACCTCACGACACTAACGACACCTAACGACAACCTCACGACACCTCACGACACCTCACGACACCTCACGACAACTAACGACACCTCACGACACCTCACGACACCTAACGACACCTCACGACACCTCACGACACCTCACGACACCTCACGACACCTAACGACAACTAACGACACCTCACGACACCTCACGACACCTAACGACACCTAACGACACCTCACGACACCTCACGACACCTCACGACACCTCACGATACCTAACGACAACTCACGATACCTAACGACACCTCACGATACCTAACGACACCTCACGATACCTAACGACAACTAATGACAACTAACGACACCTCACGACACCTAACGACACCTCACGACACCTAACGACAACCTCACGACACCTAACGGACACCTCACGACACCTAACGACAACTCACGACACCTAACGACACCTAACGACACCTAACGACACCTCACGATACCTAACGACAACTCACGATACCTAACGACACCTCACGATACCTAACGACACCTCACGACACCTCACGATACCTAACGACACCTCACGACACCTAACGACACCTCACGATACCTAATGACACCTCACGATACCTAACGACACCTCACGATACCTCACGACACCTCACGACACCTAACGACACCTAACGACACCTCACGACACCTCACGACACCTCACGACACCTCACGACACCTAACGACACCTCACGACACCTAACGATACCTAAAGCAACAGGACACAGGAAGCTTGACGCTCCTGGAGAAGGTCCGGACACTAGCATGGTCAAGAGGACTCTCGAACCCCAGATAAGACAGAGGAACCATCAACAATCTGGGTTTAAGTTTTGACAAACTCAGGTTTGTTGCTCACGTCTGAATTAAGCCGAGTCAGCCCCTCTCTCTGTGCTGACTCATGCTCCAGGCCAGAACATCACCGTCATGCTGCTCAGCCCAAACAGAGCATTTCTAATTTACATTACTACAAAACTCAACCCAACGCGTGCCAACGAGGACCTGGGGGGGTGTTCAACCAGCTTGTCCGTCCCAGGCCTTCCTACTTATCTGGCCTCAGGTCCTCCGGCACCGGGGAGGCAGCATTTAGTTACTTCGACCCCCCAATTGTGGAACAGCCTGCCAGGAAGCATCAGGGCCACTAAGACTGCTGTCCCATGGACGGCTGCGGCCTGGTTCCTCACATCTCCTCACCCAGCTTTAGAACCTCGCTGGCTCACCAACACAGCATCGTGTGTGTGTGTGTGTGTGTGTGTGTGTGTGTGTAGGCAGTTTAAATGTTGCAACTCTCTTGTTTAGTGATGGGAAATGAACTATCAGAAGCTTAACTGCTGAAACAGCCTCGCAGGTGCTGCATTTCCCTTAAAGCTCCATGTTGTAGTAGCAGAGAAGAGCTCTGAGCTTTAAATTCTTATTTTTAAGAGTGAGTCAGGGCCTCCAAGGCGGCTGTCACACCGAGAACATCATGTCACCCACGGCTGCATCTCATTAGCATGGCAATCGCCTCCCTTTAGATCCAGCTCTGTGCGGCCCAAATCACTTCACGCAGCGCCTCTCTCGCTCCGGGTTTGCCACAGTAGCCTGTCACCTGCTGCCAAGAACCCTTTCAAGAGGATTTTTCCCGCTTCACTGATGCATGGACGAGAACTTCCCACTGGGTTTTGCTTCCCCCTCTTTCATGGTGGAAGACGTCTCTTTTACAGGAGCGCCTCGCTGCAGCCTCTGTCACGAGACAAAGACGTTAAACTGGGCCGGATTGTTCTTTTGCTCTTTAGATTCCTGGAATTACGTCCCTGGGTTCCTCACCATAGGAAGAACTGGTCTACCAATAAGTATGTTGTAGGGAATATGGATCATATCAAGCTTACTCAGAGACTTCATAAAAACAATCATTGAGTGGGTTCTCCACGCCGTCTGAATGGCGTCATTTCCTCCTAGTCATTTATTGGAACATTCTTGGAACATCTGAATCATCAAAACGTCTCAGGGCCTTTTTGTGCCGTTTGCACGAGTTACCAAATAGTGACTGAAAGTTCTGCCAATTCAGAGAAACACGTCGGGTCTTTTGAGGACGTCCCAGAAGAAAGGATTAAGACAAAATGGCCGATAAGGACGAGTGGACGCCCTCACCGATGGTGACCCCCTCACCGATGGTGACCCCCTCACCGATGGTGACACCCCTGTGGTTCTGTGGGTCACACTGAAACATGTGGTGCTGGAATGTTCTGAAGGTTCTGGCTGTGATGAGCAACAGTACATCACACATATGGTGGGGGGATTAAAGGCTTCCATAAATGAGCCGACAGCCGTACAGCAGGGAACACGCTCGCCGTCCTGGAATCAGGCGGGAGCAGTGAAGCGTGCACGGATCCGTGCACGTGTGTAAATCTGTGTGGGTTGGGTGTCGCCGCTTGTTGCCATCTGACTCATTTCAGAGGCAAAGATGATCAAAGCCGGGACAGACAGAGAAGGACGCAGCCAGTCAGAGATGGAAGCTGTCCAGGCTTCACCTTCAGCTCCTGTCTGTCGGCCTGAATACACAGACGGCTCACAGACGGCTCACAGACGGCTCACAGACCCACAGACGTGCTGCGGTGGCATCTTTGGAAGCTCCCGCTCTGCGTCCGTGCCCTCGCTTTAGAGCGCTTTAATGCCGCTCCACATGTTCTGGGGTCTCGAAACAGGTTCATGTGGAAACAGGAGCTGCTGAGTCTGAGACCAGAACTCCACACGCACCATCTCAAAACGATGACTCTCCTTGACTGCAAGGTAAGTTTCACGAAAATTCCTGAAAGTGTCCGGGACTCCGGGACAGAAATGTCCTTGGAACGCTGGTCCATCAGCTCCAGCTGTGGCATCGTGCCTTCTTTAATCCAACTGGACGTTGCGTGTGGGCCTTCCTTTGGCTGTGGTTCCGTACGATGTCGTTGGTCTTGCCAGAAGGCCCATCAGAGACAACCTCTGCTAATCTGGACCTCATCTCATTCAGAACAGCTGCTAATCGGCGGAGAACACCTTGGAGCTTGAGCGGGAAGCCTCCACATGCTTCCCTTCGGAGACCTTTCCCAAGGTGAAGCGCTCCATTATTAGCCTGCGGTGCTCCGGAGCAGAGGATTTGTGTAGTGTTTGTGTCTGCTCCTATCTTCCCATTGTTCGCGCTGCATATGAAGAGCAGTCGGAATGAATAATTAATTTGACTGAACCAGTTCTAAATGAGGTTTGCGTTTCCTTTTTACTTCACTACAAAGCGCTTTGATGTTTCCACGCCAAGGCTGACTAACAGCAAAGGGAATAAAAATAGAAGTTTCAGCAGGTTCAATGACTGCGTTCCCTTCAGAGGATTTGGGAGAGGCAGAGGATTTGTGGCTAATCCCACCAATAGAGTACAGTATCAGCGAGGGCAGCCGAGTGATCCCTGCTCCGTTCCAGAAGTCGCTCAATGACACCGCTGTCAGAAGCTCCTAACTGATCGGACTGGCAAAGTGCTGCTCAAGGCCAGCAGCGTCTCAGGAGCCGGGAGCCTGGGGGGGATTGACGGGAACAAGCTGGCGTCACAATGGACAGGATGTCTACACAAGTCTCACACAATGGGAGACAATGCTTCGGAACGCTGCCGTCGGAATAAACGGAATAAACGCTTATTATTGTCAAACGTGGCACGATTCATTGATTTTCCAGTTGATCCACAGAATTTCTGCTGCTCTGACAACAGCAGCTACAAGGCTGCGCCGGTCAGAGCGGAGAACGGGTTAAAGTGTGGCGCCCACCAATGAAAGGCACCGCCGACCACGGCGAGCACCGGCGACGTTCTTCAAGGACCTCAAGCCCAGTTTGAAGTAAACATTTGGAAATAAGAGCCGATTAGTTTATTCTCTGGATACAAATGTGACGCTTCCTGTTTAACCTTGAGCCACTTTTCAAATAAACGCATTTTCAACTCGTTTGGCAAAACCGAGCATCTGTAAGAGGTTTGAGAGGGTGCTTCACCCCTCAGCAGCAGTTCTGACACCCAGGGAGGGGGGGCAGCACCGGTGTAAGGTTAAAATGGTGCAGACAGAAGCTGCCACCCACCTCCTCGGCTAGGAACTGCAAACATGCCCCGAACCGGCTCAGTGGTCCCCAACAAGGCCTGAACCGGCTCAGTGGTCCCCAACAAGGCCTGAACCGGCTCAATGGTCCCCAACAAGGCCTGAACCGGCTCAATGGTCCCCAACAAGGCCTGAACCGGTTCAATGGTCCCCAACAAGGCCTGAACCGGCTCAGTGGTCCCCAACAAGGCCTGAACCGGCTCAGTGGTCCCCAACAAGGCCTGAACCGGCTCAGTGGTCCCCAACAGGCCTGAACCGGCTCAATGGTCCCCAACAAGGCCTGAACCGGCTCAATGGTCCCCAACAAGGCCTGAACCGGCTCAGTGGTCCCCAACAAGGCCGGAACCGGCTCAGTGGTCCCCAACAAGGCCTGAACCGGCTCAATGGTCCCCAACAAGGCCTGAACCGGCTCAATGGTCCCCAACAAGGCCTGAACCGGCTCAGTGGTCCCCAACAAGGGCCGAACCGGCTCAGTGGTCCCCAACAAGGCCCGAACCGGCTCAGTGGTCCCCAACAAGGCCCAAACCGGCTCAGTGGTCCCCAACAAGGCCGGAACCGGCTCAGTGGTCCCCAACAAGGCCGGAACCGGCTCAATGGTCCCCAACAAGGCCTGAACCGGCTCAGTGGTCCCCAACAAGGCCTGAACCGGCTCAGTGGTCCCCAACAAGGCCTGAACCGGCTCAGTGGTCCCCAACAAGGCCTGAACCGGCTCAATGGTCCCCAACAAGGCCTGAACCGGCTCAGTGGTCCCCAACAAGGCCTGAACCGGCTCAGTGGTCCCCAACAAGGCCTGAACCGGCTCAATGGTCCCCAACAAGGCCTGAACCGGCTCAGTGGTCCCCAACAAGACCTGAACCGGCTCAATGGTCCCCAACAAGGCCTGAACCGGCTCAATGGTCCCCAACAAGGCCTGAACCGGCTCAATGGTCCCCAACAAGGCCTGAACCGGTTCAATGGTCCCCAACAAGGCCTGAACCGGCTCAGTGGTCCCCAACAAGGCCTGAACCGGCTCAGTGGTCCCCAACAAGGCCGGAACCGGCTCAGTGGTCCCCAACAAGGCCTGAACCGGCTCAATGGTCCCCAACAAGGCCTAAACCGGCTCAATGGTCCCCAACAACAGGACCACAGCAGCGTTGTGAGGACCACAGTAAAGAACGAGGCCACAGGCTACGATGAACTGGCGGATCAGCACAGAAGGATCCGGTGGATCAGCCTGGTCCTGTTGCTAACAGGAGAACCAGATTAACAACCAACATTTAAGAACCAACCACTGACCCACCTTCTGTCCATCACCTGAAGATTCAAGGATTCCGTGTTTTTACACCAGGAAACACGAGACGAAGCTCTTGGGTTCTGGACTAAACTCGGAATCTCCGGAAGAATCTGCTCGTTTTAGAAATGACCTTAAATCTGAGTTCTCACGATCAAACCAGCAGAGAGCAACACAAGCCTGGGAGAAGATGAGATGTTCTCCTGGCCATAAACAACCCAGGAGCATTATGGGTACTTCTTCCTATTAGATGACACAAAGATGTTAGAAAGAATAATTTAATGATGCTAATGGTGCATAATTGAGGAGGCTGGGAGTTAATGGCTCAGGCAGAACAATCTGCTGCGTGTGAGTGATGTGCACGCCACACCCGCCATCCTGTGCCGTTAATTCTTTATGGAGCCATTTTCTCCGGCATAAACATCAGAGCGCCATGACGGATGGAGCGCCCACGCCGCCGTGTGCCAGCGCCGAGCGATTGTTCATCACAGGAGCCTGGTCAAGACGTCGGATCTGGAGATCCGTCCCATGTGGAACCTGTGAGTGGGATCGTTAGACTTGTGAGGACGCACGGCAGCGTCCGTCCCCGTGGCTCAGGAAAACGTGCACGTGCACCTACACCGGCGTAGCGTCAGCGTGTTAGCGTAGCGCAGCACGTTGTGGAGCGTCACTGGGAAAGCCGGACACAAATGCTCCGATGCTTCCTGAAACGGCGCCATAGAAACAAGATTCGCCATCATTTGAATAAAGTCGGGAACAGACGATGATTCCAAACTGCTGATCTGCAGGTGAAATGTCTCCAGTGTTGCGTCTACCAGCCTGCTCACCTGTAGGGCTCGCCTGTAGGGCTCACCTGTACGGTTCACCTGTAGGGCTCACCTGTAGGGCTCACCTGTAGGGCTCACCTGTAGGGCTCGCCTGTACGGCTCACCTGTCACCTGTACGGTTCACCTGTAGGGCTCACCTGTACGGCTCACCTGTACGGCTCACCTGTAGGGCTCACCTGTAAGGCTCACCTGTAGGGCTCACCTGTAGGGCTCACCTGTAGGGCTCACCTGTACCCTCCTGCCTGAGAACGGAAACGGGCCCAGGTTAGCAGTTAGCAGGAAGGCTCGGAGCCTCCCGCAGCGGCGGCGTCATTCTGTCGGGTTTTTAACAGCAAATCACTCCAACATCTCAGCTGGTGCTGGATGGAACGGGCAGAAACCAATTAGCCATTAACGATATTAACGATATTAGCTGAGACGCTGGGAAACGCTGGTGGGCGGGTGTTTAATATCTCCGCCTACAGAGATAATAAAATGAATGCATGTACAGACTCATTTCTAACCTTCATGAAGAAGCTGCAAAGATTAGAATTAAAAGTAACCCTGCTTTCAGCTCAGGTTCCTTAAAAACACATATTCCAACTGTCAAAAGTCAACTCACACTTAGCGAGTCAAGCTAGAGAAAAGCTAGCAGCTGGCGCTAGCGCAGGACCTCCTGTGAGGTTAGACCGCACGTAACACCTGGGTCCTGACCTTTAGGTGGACGTGCACGTCGCCTAGCACGGTGACACCCCCCCACCGCCCTGACCCGTCCACGGCGAAGATCCGTGTCCTCAACGTTAGAGGGTCGACAGTGAGAACATTTGTATTATTTCTCATCAAATGCTGCAGCACACTTGAACCTGTCGGGAGGAAGTGCAGCGGCGATGGCTCCGCCTCCAGCGCGTGGCGGGAGGGTGACCCGGTTCGTTTGGACACGTTGGGACGGCCTGTGGCGGCACAGCTCGCCGTTGTCCCGGCAACCGTTGGGCTTCATCTGCTGCCTGAAATTAGGCGAGTCTGAAGGTGGGCAGCACCAACACGCTGTGAGCAGCCGGGCAGGAAGGAGCTGCTGGTGTCACCTGTGCGGTCGGTTTCAGGTAAATAACTCAGGTAAATAACTCAGGTAAATAAGAAGTGATTTCCTCTGGGTTTGTTGTTTAATGCAGCGCTGCCACGCGTCCTCCATGTTATCTGTTCTAATCCCATAAATGCCAACATTTAGCATACATGCTAACGTATTAGCTCGGGCTCGGCAAATTGTGACATTTACATTAAATGTGTGAAGATTTAATGTAAGTAACGAAGGAGCAGCCGAGGAAACTCTGCTGTGAAGGTCAAAGGTCAAATCTCTGCCTGCGCTCTGTGACCCCCTCCCTCTCCCCTCTCCTCTCCCCTCTCCTCTCCTCTCCCCTCCTCTCCTCTCCTCTTCCCTCCTCTCCTCTCCCCTCCTCCCCTCCCCTCCTCTCTTCTCCTCCCCTCCTCTCCTGTCTTCTCCTCCTCTCCTCTCCTCTCCTCCCCTCCTCTCCTCTCCTTTAATTGTAAGCGCTTTTGATTGTAAAAGACGCTGTATAAATAAAGATTGATTGATTTTGATTTGATCTGTGACGTGACCCGGCTGAACGCTGGGTTTCCACGGTGATCTCCAGGAGCGCAGCGTTTATCCAGCACCAGTCATGTGATGTAACACCTCCAGATCTCTGTGCAACATGCTGGGAAGAGCCGTGTCTGCTCGCTGGAGGACGAGATTCAAACATCAGTCCATCACACACGGCAGAGAAAGGAGGCTGGTTCTGCTGGTTCTGCTGGAACCGGACCCGGACGCCTCGACGGCTCCGGTTCTGCTCTCTTGCACAACCAGAAGAAGCAAGAGTGCAGACGTCGACTCACATCCCAGAAAGATTTTTAGCTGCTGTGTCGTTACAGCGGGGGAGCTAATGCTAATGCATGCTAATGCTAACAAATCTTACACTCCTCAGCTCTGATGAAACCTGGCACCCGGGCGCATTAGAATACATGAAAGCTAATGAATTCCTCTGCTGTAATGAGAGGTGGCTAACGTGCACGGTGGGAGCGTGCACGGTGGGAGCGTGCACGGCGGCGGCGTGCACAGCCTTGAACCTCTCTGCATTCTTTTCCTTCCATTCCTTGAGGGGAGCGACAGCGTCGTGCTCGGGCCTCTCTGACAAATGAAAAGTTTTCAGCTGCCTCCTCTCCTGATGGGAAGATCCCGGGAATGAGGACAGGTTCTCCTGCCTCCTCTCCTGATGGGAAGATCCCGGGAATGATGACAGGTTCTCCTGCCTCCTCTCCTGATGGGAAGATCCCGGGAATGATGACAGGTTCTCCACGCTAACGAGCAAACACGTGTGAATGGATGCAGCATAACGAAGGGAAAAGGGTGTTTGATACAGGACAAGCTGAAGTAGCAGGTAGATAGAGGGGTGTGTGTGTGTGTGTGTGGTGTGTGTGTGTGGTGTGTGTGTGTGTGTGTGTGTGTGTGAGAGAGTGTGTGGGTGTCTGTGTCTGTGTGTCTGTGTGTGTGTGTGTGTGTCTGTGTGTTCTGAGCGAAGGCCGTCCATCTCAGCCAGTTTCATCTGTGGGCAGAAACCTTGTTTTGGTCTCCCAGCAGGAGCAGCAGGAGGAGCAGGAGGAGCAGGAGGAGCAGCAGGAGCAGCAGTGGGATCAGCCTCCCTCCGTCAGCATCCACATTCCTGCCTCTGGTCCACAGCACCTCCATCCATCCATCCTTCGTTCCTTCCATCCCTCCATCCTTCCATCCTTCCATCCCTCCATCCTTCGTTCCTTCCATCCTTCCATCCCTCCATCCTTCCATCCCTCCATCCTTCCATCCTTCTATCCCTCCATCCCTCCATCCTTCGTTCCATCCCTCCATCCTTCGTTCCATCCCTCCATCCCTCCATCCCTCCATCCCTCCTCCACATGGTCACTCTCATCCGGATCATCTTTCCCTCCCCTCCAGGGATCCGCTCTCCTCCTCCTCCGTCCTGATTCCCATCACATTCCTGTTGTTCCCGTCCGTCAGAATTGAGCTGCATCTGGGAAATAATCCCGTCATGGAGACTTCTTCCAGTTCCTGTTCCTGACAGGCGAGACGGGAACGACAGGAAGTTCTCTTCCCTCTTTCATCCTCCCAACATCAGGCACCAGCAGAGACGAGAAAAACACCTTTAAGACACTTTTCCAACTAATCCCGGTTCGGACTAAATGGAAATGATTGATTGGTGGATCATCTTCCCGGCGTGCACGTTCCTGCAGACCACACGTCAGCCGGAATGTTTGAGCGGAACATTTAATGATTAGAAGCAGCATTTTAGCAGCAGGATAAAAGCTCGTTAGCACCTGAACAATTAACTGAAACGAGCTGAGCAGGTTCTGAGGAGGTTCTGAGGAGGTTCTGAGGAGCACTGAAGCCCAGCTGGACCCGTGACCCCTCCACTAGAAAGACGGAAGGCCCGCTCTTCCAGAACCACCCCCCCACAAAGAGTCATGGCTAAAGCTAATGACTCCCACCGACGTGTCGCCACACCAACGTTCCTAATTGGGACGACTGTGAGGAGCAACAGGACTTCGGAGTTTGCCCTCCTCCTTTATTCCTTCCTCTCGCTGCACCCCCCCCCCCCGCCAGAGACATGTGACCTAATTATCTCTCATTAGCGGCCTCGGTAATTACCAACACTTTTACAGCTCCTCCGTTTCACATCGGAGGGGATTTCAATTAGGAAGCAGCGCTGGAGCGGAGCATAGCCGAGAGCCAGGAGGGCTAGCATGAGGCTGTAGCATGAGGCTGTAGCAAGAGGCTGTAGCATGAGACCGTAGCATGAGAAAATAGCATGAGGCTGTAGCATGAGAACATAGCATGAGGACGTAGCATGAGAACATAGCATGAGGCCGTAGCATGAGAACATAGCACGAGGCCATAGCATGAGAACATAGCACGAGGCCGTAGCATGAGAACGTAGCATGAGGCCGTAGCATGAGGCCGTAGCATCAGGATGCAGCAACAGGATCGTTTATGCGTCGACAGAAGCAGCAGATGAGGACAAATACGCAGCAAAGCTGCAGCAGACAGGCGGATGTAGCGTATAGCGGATATGCTAATGTCCCACAATCTGCTCGTTCTGGAGGAAAACGAGAGCGAGAACATCTCCCCACAGCAGCCTCATGGGGGGGGGGGGGTCCTCATCTGGGCCGATATCAAGCAGTCGGCAGGTTATTCCACCTCTCCTTATCATTCATCTCTCACTCCAAACCTGCTGTCGCATCAGCCACCCTAATTAACAGGCCAGTGACCCCCCCCCAATCAATACGGTGATGGGATAATTAACCCCTGGGGTTCTAAATCGCCACGACAAACGGCGAAATTGAAATGGATCGAGATTACACTTTGTTGGCTAAGTGTGGCCACGCTGGGGTGAAGGAGGGGTGACTGATGCATGTGTGCAGGGCATCAACCATGGGGGCAGGTAGCGGGGCAGGTGGGGGGGCAGGAGGCTGCTGGAGGCTGCTTTACTGGGGAACTCTGACCAACTCCAGTTTAACCAGTTAGTTCTGTCAGGAAGGAGTAAATATCAAATGACATCTAAATAGGCACATAAAAGTGTGTGTGTGTGTGCGTGCGTGCGCTCTCCCCCGTCATTTCAGACATTCACCTTAATTAAAGCGGAGCTACGTCACAGCTGCTCACCCTCCAGAACCTCCCCGGTACCGGTACCGTCCATCTCCACCCGCCGCTTTGGTCCAAAACTCCTCAAATTCGCGTTTGTGACGAAAAACCAACATTTCAACATTTGAACAGAGACTGAAGACACGTCACAGCCGGCGAGGTATCGCGAGAACTTGACGTTACGTTCACGCGCACGGAATTGTGCTCGTTTGTCATCCCAGCACGAGCACGTGGTGCGTTTAGTGGATTTACTTGATGAAACATCTTAGTTTAGCTGATGGGGGGGGGGGGCTCGGGTCTCTGTCACCCCGGGGGGGGGGGTGATGATGGGAGGAGCTAATGTGGGAGGGGGGGCTCGGGTCTCTGTCACACGGGGGGGGGGGGGGGGGAGCCTTGTTGTTTTCATTAATTAACATTAATTATGCTGATTATGGCGCCAATAATTCAGAGCTTATTTCTGTCTTGGCAGGTCGGACGTTTCCGGTTCCTAAATCACGGCAGGATGGAGGGTTCTCCAGAGGTTCTCCAGAGGTTCTCGCGGGTGGACGTGGGGCCGCCATAACTCTGACGTGTCCCCGTCCCCCCGCCCTCACACAGGCAACACAGGCAACACAGGCAACACAGGCAACCTGCCTTGGTTCACCTGCACAGGTGGGTGGTGCTCCCAGCCCCCGACCCTGGTCTGAACCTGTGTTTAATTAGCTGCTCCGCTCTCCACCTGTGGACCATCTCGGTGCTGCCTTTCCTCCCTCTGGGCGGGTAAAGAGCCCAGATCCACCTTCACCTGTCGCTCAGCTGTCGCTCACCTGTCCCTCATCGCTCCGCCCATCCTCCAGCCCGACCGTCTGCTGGGACCTGGGAATAAGCCCCTCCCACTACTATTCCAGGACCCACCCGTTTGGGAAAACCGTTGTCCCCAACTGCACATCGAACGCAGCAGCTCCCGTTTGGAACGTGTGTTTTATGACACTCAGGGGGGGGCGGCGTAATTTGGCCATAAAAGCGTCGGCCGTTCCTCAGATGTAAATTTACTGCGGCACCCATAACATTTTAGAGCTGCTGCTGGATCCGGAGTGATCGGGATCGCGATCCCCGATGATATTTCACAGCAAACAAGCCGCGACCTCCGCACAATTACATTAATTATTCTTAATGACTTCGAACGACCGACTGGGAGCAATAAAGAGGCAGAAGGTTCCTGCAGGACACATGAGCTAACCGCTAAAGATGCTAGCAGGGACCTTTGGAGGGTCTGATTCGTTAATAGCCGTGTGACGTCAGAGGAGCCTGTCTGGGAACGCGCAGCGGAACATTTGGATCCTCTATCAGATCAGAAGTGCGCGGTGCTATTTTCTGCTCTTTATCACTCAGCTTATGTGCAGATCGACAAATTAAATTTGTAGCGAATGAAAGAGATTGAGAAAGAGCAGGAAAATTGAAAACATGAAAGGGTTTGTTTTCCGCGCCCCCGTTTATTTGCAGACAGCGGCGCCTTTTCATTGATGCAGAGGCAGCTTAATTAAGCAGTAATCGACTTATATGTTCAAATAATTGGGTCGTTTGAAGTGCTGCGACACACTGACAACACATACCTGCAGACAGCACGCGCCCTGCACGCGCTCGGGACGTGGGCAAATAACGGCTCCTCAGACAACGGAGAAATGGGAAATAAATGGCCTGAAATTGGAAATCTAACAGGATTTGAGATGCTAAGACAGAACATCTCTCTCCTGATGCCTGGTGACTGCAGAGCGGACGATTCTCGCAGCGCGTGAGGCGGGAGCGGGAATGAAGTCCGTGATTGTTCCCGCGCCTTTTATTCAAGCTCCGCATGTCAGAGCCACACTGAGCCTCAGCATGTAACAGGGGCGTGATGGGTTCTGAAGGTCTGCTGCCTCTCAGCGGGCCTCCCCCCCCCCACACACACACACACACACCCCACACACACCCCCCCAGGCCAACAGAAGAGGAAGGAACCAACGGTTGGAACCATGACAGCCAACAGAAATGATGGCCGATGAACGCCCACGGAGGCCGTGGCGTTCGGGTGTTTCACGCTCCGACAGGCTGGAGCGAAGAAGACGTTGAGCTGCTCCGGATGGAGTTGAGCACCACGGTCAACCTCCAGGGACACATAAGGAGGAGGGAGGAGGAGAACGCCTAAACTCAGGAGTTAGCGTGTGCAATGGGGGGGGGGCAAAGGTCAGGAGCGAGCGGCACAGATACGCAGCGACAGCGTCGGCTTTGGTGCTGCACCATCACAGATGATGAGGGGGGAAGAAGAAAGGCGGCAGGAGAGGCTGCGGCACGAAACCTGAGCTGGAGGAGGTGGTTTAGAGCCCTGAGGGTGGAGGAGCTGAGAGGAGGTGGTTTAGAGCCCTGAGGGTGGAGGAGCTGAGAGGAGGTCGTTTAGAGCTCTGAGGGTGGAGGAGCTGAGAGGAGGTGGTTTAGAGCCCTGAGGGTGGAGGAGCTGAGAGGAGGTGGTTTAGAGCCCTGAGGGTGGAGGAGCTGAGAGGAGGTGGTTTAGAGCCCTGAGGGGGAGGAGCTGAGAGGAGGTGGTTTAGAGCCCTGAGGGTGGAGGAGCTGAGAGGAGGTCGTTTAGAGCTCTGAGGGTGGAGGAGCTGAGAGGAGGTGGTTTAGAGCCCTGAGGGTGGAGGAGCTGAGAGGAGGTCATTCAGAGCGCTGAGGGTGGAGGAGCTGGAGGAGGTGGTTTAGAGCCCTGAGGGTGGAGGAGCTAAGAGGAGGTGGTTTAGAGCCCTGAGGGTGGAGGAGCTGGAGGAGGTGGTTTAGAGCCTGAGGGTGGAGGAGCTGAGAGGAGGTCGTTCAGAGCCCTGAGGGTGGAGGAGCTAAGAGGAGGTGGTTTAGCCCTGAGGGTGGAGGAGCTGAGAGGAGGTCGTTGAGCCCTGAGGGTGGAGGAGCTGAGAGGAGGTCGTTCAGAGCTCTGATGGTAGAGGAGCTGAGAGGAGGTCGTTTAGAGCCCTGAGGGTGGAGGAGCTGAGAGGAGGTCGTTCAGAGCTCTGAGGGTGGAGGAGCTGAGAGGAGGTCGTTCAGAGCCCTGAGGGTGGAGGAGCTGGAGGAGGTCGTTCAGAGCCCTGAGGGTGGAGGAGCTGAGAGGAGGTGGTTTAGAGCCCTGAGGGTGGAGGAGCTGAGAGGAGGTCGTTGAGCTCTGATGGTAGAGGAGCTGAGAGGAGGTGGTTTAGAGCCCTGAGGGTGGAGGAGCTGGAGGAGGTGGTTTAGAGCCCTGAGGGTGGAGGAGCTGAGAGGAGGTGGTTTAGAGCCCTGAGGGTGGAGGAGCTGAGAGGAGGTCGTTCAGAGCTCTGAGGGTGGAGGAGCTGGAGGAGGTGGTTTAGAGCCCTGAGGGTGGAGGAGCTGAGAGGAGGTGGTTGAGCCCTGAGGGTGGAGGAGCTGAGAGGAGGTGGTTTAGAGCTCTGAGGGTGGAGGAGCTGAGAGGAGGTCGTTCAGAGCCCTGAGGGTGGAGGAGCTGGAGGAGGTCGTTCAGAGCCCTGAGGGTGGAGGAGCTGAGAGGAGGTGGTTTAGAGCCCTGAGGGTGGAGGAGCTGGAGGAGGTCTTAATGAGCGATCCGACTATAATCTGAGAGCTCTGAAATCAGGAGAATCAGGAGAGATCAATAGAAAGAGCTCGGCAACAACTTTTCCTCCCCCTCCAGCTCAGACAGAGCAGGAGACAAAAGCAGCACATCAGCCATTGTGGAGGGAAGCGGAGCAGTTTTCCGTGTCTCCGGGTAACAGAAGTGCAGAGGAAATAATTCCAGAAAGCGCTGCTGAAGGAAAACAGGCCTGCTGATGAGCAGACAGAGATGGAAACAGGAGCAGAGCGACAGGAGCAGAGCGACAGCGCCAGCGCCGTTTCAAAGCTCTGGTGTTACGCTGAAATGTTTCCCTCCTGTGGCTCTGGCTGAACAGCCCAAGAACCAGAGAACTTTCAGCATTTTCCTGAGAACTTTGCTCCCAGGCTGCTAACAAATACTGCACAAGATGGATTAACGGCTGAAAAACATTTTTACTGGCATGAGAAAGTGGTGCGCTGAAGGTAACGGACTGTGATTTATTCCTTGTTCAGGTGCAACTGAAGAACGTTCTGGTTCTCGTCTCTGCTGCCTGATTGGACAGCAAACGTGGTGTCTAATCAAAGATGGACCTCCTGCTGGGCTGCCTGGAACAACCTTAAACTAGGAAGCAGGAACGTCCGCGGCACAGCCAGGCTTCACCTGGCACTGGTCCTAATCCACATCCTGCTCCTGACATGTATCCTGGCCTCTGATTGAGAACCCTGCCCATGTTCCTCCAGACAATGATCATGCATGAGCGGTCCAGCAGGAGGTCCCACGTTAATCCCCTCTTGACATGAATTTGTGCACTTTTATTTATTTTTAATTCAGCAGCTGTTTGCAGGAAAAGGATTAAATCGGCTGCGCTTTAGTAATAGGCAACAATTAGGAGCCGCTGTCACACACGTGCAGCGCGTGCTCGTTGTGTTGCTCTGCAGCAGGATTCTTGTCCGTCGCCGGGGAGACGCTGCCCCCTCGTGGCGATGCTCGGTACAACAACTACAGGAAAAGAACTTTATTGAAACTGGGGGTCGTTTATCAGCCCGGACAGCTTATTCCCCCCCACACACACACACACACCTGAAATGCTGCGGGTATTTTTGTGCACCGTTTAATCCTCTGGGATTCTTCTGCCCAGATCATCAGAAATCCTCCCACATCCAACTCCGGTTAAACACAAAGCAAAAACCTCGGGACTCGCAGCATCTCTGGGCCCAGATCCCCCGAAGATCCGTCATTCTGGAGGACAACTCACTTTCAATCTGCCGTGCGACAAAATCATTTTTCTTGTGGCGATCTGAGATTTTAAAGTGAGCACAGAGAAGTGACGGATGAACAAGCCGCCCTCTGGAGTCAAACGGTGCACATACATCATCCTGGGGAGGGAAGGTCAGAACAGAGGAACGCTCTCAGGAACGCTCTCAGGAACGCTCGGAACCCTCTCAGGAACGCTCTCAGGAACGCTCGGAACCCTCTCAGGAACCCTCTCAGGAACGCTCTCAGGAACGCTCTCAGGAACCCTCTCAGGAACGCTCTCAGGAACGCTCTCAGGAACGCTCTCAGGAACGCTCGGAACCCTCTCAGGAACCCTCTCAGGAACGCTCTCAGGAACCCTCTCAGGAACGCTCTCAGGAACCCTCTCAGGAACGCTCTCAGGAATGCTCTCAGGAACACTCGGAACGCTCGGAACACTTGCCGCTCTTTATTCAAACAGAACCCATCAGAATTCTGAAGGTGTCAGAGTCTGCAAACATTTGGCAACAAACAGGAACGGGTCATGGGCGACGACCCGAGGGTCTGAACGGAGCGGAGTGGCTGGAAACGATGGCGGCGAACGTTTCCTTCCTTCCTGGCCGCACGAGAACCTGGAGAAGCTGCAGCATATGTTCAAACACGTGTGCTACATGTTGTCGCTTTCATGGGGTTTGTTTGAGTTTGTCACTTCCTGTCGTGTTCGTCGTCCCCACCGACGGTGACAGTTCTGGTTCAATCCCGACAGCCGAACCAGAGCGGGAGGATGTTCGGCGTCAGATGAATCAGTCCTCCGACTCTTCGGGAAGGGAAGCTGCGGAGGACAGGAAGCACTCCGAGGCTCCGCGGCGCTCCTCAAAACAAGGTCAGGCTGGATTCCTCCAGGTCAGGCGGAGAAACGGCGCCTTTGATGTGCACGACTTGCTCGGCGTTCCGCCTCTTCACAAACCCTTTAATCTGCTGTAGCTTTTCACTCCGTTCTTCAATCCGACACATGTGAAGTGGAGCCGCGCCTGCGGTGGAGAGCACTCGCCATCGTCTTCATCACCTTCACCACCGCCATCATCATCATCACCTTCACCACCGCCGTCGTCTTCATCACCTTCACCATCATCATCATCTTCTTCACCATCATCTTCTTCACCATCATCTTCTTCGCCACCACCATCATCTTCTTCCACCATCATCTTCTTCACCACCACCATCATCTCTTCACCACCACCATCATCTTCTTCACCATCATCTTCTTCCACCATCATCTTCTTCACCACCACCATCTTCTTCACCATCATCTTCTTCACCACCACCATCATCATCATCACCTGCACCATCATCTTCTTCACCATCATCTTCTTCACCACCACCATCGCCATCATCTTCTTCACCACCGCCATCATCTTCTTCACCATCGCCATCATCTTCTTCACCACCACCATCATCATCATCACCTTCACCACCGCCATCATCTTCACCATCATCTTCTTCACCACCACCATCATCTTCTTCACCATCACCTTCCTCACTTGGATGCGTACGCTGCGACCTCCTTCTCCAACCCCTGAGCGAACCGGTGGTTGAGGAAGAGGAGCTGCCCGTGAGGAAGCACGCGGCCCAGCAGAGCATCCACGCGGTCGCTCTTCAGCAGGACCTGGAGGAGAAGTGTCGTTAGCAAAGACACAGGAACAGTAACATCTGCAGGAGGGCCACCAGCAGCGAGGTCAGAGGTCGTGACCTCCGGTCCGCCACTTTTTAGGGTCCCCCACAAACATTCGTCCTCATCGGTGCCCGTTTCTAAAAATGGCTGCGGATGTTTTGAGGTTTGAGCTCGTGTTTTTGCTCCAGCTCCACCGTGGCTAAAGGAGCCGCTTATCCAGGCAGAAAAGGCTGAAACACTTTGATCAAAGAGAATAAAACCTCCCGGGGGAAGTCACATGACCTCGTTTGCTTTAATGAGTGCTTCTTTTTCAAAAACAGCACGAAAACAAGAGTTTAGCAGGAAACCTTTTGACCACACGGACAATAATGTTCTACTGGATTCTTAAGGAGTTTGTTTTTAATGGGATTTGTTGAGAATCAGCACTTTCATCCTCTAAGAGAAGTAAAAGCAGAACTAAAGCGTCCAATTAAAAATCTCCTGCTCTAATCCTCACCCACAAACTACAAAATTACACAAACATTACACAAAAAATGCACTTTAGAAAAAGGATGAAAAAAGACCTAAAAAGAATCATTTCATATCTTCTATCTTTCTGTCATTGGGATTTCTTTTAAAGCAAAACTGTAGTTTATATTATTAAATAATCACTGATAAGCTCCCTTTTGATACATCTCGTCTCTTTAGTTGCTCCTGGAAGGTCTGCTGTCGAGGTCGTCATGGTGACGGCTGAGGGCGGCACCGTTATTCATGAACCATGTACTGGAGACGTTTAAACCCGACCGGCCTACGGCCCGGCTCACCTCGCTGCCCTGACCCAGCATGTGCAGCTGCTCCAGGCAGTGTCGGCTCAGGTTCCTCAGGGTCCCCTCAGCCAGCAAGAGGTTCTCATGGGCCTCACACACCAGCGTGAAGGCCAGGCTCTGGACCCCCAGCCACAGAGCGCTCATCTCCTCAGAGAAAGGCTCTCCGGCTCTGAGGCGCATGGCTCCGCTGTCGGCCTCCTGCAGGGCCAGCGCCTCCTCCCCGGGTACCGACTCCACCAGCGGCCGACCCGAAGCCTCCCGGGACAGACAGACGGCGCTCTGGACCTGCCTGACAGCACCAGAGAAGAGAAGAGACACATCTGAACACATTCTTCTACACCTCAGCTGCAGGAGAACCGCTGCAGGGACCCGCAGGCGAGGCCTGTGGGGCAGGTTTAGGTTGTCTTCCATAGGTGAACTAGTGCCGGCTGGATAAACCTTCATTAGGTCACAGCTATTGTCAGGGAAATCATCTAACCTGGCGACCACCGCCACCTTCTCCTTCTGCAGGAGTCGTTTCTCCTCCGGACTCAGCCCTCGGTGTTGAGCGGAAAAAGTAGCTTCATTCGGTCCAAAAACGCGGGAGTAAAGAAGCCGACTCTCCCCGGGACCGAGATTACTGACCGGACAGATGGTGTGGATCAAAAAACAGCGAACCATGTTAAAGCTGAGAGAGAAAAGCCCGTTTCGCGCACGTCTGCGAAGCTCACTTCCGGGTTGGTCAGCTGACCGCTCAACTGCGCTTCTTCATATGAACACCAGATGGCACTATAATATAATATAATATAACATAATATAATATAATATAATATAATATAATATAATAATATAATATAATATAATATAATATATATAATATAATATAATATATTTAATATAATATAATATAATACTGTATAATATAGTATAATATAATATAATGTATTTAATATAATATAATTCAATACAATATAATGTTTTACTTAAGAATAAACAGGACGACCTTTTCCTGTAAAACGGCTTGACGACTGCAGATTCGGTGTTTCTGCAGCTGCTCATCCAACAGCTGCTGTAATCATGAGTGGAGACAAATGCTGGACAATGAACTTCATCACCCAGAACCCGACAGAAGCAGCTGAAGAGGTTCACATCTGTTAGTGGGATCTCTCGGGGAATCTAAGTAATATTTCTATTCATAATGCTGCATTTTCATGATTTGACTTCTGAGTTTTAATGTGGGACGAGAACACTTGCAGAGGGAAAAGGTGCTGCTTTGGGAGCTGGATTAGCCTTGAAACAGAAGCAGGCCTGGTGTTCACTGCAGATGGGATGTTTCTGTCCACAACTCCAAACGTGCGTCTTCGTTTTGGGCTGATTGCTGCGTTAACACAAGCAACTTTCAGCTATTTCGACCCAGTTAGCTGACATTTAAATTGACAGCTTGTTTATTGCTGCCGGTGGGTCGAGAAGAACCACAGGAAGTAAGAAATGAAGCAATCTCTGCTTTGGTTTGAGTCTGTGTTCTGAGAAGAAGGAAGTGAAACCAACAAGAGACGAGAGAACCAGGCAGACTTCAGCCCCACAGACCTCCACCCTTCCCCTCCACAACCACACCGAGCAGCTCCTCCACCCACAAAGGTTCTTAGTGAACGGGTCAGACTCAAGGGGGTGTGAAGGTGGGCCAGGCTGGGCCTGAGGCCTCCTGAAGAAGCAGCTAAAGCTGGAGGTTCTGCTCCTGTGAGGAGCCTCTCATCTCTGGAGCCACCAGGGTTCCTGACGCCACTTGTTCTATTGGCGTCACCTTTGGCCCCAGCAACACGTGCGCTCCCTAACCGACGCAGCTTTTATGTGGAATTCAGCAGCTGGAATGCTGAGCTCTAATGTCAGAGCCCCAGAGGGGCGGGAGCTGAGCACGTCCGTGCCTCCACCCCGCTGGTCACATGTTCACGGCACGTGCACTTGTTCCTGTTGAACTCCTGTCAGGACAAGCGGCTGGCGCTGCTCCCAGTGTGGAGGAGTGTGTGTGTGTTTGTGTGTGTGAGCACGTGAGCACGTGTCGCTGCACACAGGCCGCTCCCAAGGTCGCGCTGAGAGGGAAAACTTGAATAACAGGAAGCGGCTTCCCCGCCACAAGCTAGCAGAGCAGAAGCGAAGCTCCTGATCTGGGTTAAAGCTGAAGAAAAGAGAAAAACACTAGAGAAGCAGCGAGTGGACTCGGACCAGACCGTAAAAACTGTTTTAATGGTAAAGCCGGACAGACATATGTACATTATTGGATCTCTGGATCTTCCATCTCAAATCAGAGTCGTGCTGAAACACTGAAGCACAGCAGCAAAAACACGTTGAGGAACCAAAAAAGTGACCAACATCATGTGAACGCGGGTCGGCTCAGAAATCCAACCCGCCTGCGATTTACTGCGTGTTCACGTCGCCTCAGCTCTAGACATCAAAGCAGAACAAAGAAAAAAAGGCTGATTTGAGCTCCAGAAGCGTCTCAGAGCTGCTGAGCTGCAGCGTCCAGGCTGTGAACTCTCATCAGGGAAAAGACACATTTAGAATCAACGTGTTAAAGCAGGAACACAAATCTTTTTAAAAAGAAGCCCAATTGTAAGTATTTAAATTAAGTGCATGAAGACGGGAGATTAGAAAGATTCCTAAAATCCAGCGGGCTTCAGTGGAACATGGCATCATAGACATCTGGCAGTGGTTCGTTCCACAAATGCCATAAAAATAAAATAAGAAGGAAAGAGGCAGCAGGTCCAAGTGGTTGTTTTTTTAATTTAAAAAAATGGTCACATTGAAAAAAATGGGGTTTGACTGCAGCTCAAGACTCCAACAGGTTTCTCAACCTTAGAATTCTGCATAAATAACTCGGCTGCAGTCAAACCTTAAAATCCTCTTCTGTCGCCACCATAAAAAAGGCGTTTCCAGGGCGCAGCCCCACAGTTCGTCCCCCGGCTGCTCGGCGGGGGGCCGCGTGTTCAGTGGGAGGAGCTCACGGCTTCTTCAGCCGGCTGTACGCCTCCCGCTTGCTGCGCTCCCCGGCCCAGGTCCGACTCTTACAGCGGAACTTCTTCAAGTCCTCCTTGAAGTCCTGGTGATGCATGGGGCGGTAGGACTGCGGCTCACACTGCGCCTGAGGGACGAGAAGGAGGTGAAACCACAGCGCCACAGGAGGTGCTGGACCACGAGGGTGCGGAGCGGACCTGGAACTGCTGGAAGAACTCCTTGTATCCCCCCTTCAGGATGTAGAGCTCTGGGTAGTGGAGTCTGGGGTACTCGTTTATGGCCCGGTCCCGCTTGCGGATGAAGCGGCACATGCGCGGGCCGCGCTCCGAGGAGAACTCGCAGTGGAAGATGAGCAGCACGCGCTTGTCGGCGCAGGAGGAGACGATGGGCGTTTTGAGGAGGAACTCCTCCACGTGGTCCTCCTGGTGCAGGTTGACAGCTCCCTGACCAGAACAAACTGGACTTGGTACCAGAAGCAAACGCCCGAGGCCCGAAGGCCGGAGTGGAGCTCACCTTGATGTGGCCGCCCTCAAACTCGTAGGGGTAGCGACAGTCGATGATGACGATTCGCTCCACGAGGTGGGCGAACTGCTGGGAGACGGCCGCGACCATCTGCAGGCACAACAACGTCATGAGACCAAATACGGAAGCAGGAGAAGAAGCGACCTCACCGTCTCCGAGGTGATGTACTTCAGGTCCTGGTGCTTCCCGTCCGTGGTCGGGAGGACGAGAGGCTGAAACAGAACCCAGTGGAACCCAGTTAAAGGATGGTCATTCCACCCAGATGACCCAGCTGGAGACGTCCCCCTCCTCACCTTGGTGAAATCCCCGATCAGCTCATTAGAACCATCTTCTCCGTCCAGCAGCGTCTCGATCTTCGTCTGGCAGAAAGATTTGGACCTCTGAAAGAGAGCGCTCCCCTGGAAGAGACGGGGCGGAGTTTCAGGAGGAGAATGGAGGTTCTTCTCCCACAGGAACTCCTTTGGTTCCGCTACCACGCTGACAGAACCAGGACTCACCACTCTGGGGGACTCTGGGTTCTGCTCCTGGGTGGTGACCTGCGACCCGGCCAGACTGCGTCGCCTCTTCACTCGGATGGGCGTGGTTTCGTCTGCAGGACAGTCGGGACGCTTCGCGGAGGGGCGGGGCACCGGGCTGGGCACGGACGGGGAGCGGAAGAGGCTCCGAGGGCGGCAGCGGATCACCGGCTGCAGCGGCACCACGCAGCGGTCATTTTGACGCGTTCGCTTCTTGCGGAAGGTTCAGAACAAGAGTCCAACTTACCGAGTCTGCGGCGCCGTCGGCCACTAACGGAGCCGTGAGCAAGCTCTCCATTCCCATCGGCATCCCGGCGTCGTCCTGCAGGGGAACAAAGATCGTTACGCTCAGCCGGCCCGGCGCCGCCAACAGGACGGGCGAGCCGGCGAGGCCGCACCTCCATGTGGTCGTCCAGTATTTCCAGGAAGCCGTCGTCCTCGTCGTCGTTGAGGGAGGAAGTGAGGGAGGAGCGCCGCAGGAACGAGGGGCTGGAGTCGTAGAAGTCCAGCTGCTGCGTGACCGGAGGAGGCGAGGAGAGCTGAGGGACAGAGAGCAGCGTCAGCCCCAGAACCAGCCGCCACCTGAGACCCACCTGTACACACCATGAGGGCGGGGGCCGAGCTGGGCCGACAGGAAAACGCTTCTTTGGACGGACCGCCGTTGAAGGAGCGCACGCGGGAGCGCGAGACCGGCTTGGTCGGCTTCTTAAATTCAAAGCCCTCCTGAATAAAGAGATCCGACCGTGAATTAGTGACTGAACTGTTTGGTCCAGCAGGTTCTGCTGCTCACCGACCTCTGGCAGGTTCTCCTTGTTGTCACACACAGACGAGGTCATGGCGCCGGAGGGCTGCCGGCCAAATATCCCGTAGCGGGCGACGTCTACGTCTCGGCCCTTCAAGGATGGACTGCAGCTCTGCAGCTGGACCTGGGCACAGTTCACAGGGTCAACGGGGTCAACGGGGTCGGGCCAGGAACCGGCTCGTCAGACACTTTTGAACCCCCCCCCCCCCTCAGCTACAGGCCGGAGGCCCGTTCGGACTCCTCAGTACTCCCACTTGACTCCTTGGAGCAGGAATTAAAACCTGCAGGATAAATCTGCTTACCGGCAACGAGTTGATCCGTCGGATCGGCATCTTTCTACAATTGATAGCAGAAGTTGCTGTCAGCACAAATCTAAAGAACCTTCCTCCGGGCCCGACCCGTGTTCTGATGGAATGGCACTTACTGGTTGACGATCCTGCTGGACTGCTGGATGGCCCTCTCAAACCTGCGACAGAACACATGAAGGACAGTCTGAGCGGATCTCTCCAGGATCACAGCAGATTATCTGAACGGAGGCGAGAAGCCTCCTGAGCTCCTGCAGCACCACTGCAGCCGGGTCGGGGGATGCAGACGCCAGAGGTGGTCTGGAGAGAGCCCCACCTGTATGCTAAACCAGTGGAGGAGAGGGTCCATGGGGGGGGGGAAGGGGGGGGCAGGGGGGCGGAGATCAACCAAGCTGCCATTTGCCTGCTGGAACCAGCACCAACCACAAGCGGCCTTTGTTTGTTGAGAGCGTGCCTCAATGTGGCCCAGAAGAAAGGGGGGCAGCTGTTCTCTGGGGTCCCCTCAGCTCAATAGCCCCCAGCCCCCTTTCCCTTCTGAAATAACAGCGCACAGGAGGAGTGTGCCAAAGCCCCGAGTGGGAGGGCCGCCCTGACACCAAGCAGGGCACGTCCTCCCCCAGCCCGGGGTCTCCTAGCAACCCAGCAGCTGTAAAGGGGCTGAGGGACGTATTGGGGATCAAACGCTGCTGTGGAGGAACTCGCACATCTGACAGCAGCAGATGTGTTCAGACCAGACTCACCCAGCGGAGCCTGGAGGAGAGGCCACCCAAGATAGGGGGGCAGGCTGTGATAACCCGGCTGCTGCCCCCCCCCGAAGCCTCCAGCCGCGTTCAAATGAAACAAAGGAGAAAACCCTTATCCAAGAGGCATCTTCAGTTCTAGTGAAACATCTGTGGAAAACTAAAAGAAATCCAGTTTGATTCAGACTGGTCACCAAATCAACCCAATTTAGGGGGGGGGGGGGGGTGAATAAGGCTAAACAAGCTGATTCCAGAAGCCTTTTTCCCTTCTGAGTGAAAGAAAGTTAAGAGCCCATCACTTAATCTTCTCAGCTACATGCAGCTGCTGCCTTGATGTCAGCGGCAGAAACAATAATCCCAAAGATGAGCGACCGTCCCAGGCTGGGGGGGCTGCAGGGAGCTCCCGACCTGGGGGGGCTGCAGGGAACTCCCAGCCTGGGGGGGCTGCAGGGAGCTCCCGACCTGGGGGGGCTGCAAGCGCAACTTACGTGTTGTCCAGTTCAACAGAATCCACGGGGCTCAGGAGGTCCATGCCAAGACCTGCAGGAGGAGAGTCGGGATCAGTATGTGGCCCAGATCAGAACAGGTGGAACCCACATGCAGCACACGCGCGCTGAGGCCCTAGGACACGCCAACAGCGGCCACCCGCGAGCAGACGGGTTCTTCTGGAACTCACCAGCATCGGAAGACACATCAGAACCGAAGGAGGGGACCTTCTCCAGGGGCCCGTGCTTCCTCCTTTTCGGGGTGTCGCAGAAGCTGCGGGGGGGGAGCAGAGACATGAATGCGGGCCACAGACGCACTGTTGCCAGCTAACTTTCAACCTTCAACAGTTCAAACCGGTAACAAACCTTCCAAGTACAGCCAAGTTGTTCATATCCAGAGCCAGGTTAGTGACAGGCGACAGGACGGTGGTGGGTCCGGGGGAGGACAGGTTCCGGCAGTGCGGGTTCTTTGTGCTCAGCTCCGGCAGGCTGAGCGCGGAGAGCCCGGCGAGGCGGTCCGGCCTTCGCTCCAGGAGGCCGCTCACGGGGCTGGTGGCGCCCGGGCCCTGCATCGACTCCATCGGTAAGCTTTGTCCCGCCGCCGCTGCTGCTGCTTCGCGGAGGAATAATTTGGATTTTGACTCGGAACGTGAAAATTAGCGAGACGGTCCGAACTTCGAGCTAACCCGGAAGCTACACACACAGCTAGCGACTCAAAAAAACATCTCAGAGGCAGAATATGGGACGGCGGTTGGGAGCGATGCGGCGGTTCCGTGAGGGTAGAAACGTTGAGCGGCTCCGGATACACGCTAAAGCCGCATCGCTGCGGGGGTCAGAGAGCTGCAGCGCCGCGGTCTCCCGTCCTGACAGCCCGGAGGTTCTGAGGCTCGAATGAGTCGCTTGTATTTGTTCAAAATAGACCGTCTGGAGCGGCAACCTGCCAGCCAATCAGCGCCGAGCAGCCGTGGAAACTGACCAATCACAGCCTGATACGGCGCTCCGCGCGTGCTCCTTCACCGGATGCGGGTGGATGAGGCCGGAAGTGACGCTAATCCTTTAAAACGTTCTTTTTTTTCTCTGTCTTCTTTTGTTCTCCCACGTAATTTTTGGAATAGTCTGAAACTACAGATAAACTACTGCACCGCCGACGACACACACGAAACTACATGTTTATTTAACTGCACTTGAGTAGAGTTAGAAAAACACAAGATAATCATTGTTTTAGCAGATGCATCAACTTCACGATGATTGCGACAGTTCAACACACACACACACACACACACACACACACAACAACCTTTAGTTGTACTTGTTTTGGTAATATGTGTGTGTTGCTATTACATAAAGTTTTAAAATATATATTAATCAATTTGATTGAATTGACACGTCAGCCAATAGAAAATACTGAGCATCAAAAACTCTTTTGTGTCACTTTTATGTATATTTCCATACATGCGCATGGTGCTTCCTATAAAAATCAGCACGAATGAAGCCTCAAAAAGCCAGTTGAGAGAACCCCAAACTCGCACCGGTCATTATGGGAACTCTGATATTTTCAGCTTCTCCTCTTCTGAACTCCATTTTTAAGGTTTTTTAGTAATATTTGCTCTGCAAACGCAACATGGCAGCAGATGCTCACACCTCGCTGAACCCGCCTTGTTTGACCAGACCGCAGGACTCAAACGGACAAATGTGGACATGTTTGCCGGGTGTTGCCGGAGGCGTTTTGCTCCTACAGCCTTTTATTACTTCTCCACAAACGCTTTGTTTGCCTTCCCAATGCTGACTGGCCACTTATATCTGATCTTATCATTGTTTCATTTTTATTTTGATCAGCTTTGTGCGGAGAGCGGACTGATCTTTGTCCTCCTCACAGCAACAGTCGCTGCGTTTGTCGATGTAAATGAAGTTTAATGAACTCCGAATGGCTCAGGCGGAGACTTGTGGCCCCCCACCCGACACCTCAAAAGAAGAGCCGAGAAGGGGGAGAGAGACTCTCCAACCCCGAATAAAACACATTCTGTTCCCACCAAACATGCACAGACTCCCCGCTGGCTAACGCTGCTAGCCTGGAAAAGGAGCCACTTCCCAAAATCAATATTCCCGACCATTTTCTGGAAACCCTAAAGTGGCTGTCAGGGTGGCTTGGATGCAAAATGTGCAAATATACGGTGTCTGAAGGCGAAATACCACAAAATGAGTCTGTGTCTCTGCATAATAAAGCACATTTTAATGTGTTAGCTGTGTTTATTTCAGTGCAGTAACTGGATCCCAGCGCCGGGATACGATAGCAACACATGCTGGCGAATTAGCATCGCAGGCTGTTGGCATGAAACTTTATGATTGTAGTCACTGTTGGCCTCCCTGATGACCTTTGAAACCAGATGATTTAAGTCACCATCAATAATTAATATCAGATTTAAACTGGAAATGTGACGTAATAGCAGTTCAATGATCCAAGTCAGGACCATTTTCTAGCTATCAGTTTATTTGAATGGTTTTGTGAGCGTGCTGCCTTGCTAAACTGATCGGTGCGTGCTAACCTAGTAACTAGCAGCTAAAGCAGTCTGCGGTACCTCAGCTGAACAAGGACAGTTGAAATTGTTGTGGTGATCTTCTTGGAATCTATATCACATTGTTCCTGGCTACCTGTCATGCTAGCTCACGCTACCTATCTTCTTGCTAAGCTAAGATGGCTACAGCTTCACATTTAGCTCGCAGAGCTAAGAGCAGTCATGATGCTAAACCTACACACAGAGGAAAATGCTAACCTTTTATCTCTCCTATCACACATTTTTGTCTCACACCACAGGACTAAGAAGATAAGCTTAGTTAGTTATCTTTTAGGAAGTTACTGGTCACCAGGTAAAATCTGACAGCAGCTAATGTAGTTTTATCAGTCAAATCAATCAAATCAACAGTGTCGAGCTAAAGAGGGTAAAAGGTGACGCGACATGAGACGGACGTCTTAGAGAACACATAAACGAGGGTTAAAGGAGAGAAAGTTGGGCTCAGCCCCACAGGACTGAACGTATGTACGTATGCAGGGAGGTGGTCAGTCAGCCACGGCTCCCCCCACAGACCCCCCGCTGCTCATTCATACTATTGTTCCTCCTCATTGTCTCAAATGGTGTTAATGCACACTCTTCCCAGGTTTATAGGTCATCTTACTGGTCAACCACCCCCACAAACACACACACACACACACACACCTCCAGGCTCAGGGAGGAAGGAGGCCCAGCAGCTGGCAGATGGACGGTGACACAGGGGGAGAAGGCTCCAGCCTCTGGCCAGGAATTCTGGAGGGAAGTCAGACAAAAGACGGGGGGCAGACGGGAGGCTGTGGTGGCTGCAGAGGTGGAAGAGAGCAAAAGGTTGAAGGGGCTGATCCTCATAGTATATGTTATATATGTTATATATATGTTACTGGTTTAGCTGGTATCAGGGGACCGCGAAGCTACAAACGCTGTTAAAGCTTCTGCAGTTCTCAGCTGTTACAGGAGAATCTGTCACACGTGCACACCTGAAAGACGCCCTGGGTTACACCTGAAAGACGCCCTGGGTTACACCTGAAAGACGCCCTGGGTTACATAACCAACGTCCTGCGGTGGGTTATGAAGCTCGTCCACACTCTGGGTTCTTCCTTCACACTGGGAAAAGGCCCACACACACTCATCTGTATCTGTGCTGCTCTGCAGCCTGAAGGCCGTCACAACCAGAGACACGTTTAGAGTTCACAATATAAAATAGATTAGATTAGATTAGATTCAACTTTATTGTCATTACACATGTCACAAGTACAAGGCAACGAAATGCAGTTAGCATCTAACCAGATGTGCTTAAGTAGCGAATAAAACTGTGATGAGGTGTATACAATATATACACACAATAATATATGTTTATGATATCAAAATATATGTTTGTATTTACAGAGTTCACAGATATGTAAAGGATATATAAAAGTCATTGCAACCAAGATAAATATATATACAGGCTGTAACTATGGTGCTGAATTTCCTACAGGATCAATAGAGGTTATTTATGCAGTTTTTAACTAAGTGTATGTTTTGACTATACAATAATGATAAAGTATGGGAAGTATGGAAAGCAGTGCAAATAACAGATGTAAATAGTGCAAATAACAGATATAAATAGTGCAAATAACAGATGTAAATAGTGCAAATAACAGATGTAAATAGTGCAAATAGAGTGAATGTACAATCAGTCGGTCCAGACGGGGTTATTGTGCCTGAAGGGAGGTAAAGTGAGAGGGGTCGGAGTTCAGCAGGGAGACAGCAGTGGGGAAGAAGCTGTTCCTGAACCTGCTGGTTTTTGTCCGGAGGCTCCTGTAGCGCCTCCCAGAGGGCATGAGGGTGAACAGTCCATGCGCTGGGTGACAGGAGTCTTTAGTGACCTTCTTGGCCCTCCTGTGACAGCGCCTCCTGTATATGTCCTCGATGGCAGGAAGAGAAGCTCCAGCTATTCGCTGGGCGGTCTTCACCACCTTCTGCAATGCCTTCCTGTCTGAGGCAGAGCAGTTCCCATACCAGACCGTAACACAGCTGGTAAGGATGCTCTCGATGGTGCAGCGATAGAAGTTCACCAGGATGCCTGAAGAGAGGTGGTGTTTCTTCAGAGTCCTCAGGAAGAAGAGACGCTGGTGAGCCTTCTTCACCAAACTGGAGCAGTTAGTCGTCCAGGTGAGGTCCTGTGAGAGGTGGATCCCCAGGAATTTGAAGCTGGACACACGCTCCACCGCTGCTCCGTTGATGTGGATGGGTGGGTGGAGGTCCGTCTTCCTCCTGAAGTCCAGGACGAGTTCTTTAGTTTTATTGGTGTTGAGCAGCAGGTTGTTGTTGTGGCACCACGTAGCCAAGCGGTCCACCTCCTCCCTGTAAGCTGACTCATCGTTATCCTTGATGAGGCCAATCACCGTGGTGTCATCTGCGAACTTGATGATGGTGTTGGAACCATGTAGAGCTCTGCAGTCGTGGGTGAACAGGGAGTAGAGGAATGGGCTCATCACACACCCCTGTGGTACTCCGGTGTTTACAGTGAGGGTAGGGGAGCAGTGATGATCTAGCCGCACATGTTGTGGTCTATTGGTCAGAAAGTCCAATAACCAGTTGCAGATGGAGGTGCTGATGCCCAGATCCCTGAGTTTGGTTATTAGCTTGGATAAAATAGAGTTTAAAGTAGAGTTTTAGTTCAGAGAATAACTGTTAACTGCTGTTCCTGGATCATGTGACCGCTGACGGATGATGAATTCTACACCATATAGATCTATACTGATGGGACGCAGACGCACACGGATCCGTAACAAACTACTGAACAATCTGATTACAAGTGTTCATTTGAACAAAATAAGTTAATTATGTTGCTGCGCCGCTAACGAGCTGCAAAAGATCAAGTTCAATGAGCCATTTGTTTGACTGAGAGGCACCGGTGTGTGTGTGTGTGTGTGTGTGTGTGTGTGTGTGTGTGTGTGTGTGTGTGTGTGTGTCAGACCTGGTGAGTCCTGTATGGGGAGCAGTTGGTAGCAGTTAGATGCCCCATCTGTCAAAGCTGAGGCCTCGTTTGGAGGAGAGCTCAGACTGATTAATCATGGATGAGGTCAGGGATTAAAGTATCAAAGGTAACGTTATTAAATCTTGATAAACGCCACAATTAGCAGCACTTCTCCTTTATTAATGCTGAACTGGCTGCTGTGGTTCCTTCCCTGCAGGGGCCAAACAACCAGGCGCAGCAGCGCGGCCCTGCAGCTCAGGGGGTTTTAAAGCGACCTTCATTAGTTGTGAAGGTCACGGCGAGATCTCGGGATCCCGTTAGCACCTCTGGATCTTTTTACCTCTGGATGAAACCTCATCAAACTTCAGGGGCGGTTCTACACATTCTAATGGGAAACAATTGAGTTATGACACTTTTCTGTTTGAACGTCAAATTGGCAGAAATGTGACCTGATGTTTTATTAGAAATTAACCTAAAGAGGAAGTTCAGGAATGTGGGTTTATTGTAGTTTGGCGCCATCTGCAGGCAAGAAAATCCGACTCGTTTCAGCAGCTTATTTAACTGAAAATCAGAAAAATAAAACAGCAAACTCTATTATTGTACCATGTGTAAGGGCTTCAATCATTTACCTTCAGCATCTAATATAAAAAGATGTCCTAGATGTATATATATATATAGATGTTGTGAATGTATACCCCCCAAAAATTTTATATATTTTCTTATGTTGTAGTCATTATAGTTATCATCTACGTTGTTATGCAGGGTGTCAGTGTTCATACTAATTTATAAAATTAAAATCTACAAACAATTAATAAGGTATCAGTAAATCCATCCCGATGCGCTTCCGTCAGGTGCAGTTCCTCATAGTGGCCACACGAGGGCAGCATATGCCAGGAAACGAACGGAAAAGGCTCAGTTTTCTTTTTCATAAATTAAATATGGCGCATGAAGCAAATAACAGTGTATAAATAAAATGATTTAATAATCCAGCTATTATACGAGGAGGGCGATAAAGTTTGAATGGCTGTGGAAACGTTCCCAGCCGTAATTACAACAATAATGAGGTGTGTTACCACTCCTGTCCAGCAGGCGTCAGCAGCGCACCAGCTCAGGAGCCACCGTGCGTGTGGTCCCGTTTGGACGTAAAACCACGAATTAGCTGCCGCGTCCTCCCTCTTTGCATGAATATAAAGACGGAAGCGGTGGGCTGTCTGGACCAACGACGAGTGTCAACATACCTGTCTGTGTTTGGCTCGTCTCCATGGAGACCACCGCTTTGATCTGCGGCCCGCAGACTCCGGTCGTGTCCTGTTCTGATCAAAGTGGACACAACACACGGCAGGTGGGACACACCTGGAGGCACGCTGCTGCAGAGACCGACCGAGGTGTTGGTCTGGATCATCTGGATCAGTTAGGATCACCTGGGATCAGTTGGGATCACCTGGGATCAGTTAGGATCACCTGGATCAGTTAGGATCACCTCGGATCAGTTAGGATCACCTGGATCAGTTAGGATCACTTGGGATCAGTTATCAGTTCATTTCTCTCAAACTCTGGTGAATAAATTTCTCACGAGTGATTAAATCCTCGTTGCTCCGTCTAAGATGTGAGATTTGGTGTTTAGCAGCTGAACAGTCGATTTGTGTAAAAACACAACAGCAGTTAACACACACACACACATACAGACACACACAGACAGTCACACACACACATACAGACACACACATGCACACACACACACAGACAGTCACACACATACAGACACACACATGCACACACAGACACACACATGCACAGAAACACACACACACACAGCCACACACATACAGACACACACACACCCAGTCACACATACACACACACACACACACAGTCACACACAAACATTCACAAACACCCAGTCACACACACATTCACACACACACACACACATTCACCCAGTCACACATACACACACACACAAACATTCACAAACACCCAGTCACACACACATTCACACACACACACACACACACACACACACACTGGTGGGGGTGGAGGAACTGCTGCACCATTATAAGCAAACAGGGAATGTGAGGACAGGAAGTGAGGCGGTCTCGTAACCTCCGTCAGCAGCAGCGCCGGGAGCTGCGTCGCCGCCGGCGGCGCTTTATGGACGGGCGCTGACGCCCACAGGAAGTGTCAACAGAGGTCAAGTGTTAAAGTCCAACCCGCCAATTCTCACCTCCATTAAAGTGGGGGGGGCTCCATTAAAGTGGGGGGGCTCACAGCACCTGGGAAGGTCCCAGTTAAACCAGTGCTCCCACACATGTGCTGGGACGAGAACATTTATGGACCGTTTCTCCTGAAGCTGAAGTTCCTCACGTGCACCTGCTGCAGGACGCCGCTCAACAGCCGTCGTCGTGGCAACCGTTTAGCATGGTAGCATTTCTAACTAGCGCTGAGAAGCTTCCGGCTCGTCCTGGGATACGTCCCCGCATGTTTGTCCTCGTCCCCTGTGACGTGTCCAGGTGTCCCACAGAAACGACCCAAGACTGAATAAAGCCCTGGAGTCCACGTGCACCCTGACGTGCACTGAGATCTCACACCAGGTGGATCCTTTTGATTCCAGCCATTGAAATCAGACCTGCTGGGACTCCTGGAACTGGGAGCGTCAGACAGGCTGAATACACACGTCCTGGTCCCCGGAGCAGGAGGCTCGGGGACGGGGACGGGGAGCAGCCATGGAGCCCGTTAATCCCTCATTAATTAGATAATGACGTGCACGGCCACCGTTAGCCCGGAGCAGAGCGGCGGTGGCGTCGATGCTAATGCTGGCGTTAGCCTCCTCTCTCCCACACGTGGAAATGTAGAACACACAGACAGGAGCGAGTGGGATGCAAACGGGGCAGAACCAGAGCCAGAATTAGCCGGGTCGCTTCACGCTCACCCACTCAAGGGATCCGAGTTCTGCCTGAATGTGGAGCGGTTTTTAGCAGGTTTTGGTTCGTTGTGTAAAAAGACTCACAAACACGCAGCAGAGACGTACGAATACACACAAATCCGAGTTTTCCTTTGAGATGAAGCGTTCCGCTGAGCTCAGACTGGACCCGCGGCGGCGCCCAGGACGGCCGTGTTCACCGCTAGCTTAGCAGAGGCTGTAAAAGGCAGCGTTGTGCTGCTGCGCGTTTCAGGTTCTGGGTGTGGAGCTGCGCGTGTTCACACACGTCTGGGCGCCGGAGCGGCAGCAGCACAACAGTCCTGCTACAGGTGACAGGTGACGTGACCCCGAACAGGTGTGTTGATATCAGCTGCTGCTCCAACAGGCCCGGCCTGAGCACGTAGCGGCAGCAGAGCCCGAACGCGTATTGGAGCCAGACGGAACCTACCTGGCCTTTCTCCCGGACTCCCATTCATAGTCAAGGTGAGGGCCGAGGCCCAGCAGGCTCCAGTAATGAGCCCCCAGGTTGCAGCATCAAGGTGGGAGAGGCAGGTCGTTGAGGATCGTTCAGTAAATGGCTTCATAAACTCATTAGCAATGGATGTGGGTGGACGGGCCGGGCCGGGCTCACAGAGGCTGCTAAATGTGCCGGGAGGGTGAGAAAACCGGGCCCTTTCAGCCCCATCATCATAATGATGACAGTGTTGCTCCACACTTTTGTTTCATTCAATCACGTGTGAACGGAGCTGCAAGGTGAGACTGAGCAGAGCCCCGACACACACACACACCTACACACACACACACACACACCTACACACACACACACATTCCAGGCTTGCTGCCCTCCTCAGAACCTTCTTCGGGGTTGTTCCGCCTGGACCTGGCGCCTCGGTTCCACGCTGCAGCGATTACATACAGAAAAGATTCACGTTTGTAGGTCATAAAGTCACACAAGAGACGACGCTGACGAGGAGCCCCGAGGTCCGATCCAGAGCCTCTTCAGGGAGGATGGCCCACACAGAGCCATCAGAACATCGGCCTCTTTCTCCTCTCAGGACATGACTATGAAAGGACGCCTCTCTGGGACAAAGGTCCGCGTATTCCTTGTCTGGCTCCAATACACAAATCACACCAGAGCCACAGTATCAGTCGGTGTCACGGAACATGACATTTGCTGGCTTCTTCATTAAAGGTTCCTCTAAAACCGGGCTTTCGTGTGAACCAGCACCTCTTTCTGCAAGTACTGTTTATTGGCAGAACCTGAGGCTACAGTTAATCCCAAAAAGGACCAAAGTGTGGAGAGATAAAACTCCACCAGGTGCTCGAAGGCCTCGTCCTGACACCCGCCCACTCAGCATCCTCCCCGGTGTCAGATGTGAGCTGGACCCGCGGTTCTGGGGCTCCTGGGGTGGGTGGTCTGTGCAGAGGCCTCGCGGCAGAGCCGCTCTCGCTGTTTGCGCTCTTCATTAGACGCTCTGGTGTCAGTGGAGGAGGACAAACAAAGGCCAAAGGGAGCGGGCGCTTCGCCCCTGCGTCTAAATGTGTTTTAACGGTTACTTAAAGGCCCACAGAAACTCTCCGCCACCCTCAAATGATGGCATCGAGCCTGCAAAGTTTGCAGAGCTGGCTATAATCCAAGTTGAAAGAGCGGATGTCTTTGTCTCCTGGTTGCGTAAAGCAAATCACTTCCTTTAAAGAGCCTCGTCTCCAAACATCTGATCACACAAACGTCTGACGCGCACTTCCTGCGCAAAGACCGATTTCACGATCACGACCTTGTCATTTGGCTGTGGACTCGACTGCATTAACCGAACTTCACGCACGCGTTTGCAGACGTGCATTTGCCCAGTGTGAAGGTTCGGACCCAGAGCGCCGCTGGATTTGACGCCTCGGTTACTCAGAGCCATTAAACCTTTTTAAGAGCAGCGCTGCCGCTGTTAAAAGGAACACGTTGGAAACAAGAGGCGTGAATGTCATATTACAGACTGGTTACGCTGCACGTAGACAAGGAAACCTGTGAAAAACGGCCAGAAATGGGCTTCAGATCGAATGAAACAGGATTCAAATATATACGCGCACACAATAAAATGTCTGTTTGGTTTGGAGTCGGTCTCCAGTTGTGAAGGGGCTTGTTACGCAGCTTAAAGCATCTACCAGCCAGCTAAGACTTAAAGACTCCAAATAAGATGATTCGGTAACATCAAGGCTTTCCCAGCGGTAATGATTACATTTGGACTTAAGATCCATGCAAGAATTTGTAGCCCGCTAAATCTGCGGGGTCCCCTGCCCCCAGCCCTCTTCAAAAGCCTTGTCATTCAAAGGGTTAGGATGTTTGACAATCCCAGCTTGTACTACTCCACCAATTAATTGGATACGTTGTCGGGATGTTCGTTTCTCTCATCTGCTACTTAGAAAGACAAAGGGTCGGTGGGGGGCAGTTCACACCTCAGTGGCCAGTCGGGGTATAAAAGAGGCGGCTCCGCTCAGCTCAGCATTCTGTTCCCTTGAGCTTTTCCTACGACACTTGACATCCGTCTTTCAAGATCCACTTTTGCTCTCAACCGAAGGCAGAATGCAGGCGCCGACCAGACCTCTGGGAGTTTATGGATATTCCGTGCGTAATTACGCACCGGCAACGATGTACACGCCGTACTCGGCCAGCCGGTGCGCCTCCTCTACGAAGGCTCCACCTGGAAAGTCCTTCACCATCGACGCTCTGCTGGCCAAGACGGAGGACCCGAGCTGCCGCTCCGCCCCGGCTCGGTGCGCAGATAAATACTACCCAGCAGCCCCGTTTGTGCCGCTCGCTGGGCACACCGGCCTAGCCGTCACGGCAGCCGCGGCAGCAGCAGCCCCTTACGTCTACTCACCGACCGTGCTGCACTCAGCCACCCACATGCAGTCTGGATATTCTCTCTACTGCTGCCCACCTTTCAGCTACCAGCCGTCATGTCGAGGCGCTTTTTACGCACAAGGTAAAACCACAATTCCCGCGCTGTAACTGAGTCGTTCTATAAAAATATGTTGTTGTTGTTTTCGTGGGATTAAACCACCACTTTTGTGTCTTTGTAGCGTCCATGTCCAAAGTCAACGCAGGAATGCATTCTTTCAAAACCAAAGGAGGAAAGTCGAAACGGATACGCACCAGCTTCACCAGTGAGCAGCTGTCCCGGCTGGAGAAGGAGTTCGCCCGGCAGCAGTACATGGTCGGTTCCGAGAGGTTCCTGCTGGCCTCGGCCCTGCAGCTCAGTGAAGCTCAGGTAAGCAAACAAATATGACTAAAATGAAGGTCGGCGTGCGCGGCGGTGCGTTGTTAGTGACGTGGTTATTTTGTGCTCAGGTCAAAGTCTGGTTCCAAAACAGACGCATCAAGTGGCGCAAACAGAGTCTGGAGCAGCAGCAGGCTAAACTGGCCAAACTGGGCCTGGCGGCGCCACCCAAGAGTCCCGGGTCCCAGGGCCACGCAGACGAGGAGTTGTCCGACTTGGACGTGGACATCGATGTGTCGGATGACTCCGCAGACCACTGCTGACCCGCCAACACTGGACCTTCAAAGACTTTTGTAATTATTTAATAGAAGTATACTTATTTAATTTTCTACTCTGGTCGCTCTTCGATGAGTTCACTTGCTGTTTATACATTTGAATGAACTATTCAGAAAATATATTTTATCACGCTATCAGACTCCTGGTCCTGCTCATTCTTTCTACACAACTACCAGATCTGCAGATCTGAAGCCAGTTTCCTCCTGTTTCAGGAGTTTCACATAAGAGCAAAACAGGGTTTCACACATTTGACACCACAACCACGACATGATGACACGTCCGAGTGGATTCACCACGCGTTCATTAGATGTTTGTCCAGTTCAAAGCAGCCCGAACGAATGCACGTGGCTGAGCGCAGAGATGAGAAGCCGCCCATCAACTCATGGTTTTAGCCTCTGACCCTTTCTCACTGGCTCCCTTCTCACCCGGAAAGACGTTTCCTCCACTGTTTGGTGGAGTCACACACATTCAGGATCACCCACTGCTTTAAACCAAGCAAATAAATCAGCAGCTCTGGGATTATTGGGGCTCTGTGCAGCCCAGGGTGGTAGGGGTCAGTCTGTCTCGGGGCCACGGAGCTGCGTCTCACTCTTTAATCCCTTTAAACGGCCACAGCGCCTCTTCTCACCGCTCCTCAATGCGCGGGGCTCCGCCAGGCCCTCCCGCTGCCCGCAGGTGTCCCGTCCTGCTCCATTCAGGGCTGACGTCTGTCCTTCCAGGTGGAAAAGGACTCCTGCTGGCAGCTGAAGCCTGTCGGCCGAGGTGGCGGCCCGCTCGGGAGGGAGGACAGCGTGGAGAAAGGATTGGGATGTAGCTAATGTGTCCATCAGAGCAGCTAATTGGGGTGGTGAACCTGAAAGTCCTGTCCTGAGGTCATTTTGTGTTAATAACACGCTGTCACGACTTGGGATGATCCCACCAAACACCTGTTGGAACAGACAAGAGGTGACCAGAATCAAGAAGATGAACTATTAATGCTGATTCAGGATTTGCTGGACCGCGTTCCTCAACTAGCGTTGGTCCTCGTTAGAAGACAGAAGAGGATATCGGACAGCAAGAGAGCGAAGCCTCTCCTGGAGGCTGGAGCAGAATGTGTGTAAAAACCCCAGAGAGAGACATTTCTAATGTGATCAGCTGGGAATCCGACCCCCCCACGGCCCAGCGTAATCCCATTGAGTAAAAGAAAGAAGCCGTCACAGTCCTGGGAAAACCTGGAGGATCCTGGAGGAGAGGAGCAGAGGTCACGCAGCTCGTCGGCCCAATTAGCTGAAGTCTTTCAACAGGAAGAAGGCTCCAGGACTCCGAGCCGGAGGACAGACAAGGTTCTCTCGCTCTTAATGAGTCTTGAAATAATCATTTCATATTGGTAATTACGGATCTGTCGTGATTCAGCTGCACTTTTAAAACGTTCTGTCTCAGTTTTAGTCACTTCCCTGATTCCCTCCGAGTCCTCGTCATCTGTGGTGGCCTGGTTGATGAACAGAGACACTGGCGTCACTTTAAATGAAGGACATTAAACCAGCGGTGGAACTTTCCCACTTTCCTCTTTCTGGCTACGTTCAGTCACGTGACCCGCCGGCGCGTCACGCAGCTCCGAGGTGTGAAAGTTCTCATGGAGAGAAAAAACCTGCAGCTGCTTTGGACCCGCGGCCTTTAGGGCAGACGACTGTAAAGAAGACGGGGGAACCCCGATTTGCATTTTATTTGCCAGGGCAAAGGCCTCTACTCCATCTAATAGTCATTAACTTTCATTACAGACGTTTGAAGTGGAACTCACCCTTTGTCCGCGAGTCAAAAGGCCCCATTTTAGGCGCACAATGACTTCTGACACGGGCCCGGACCAAAGCGACGCTGGAGTTTCTGAGAAACGCGGCTGGTTCTCCTCAGAAAATCCCAGAAATCAGAAAAAGGCCAAAGAGAAGCAGCTTTAACGGCGGGTCGAAGCTCCAGGTGACGACGTCATTTCCCAGTTGCGAGTGTTGGGATTATTGCAAGTAGATCAAATGTAAGAAATCAGGAAATGTCAAATAAACCAGTGTGAATAAAGTGTAGAGGTGAAAGGCGTGTTTGCTGCTGCTGGCGGGGGCCGGTGCGGGGGCCGGTGCGGGAGCGCAGGTGGCCCAAGGGCCGCACTTCTCACGCAGGTGGCACAACCGCAGCCCAGTGCTACTTTTCCCATCTCGTTATAATGGGGTGAAATTTTCCCACTTTTTAAGCGGAATAGATTAGCTGAACACACAACGCTAATGCGAAACAAAATGGCCAATTAGTTTATGAATGAAGGCGGGGGGTGAGAGGAGGAATGCGCTGCTGCCTGGATGGAGCCAGCACCTGACGCGGGTCCCTTTCTAATAATCGACATCGCCGTTTAATACGAGAATAATTAAATAAAAATACAACTAAAAATAACTGAAAACTAATTATGCGATGATTACAATCAGGTAAAATCGAGGCATTCGCGTGTGGTTTCTTGTTTGTTTGTTTTTAATCATCGCCACGTTAAAACCATATATAATCTTTATTCTGTGGATAAAAGGGGCTTTGACGTGATCACTGATCTGATTTAAAGGCCACAAGATCCGGTTGTGGTTACTAAAATGTTCTGCTGCAGCTCAGCCACTAGATGGCGGTATCAGCCCAAACATCCAGTAAACAGGCTGCCGAGAATCTTCTAAAAATACTAACTCATAGTTAAAAATACAAAGAAGACTTAAGTTTGATTTAGGTCTCACGTGTCTGTAGACTCTTTATTACCTGAAAGCTGAAAATAACGGGTTGGCGTTTAAAATCCGGTAACTTTTAATGTTGCATCTTCGGCGGGAGGTTCCGGCAGCGTCCACTAGGTGGCAGCATTTATTCTAATAAAAGATTATTCAAATAAAAGATAAGGTTGACCATTCGATTGTATTAATTTGGAGTCTTTATTACATTTAGGCACAAGTTATAATTACAAAAAGCAAAAACATTAAAAACCTCAAATTTGATTACACGGTTTGGTTTTAACAGACCGATTTTATTTTATATCGTCAACGTGTTACAAGTAAGCACACAAATGCACAAATTTCCCCCATTCATCGCCGCTCTGAGTGACACATTTGTTCTTTATGGATTAAAAGGCGAATCATCTCGATTATTCTAATGTCAGAATCATCCTTAATTACTGGGCAGCCTCAACGATTCTCTCCCTCGCGCAGATTTGTAACTAACTTCTTCACTTCTAATTAATATATAATCTGAATGCGAGACAAAGTTGATAAAAGGTGGATTTTCCGAGGGGAGCCTGCAGCGGGGACGCTGGAACAAAGTGGCCGTTTGTTTTGGTTCCTGTTCCTGCGCAGCGCTTTGGATCATCCATTAACCAGCCGCGGATCCGGGTCAGAGCTCCAGGCCCGCCGGGCTTCATCATTAATCCGGGTCCAGTTCCTGCTGCTGCTGCTCCGGGTGAAAGTTAGAGTCCTGCGAGGACATTTGGGACGCTCCTCCTGGGTCCACTCGTCAGTAACGAGGGTAAAACAAACAATACAGCACAAAAAAACCAACATTAAATGAAATAAAATACCTGAGTGCTTTCAAATATACAGCCGAGGCAGAAATCACCCCGCGGACAAACCACGTGCTTTTATTTCCCTTTCAATAGCGGCCAAGAGGGAATAATTATCCCATGAAAGAGATTTAATCTTCCCAAACTGTGGAAAATGTTAGTTTTTGAAACGGACCCACGCAGAGAAACTGGCGCCGTCTTTAGAAGCCTTTACCTCTAAACGCCCCATCAACAACCTGTTTTACCTCATAATTTCCATCGGTAATGATTTTCTAATGCAGCCGCCACACAAACGAGCGCATTAGGAGGACAATTATTAACTTGGTTAGTGCGCCACGGAAGGCTGAGCGCGGGGGAAGGAACGCGCACGACGACCGGGGGGCTGCAGGGCAAGAGTTCCCACAGGACGGGGGGACGGAGGGGGACGGGGGGGACGTTGGGACGGGGGGACGGAGGGACGGGGGGACGGGGGGACCGAGGGACGGGGGGACAGAGCGACTGGGGGACGGGGCTCCAGCCTCCCATTAGCCGGGCACAGAGTAACGCTGAAAGCGTAAATGCAGGTGTTGTTGTTATTGTTTCTGTTATTATCATCACTATTACAGCACTATTACAGTATTATTACAGTATTATTACTGGAAACAATGACAGCCAGGTCGCGTTTATGAAAAGAAATAAATTAGATACAGAAAACACGTTTTATTAAACAAACAAAAAAAAAAGAATAATTTTAAAATTAATTTTCTAAAAGGAAACTACAGACCCAGGCTGGTTTTAGCAGGCGCGCGCTCGGCTTTGGGCCTCGAACACATTTCTATGTTATTTAGAAAATCTCGCCTGTTCAGTGGAATAAAGGCCGGAACCAGAGCGCGCACCCGCGACAGGAACGCGCCTGGACGAAGCTGGGACCTCTCCTCTCGTTACATCAGAGGATTCCGGGTTTTGGACCAGCAACCCCACCGGCACATCGTTTCCCTTCACAGAAACGGGACATCCAGGCGCACAACGAGCCATTAATTGGCGCGCACGCGTTTCCTCGGCGCGTGACGCGTGGAACAGGTAGTCGCGGAGGTTGATTGGCAGGTGCTCTGCGCCAATCAGCGCGCGTCTGCGCAGCCTCGGCTCCCGCTGAAGGTTGGAGGCGCGTTTACTTTGCGGGCACTTGTGCACAGAAGGCGTGTGAGCGCGCACGGACTCCATGGATCAGTGCGTTCTGCAGCATCGTTGAGTTCTGAAGAACCTCCGCCAGCCAGAAACAAGAACAACCCCTCGGCTCTTCTCCAGCGTGGGTCATGACGCCTCTCTGAGGTCGCAGCTTTCCCATCGAGAAGCAGAGATCGGCCGCTGCTGCTCCGGTCCAGGTCCCGGTCCACTTGAGTCCAGACAAGATGTTCTCCTCTGCGGGGAAGCGCTGCTTCACCATCGAGTCTCTGGTGGCCAAAGAGAACCCTCTCAGCGCAGAAGAGCCCATCCGCCCCACGGCTCTGACCTACTCCAACCCGACCACTGACGCGCTAATGAACTCGTACCAGGCTCCTCCGGCCAGGTCGCTCTACCAGAGCCCGGAGCTGGTCTTCCCCGAGTCCGTGGGCCACCCCTCCCTCACCGTGGCTCCGCACCAGCTCGGGGGCTCCCACCTACAGCATCCGCACTTCTTCGGGACGCAGCACCGAGACCCGCTAAACTTCTACCCCTGGGTGCTCCGGAACAGGTTCTTCGGACACCGGTTCCAAGGTAGGTGGAGGTCCCGCGGCCGCGCGACGCTTTGCGCTTTACTCATTTTCTCCAGTTTTTGCAGGATTTTCTGGAGCCTCAGATAATGTTGGCAATAAACGAGAGGAGCAGATAGCAGCCGCCCTCTTATTTCCGCTCCCATTCGCCCCCCAGCAGCTCTCAGAACCCGCAGCCGGCACGAGATAAGCGTTGCTTTCTGTCCGCGCGAGCAAACGTCGCCTTGGGTCAGAACACCGCGGCTTTAATTCCCCGTTCCTTAAATCTCTCGGGAGCCAGGCCGGACGGACAGAACAGATCAGAACCAGGATCATTATTTCATCCCAGAAGAGACGCGAATCGGAGGTTAAATCCCAGCTCAGGTCATTTACTGGAGCCACCAACTGGCTTTTCATTTAACTGGGACGGAACCCGACACACTGGGACGGAACCCGGCACACTGGGACGGAACCCGACACACTGGGACGGAACCCGGCACACTGGGACGGACCAGTGCCGATGTGTTCCAGGCCCCGCAGATAAAATACCTATTTAAAATGGGACATAACGTTTGTCGGAATACGGGCAGACACACGATAGATTAATTAAAAGGACAAAAACAGCTGCAGAATATTTATATTTATTATATTAACGCCTGGAAAATAAATATTAATAATCGACCAAAAAAAGTAGTACACAGATTTTATTTCAAATTTGACGAGAATCCATTTAATCAAAATGTTAATTCGATTACTTTAATGCTTAGTAAATAGAAATATGAGAAGAAAGTCAAGAGAATTTGATGTTGAATGAATATTTGTATTAATTTAAACTAGTTCTAGTTTAAACATTTAGTATTACCGAGGCTGCAGGGTTGGACTGTTTACCTGTTATATATAATTAAAACTTGACCTTATGCTGCAGTCATTAATTACGTTAATTATTTCTCAGCTTTGTCTTCATTTGTTTAAGGTTTTATAGGAATTAAATGCGGCCCTGCTTATTTTTAATAATATCAATCCGTCGCAATTCATAAGTTGATTTTTACTTTTTCAGGCTTTGTTAAAACGCAACACACGCACACGCATTTTATAACCCTAACAAACACGCACAGTTTTAAAGGGAATTCTCAGGAAATATTACAAAAGTAACAATACATAGTAACTTTTTAATAATAATTATTAATAATAATTATTTTTATTAATAGCCCCCTTTAATAGTATTCGACTGTTTACCTTCGCACTGTTTACCTCGACGCCTCCTCCTCTGCTTCCTCTCCTTCCTCCTCTCCTTCCTTCTCTCCTTCCTCCTCTCCTTCCTCCTCCGCTTCCTCCTCTCCTTCCTCCGCTTCCAGGTGGCGACGTGTCCCAGGACAGCCTGCTGCTCCACGGGCCCTTCGCCAGGAAGCCGAAGCGCATCCGCACGGCCTTCTCGCCCTCGCAGCTGCTGCGCCTGGAAAGGGCCTTCGAGAAGAACCACTACGTGGTGGGAGCCGAGCGGAAGCAGCTGGCCAACAGCCTCAGCCTGTCGGAAACACAGGTCAGCTAATGCTAAGCTAGCCGAGGCGCCAAAAGATGCACCGCAAATCTCAAAATAACGCAAAATAACGCAGTTTTCAGGTGAAAACGGACAATCTTTGCTTAGATTTGAGGGCAGATTTGACTGAAAGGCTTTTCCCCGTTAAGGTCCACAAAGCTCGACAACTGTGGAGAAAAGTTCCGTTATAAAAATTCCGTTCGGTTATAAAAGTTCAATTATAAAAGTTCCGTTATAAAATGCGAATGTTGACGAACTAAACGCACTTGTTATTTTACATCGTACAACGGATTTAATATACGTATATATTTAAAAATATAAATAATAAATGAAAAATATAAGTTAAACTAGTAAAATAATTTTGCATTAATAGTCATGTGTAATCCGCATTATTAGGAATAATAATTCTAAAATTAAAATTGATAATTGTAATAATATTACAGGAGGCTATTTTCAACATTATCACATTAATTATGATTTAAACAATTTACAACAAAATACAGCAATCCAGCTAAAAATATAATTTACATTTAAATTAATCAAAAAGAGTATTATGAACTAGTTGTGTGAAATAATTCAGCATTTTTTTTTCGTCGTTCTTAATATGTTTATATTTAGTTGTTTTTTTAAAAAATTATTATAGTTCAGTTTTATACATTTTATTGTCATTGCAACATTGACATATTCTAAACTGGTGCGACACACTCCTAAACAGAGAAACATTCTAAAGTGTAATTATTGACGTTAATTGTGAAATATTGAACAGTGTTATTGTGTTGTCTTGATGACTGCACACACACAAAAGTTCTGCTACTAAAAAATCCTTCAAGATCCGGTTTCATCATTCAATATCAGTGCATCTGTTTTTTTAATCACTTGAAAACAAGGATTTTCTGCTGAGGTTAGTTTTTAATAATGTCCTTGAGGTTGAAGGTGTGAGGAGAGTATTGGCATTAGCCTTAGCATTAGCGTGGTTGCGTTGGTTTCCAGATTAGCGATCTGCTCCGATGAGAAACCGTTTTAATCAGTTTGTGCGTTAATGGAGGTGACAACAGGCGCACAATCGGACCCACATGGGGGTGTAATCAGATGTGGAGCAAAATCCTCCAAATATGTTGGTTTTAATCCAGTAAAGAGTGACTAGCAACATTAGCTTTGAGCATTTGGGCTCACTGACAACTTTATTGATAAAGCATCCATTTCACTACAAACGGAGCTGAATATTATCACCATGCTCTCGTTCCAGGTTGTTTAACCATGAAGAGAACACGTAGCTCCCGTAGGACTGAAGTCTCCTCGTTTCTTTGCGTCTGCAGGTGAAGGTGTGGTTCCAGAACAGGCGGACCAAGTACAAGCGTCAGAAGCTGGAGGAGGAGGGACCGGAGAGCCAACAGAAGAAGAAGGGGAGCCACCACATCAACAGATGGCGCATCGCCACCAAGCAGAACAGCTCTGAGGACATTGACGTGACCTCGGAGGACTAACCCCCGCCCCCCCCCCAAACGTTGCCCTAATCCACACCCGTCCGGTGATTTGGAGGACCAACATTATTTATTATGCTGTAATATTATGAAGTGTAATTAGACCCGTTAGAGGACGACACCAGAACCTCACATGCCATTCTCTGTGACGCCGGGAAGGGAAGCTCCCCTCCTGAATACCTCTGGATCATTTCATCTCTGGTGTTTAAAGACACAAGCAGCAAACTAGCGCTTTTCTTTTAAATTGTATTATTATTAAGGTTGTTTTGAAAAGAGGCTATTTACTTTATTAAAGCTGTTTTCACCACCTGCTTAGGTCATTAACACCTCAGTGCTCAGCCGCCCACGCCGACACCTGTGAGCCACGTTAATTTGAATTCGGCTCCTCGGTGACTCCAACATGGCGTCACGCTCGGAGGGAGCGAAGCTGGAGGAGCACCCAGAACGTCGGCGTCCCCCGGAGCGCCGGCCCGTTTATCAGACATCTGCAGCTCCAGCAGAACATGCTGTCCATGTACTGACAAAAGGATGTTTTAGAAATAAAAACCGAGCCGATTCTCTGATGAGAAACAGCCTCCTCCCGTTACACGACGCCGATTTCGTCACATTTGTGTGTTTGTCCTTTTGTTGTTCTGGAGTCCAACGTGTTGTAAAAAGGCATCACCGACGTGTCTGGATGATTTATCGCACCGCCCAACAGGCACGTGAAGGTAAACGCCACAAACGTCCCTTTGACATTATTGTGGTCATATAAGTAACATTGAAATTTAGAGCCAAGTGGTTAGTGGGGCGGAGCTTAAATGAACTGGTCTTAATGGGAGTGACTGGGCTTTGGGCTGTAAAGCATCAGGGAGACTCCGTGACCTGGATGTAGCAGGAGATGAAAGGACTGGTTCTACTGGGAGAGAGGGGATTACTGGAGGCATCTAACAGAGACTTGAAGTGCTGTACAGAAATAGTTTTGTGGTTCTAATATTCTGTAATTAAAACCTCTTTAAAACCATCAAGACATCAGGGGGCATTTTTGTTGTTGCGTTAAAAGAGATCCCTCCCCAGTTGGGAAGCTCCCATCAAAACCCAGGTGTCAGGAATGTCACACAGGTGTCAGGTGTGTTACCTCTCGGATTGGCATTTCCTCCAAATTCCGTCTGAAGGGGGACACGCCACTAATGCCGCTCCGGCGTGTGCATCCTGGGAAAGTGCTGACTATTGTGGTCCAGTCTGCTCACCAAAACACCCCAGTAATCACCTGTCAAAAGAAACGGAAGGAATCCCCTCCTGGTGACCCCGAGGCTTTGGAGATGAGCCCTGACGTCTGACCCTGAAGCCGTGTTTTGTAAGCTGGGAAACAAGAGCAGCAGCCGCTGAAGCGGAGGGAGACTCAAATGCGCCGCAGTGGCTTTCACAAAAGGCGCACAAAGAGTCGGACATCTGCGGTCGGAGAAGGGGCCTTGTTTTGAGTTTCCAGGATATCCTAGACGCACCACAGGTGCAGCCACGCCTTTCAAGACTCGCCGCATTCCTGTTCAGCCAAATAAGCACAGAAGGTGTTTTAGCCGCTACAGTCCTCGATGAGGGCACGTGAGGTTCGCGTCCAGGCGCAACAGAAGCAGCCAGAGCAGCACCTCGCCCCCCCGGTCACCTAAGTCAGCAGACACAGGAGCCCACAGGAGGGGGTGAAACACTGGTTCAGTTCTCAGCAGAAAAGCGTGTTTTAATGTGGCATATTAACTTCATGCAGCGCTAAATAATGCGGCGGCGTCCCGGCGGTCCGGCCGCTGCTCCGGCTGCTGCGCATCGAGCAAATCACAAGATAATTGCTGAAAAAGCGGAACAATGCGGAATTGTTTTAAAAATGGCCGACAAAACATCTCTGCTCGGTGAAAAGTCCTAATCACAGACCCCAGGAGAGGGCGGGTCATCGTGGGTGCGCGAGGAATCGGACCTTTTCTGGTCGTTTGGTCAACGCGCAGGTCTACGTTCAACTGAAAGGAACTCAAAGTAAAGCCTGAATAATCCACATTTGGGCCGGTTGAGCTGCAGCAGCACCGTGCGCCTCACAAACGCGGTGCCAAACTGAATAAACACGGTTATTACGGCACAAATCGTGACAGGAGATAATCTGCCAAAAATTACACAGATCAAGTGGAAATCTATACAAACGCGCGCAGACGCTTCAGGAAATTAGCATTTATATGGTGGAAGCCGTGTGTTGTGATGTGTTTATCCTGTGTGTGCATGTCTGTGTATACATTGTGTTCATTTGCAACATCTAAACCAATCATTTGGCGTTTCATTCAAATGCACACACGTGCGCGTTCTTGACTCATTTTTAGAAGGCAACACTGCGTCAACATCAAGCATCGGGGCGTAAACAACACGTCTCTCTGGCAGCATATGCTAACGTGCACAGCCAACTGGAGCACAACCCTGCCAGTGTCACCGTGGCGGGCAGCAGACATCACGCACAGGCCTTTAATAGCATGTCAGTCACGCAATCTGTTGCCGTGGTGATCTCAGGCGTCACCTCTTCTGACTGAAGGTCAGAATAATTCAGGGGTGCAGACGCATCCACAGAATCTGAGATTTAACCTTAAAATTTAAGCCAAATAACCCTGAAAAAGCTTCAGTCTTCTGTATTTAATCCATGAGTGCAAAAAAAGAGTCAAACTTGCAGATTAAAGTGTAATTTGAGGTTTTCATCTTCTAATATTTGATGGAGAGACAGATGGCTGTTAGAGTTGGAGGCAGAATCCCAATCAGGCATCCTGGAAGGTGTGAAATGGGGAAGTGGGACAAATTGAGCAGGCGGGGGGTCCAGGGGAACAGGGCACCCATGTTGCTTTTTGGAGAGGGGTTTCTTTCATCTGCTATTATTGTAAAAGTGCAAAAAAGACTGGTGAGATAAAAACAGGTCCCTTCATGGAGCGGGAGGCAGCATTTTCACAGGACGGTTGGCGCCACATATGTCTGACGTGTTCTGCCATATGGCCGTCTGAGCTATTTCCAGCAGTAATTAAATCTTAAACATTGCAAAGCTGGAGCTGGCCTGCTCCGTTCGGAGGGTTATTTGGCAGAGAGAAGACAAAGAAACAGATTTAATGAGTAGAAAGGCGCATCCTAAGGTAACAAGGCTAAAGTGAAAGCACCGCCTTGTAACCTGGATGGCATCAGTGAAGGAGGCTGGGGGCAGATCCCACAGGTGACATCTCAGTGTTACACCTGTGTGGACAGGTCGGAATAAAGGGATCCGGCACAATTCAGGACCCGGAGAAGTAAAGCTGGGAACTGATGAAACGCCACAGAAGAGGAGGAGAAACGTTGTGGAACAAGCGAAGAATAACCATTTATTACCGTTATAGTCACATTTGATGAGAGTCAGAGGAGAATCGTTCCTGCAACGTCTGAGGGAAAAGACAGCGGGACACACCGTGGCGTGGACCAGTGGGACAAGTTGTGGCGTGGACCAGCGGGACAAGTTGTGGAGTGGACTGGCGGGACACGCCGTGCAATGAAAGCGTTTTTAAATGTAATAGATTACTAATCCTGCTGTTTATACATTTAAAGCTGAGCTAAATTCAAGGTGTTGGTTTTTTTGTTTTTTTTTATTAATGTGGAAACTAACAGACCTTTTGATGTTTTGGAGCTCATCTCCAGAAATATCTCTCCCTTCCAGCCAATATTCCGGCGCTGGCCTCTAATCCGCTCTTCAGCGAGTGGGACAGCGAACTCAGCAGGAGCTCCAGAAAGAGCCGCTCCGCCTCTCCTCCTAACGAGGAGAGCTACTGCCTAATGAGGGAGCTCATTAACACATATGGCTGCCATAGTTTAATTAGCCGACACACACATGCACGCACGCGCACACACACAATTACACAAGTGCGTCTGTAAACTGCAGCACAAAGAGGAAGGTCATGGGGAGGAAAGGTCAGGTGAGGGAGCACGAGAGCGTTGCTGAAGTGGAATGTTCATATCATCCTGAATTAAGGCTCCATTTCCTGCAGTGTTGGCTGCGTTCACACGAGTCCCTGTTCTGGCTGCGAGCCACTCTGGAGGTCAGGTTCTCCCGGGATAACGCGACACTGACCTGTTGCCATGAAGAGACGGACCAGCAGAACACGTGTTCCCCTCTGTTGCACGTACGATCTGGAACGCTGGCGTCTATTAGGCCGTTAATCACGTCTTTCCAGGGTTCACGGCTGCACTGCAAAGGTACAATTAAAGTGTGAAGCAGGTTTCTAATTTCTGCTCAAAACAAACACCTCACAAAGGAGGTGGGGGTGTTTCTGAGCCCCAGTGGCCCCGGAACCCTGAGAAAACCCCTCCAGCCACTCAGCATACCTCCGCACAGGCAGGCAGGCAGACAGGCAGACAGACAGACAGACAGACAGACAGACAGGGAGGCAGACAGGGAGGCAGACAGGGAGGCAGACAGACAGGCAGGCAGACAGACAGGTGGGCGAGTAGACAGACAGACAGACAGACAGACAGACAGACAGACAGACAGGCCTTACCTGACAGGCCGTTTCTGCTGCAGCTTCCTCATGAGTGTGCGACTATGCTGCCTTGACCTCCTGCTCATCCATGTCTGGAGAACTTTCCCTATTTTTATGGAAAATGTCAGTGTAACAAATGGGATGTGATAAAACAATTCTGATAAAACTATGAAGATGTGATAAAACTATTCACAGCTGCGTAATTTAAGCCCTAACAAGGTCGTTGCTTTACGCATATTTACAAAGTTCTGCCCGTTACGTCGTCATGACGACAGTCTACCTTTAAACACAACCATGCTGAAAATGAGAAGGTGGTGAGCGAACACACACACACACACACACACCACACACACACACACGTCTCCTTGCTGCTGACCATGTGAGACAGCATTTGCTGTCACTGCTCTCAGCAGTCTCATCTATCACTGAGGGGCCCCCGGGGGGCCGGTCCCCATCCTGTTCTCGCTCCATTGAGAGCCAGTCAGGCTGATGCAGGGGAGAGCTGGTGCTACTCACCTGAAAACACCGCCTGCTCACACACTCCACCTCTCTAACATCCAGCTGCTGAAAAAAACACCTGGACCCCCCCGCCCATCTGTGGTCAGCCCATGTGTGAATACAGCAGGAGATCCTCCAGAGCAGCGTGCACACCCGGGGGCACAGAGAAGAGACGGAGTGTTGGCGTGACAATGAGAATAAAACGTGTTTGCTCCACCTAAACCACCTAACCTGACCTTCACTACACGCTGGCGTTAGGGAGCAATTTAGACGCGTTTAGACTCAGACTGCAGTCGGTGTAAAGATCAAGTCTGGGTCAAAGGTGCTAAAGGTGCCGGTGATGGAGAGAACAACAGGTTTTCTTGAGGTTAGAAAGTGAGCGGCGCGCGTGTGGCAGCCTCTGGATGCTGGCAGCACCTTCCAGCTGTCACCAGGAGCGCTGCCGCCCTCCAACAGCTCCAGAGGTGAGAAGCTGCTCAGACAGCTGTCTCAGGAACCTGCAGATGTTCTTCTCACAATAGCGCTGCTTCTCTTCCACTTCCACTGAGCGGCCACGAGTTCAGGCAGCTTCCAAATGACTGTTGCAGCAGGATTCCGGTCGTTGCTCAAGGGCACAGCGGTAGGCACGGCGTGGTTTTAAACTCTGAAATGAGAGTCTGGACGCTGTAACCAAGAGGAGGTCTTGGTTGACAGCAGCATCGACGCTCTGAACGTGTTCACAAGAGCCAAAATGAACATAAAGGAATGTAAATGTAGACGACCTTTCTCCTTGACTCCAACAGGAACAGGAAAACGTCATTTTAGAGAGTTTAGCGGTGGCGCCGCGAGCCTTTTTAATTTAAGACCAAAGCGCTGGGTTATCTGCGCGGCCCCCCAGGCTGCAGGATGCTTTGTGAGGGGAATTCAATTGAGTGAATAAATAGCTCTTTTTACCTAAAAGGGATTTCTTTTATCCAGACCAATTAAGAGGGACAGAAAGCAGCAAGGCATTAGAAAATACAGTTTGAAATAACCAATTATTTTGCTTCATTTAATGATTTAATTGTTAGTCTTTACAGATGAACACAGCCAGTAATTATTAATATTTGCATTAATTACATTTACATATATAACTTATCTAATAAAAAGTGGCAGCTTTGTGGAACTGCACCCAAGAACTTTGCACGTAATTACTTCCTAAATATTGCAAATAATGACAAATACTTTTCAGACAACAAATTAAATATCTGGCGGCGTGTCTTTACTCCAGGTAAGGTCTTCATAATCTAATTGAATGACAGGCTGCTGCTTGATTAGGTTATTACAAATAAATCTAGCCTTAAGTAAGCAAAGAAAATCAAGCGGGAGAAAATTCAAACAACACTTTGCTTCCACTGGCTTCAATTAGCCATTTTAATTACCTTTTATACGGGCATTCGCAAACAACAGCAACAACCACAATGAACAAACAGAACTCAGGTAAATGAGGCCTTGACATAGATGCCACTTTGGGGGTAATTATCCAATTTGTTTGTGGCAGCAGAGCTCTAACAAGCAGCCAATTACCAGGCAAAGGCTGTGCCGTCGGAACCTGTTGATTTAATTGAAAGGATCGCCATAGTGAAACAGGGCCCAGGCAAACAATTTAATTATTAGCCAGCAGCCTGGGGCATTCTGGGACACGGGCCTATACCCCTGGGTAAGATCGGATTTGTGGGAAAAGTGACATGAAAATCAGCTTTGTGGCTCCTCACGTCTGACAAAGGCAGCTCCCATTAAGTCTAATCCTGCGGAAGAAAAGGCAGTAAAAGAAACACGCGTGCAGCTTTAAACTGAAACATGCAGCCAGAAACGGCGTGTTCAGTGCACGGGAGCGTGTTGGTGCACGCAGCCCAGCTGACATTAGACGGCTCGGTTACCCCCTCGGCAGCTCGCCACACCACCACAATGACATCATTGAGAATTAAATGACCCAAGTTACTGCTGTTCTAGACCGGGGGGCTGGTCTCCCTGAGAAGTGGGTTCACCCTCGTAAGGTGTTTCCCTGATGAGTTCTGAACTTACCCGCTGCTGGGAAGGGCTTGAATCTCTGCACCAAACGCCAGGTCGTTGGGCCGACCCCCCCATCCCCCCCCCCCGGAGGTTGACCAGGAGCAAGTGGGAGCCGATTGGCTAAATTAGGTGAAAATATCATGTTGTGACTGGGGAAACATTCCTGGCTCCTTGTACGTTGTGGTGGACTAAAGTGATCAGAGTCAACACTCCTCGCCTGGCTTCAGGCCTCCCCGGCCCAGCAGGGGGTCGTCACCACAGCCGATGCTTAATTGGAGCGCTCGTCATCCCCTCCCTGCCCCTCGGTCCGCCTTCCAGGCTCCCCATGTGCTTTCTGCTGTTGTCAAGCCTGAGGGCAGCAGCTGAAAGAGCGCCCAGAGGACCAGTAATTGGCTCCAGCTTTATGCCCACACAATGTCAAGCAGGTAGGCAAATGAACATGAATTGAACTCTTTTGACATTTGATAACACAGAGGTGAGAAGAAAAGCTTCAACTGATGAGGCCTGTAATGAAAGGTTTAGGTTTCCTCTTTGAATTCAGTCATTTCCTGTAAAAAGGCTTTGAAGCCACATTTGAACCTCAGAGCGGTTCCTCTCATTCAGGGAGGACGGGATGAAGTGTCCCTTCACCCAGACCTGTAGTCCTCAGATTCTCACCTTTTCAGCAGAGCTGCAGGGTTCTAATCCTCCGAGCGAACGCTGCGTGTCACACCTGCGTCGCCAGGTCACGGGGATCGATGGCCTCTGCTCCGATGTCTCCCTGGAAAAACCTTCGGCGTTCCGTGACGTCTCTGCTGACGGCTACGGTCGAGCTGGTTGGTCAATCAGACCTAACAGTTCCCCCAGTCGGTTCACAGCAGTTTAGGTGGGAACCAGCTGATGAACCCTGGAACAGAAGCTTTCCAGAACAGCCCAAGTAAACACTCATTAGAGGGTCAGAATGTGTGTAAAGACTCTCCCCGCTGCTGCAGCACGTGCGAGGAACCCTGTCAAAAGCTGCGTCATCAGCAGGAGTCGCACTCGTCTCACATGATTCTGCTCTGGACACATTAACTACTGGTGTCATTTTCTCCTCCGTAATTTATCTCCAACACTTGTGCTGAATGTGGACCAAAATATAGCAGGTTCTTTTGTCCAGAGAAGCCATCACCAGGGGAGACAGGTCCTAATCAGCGTCCAGCTGAGTGTGACCTTTTCTGGACCACCTGAGGAGCCTCCCTGAGCGGAGACAGCTCGCAGGGTCAGTGACGTCTCCATATTGGACCACTGACTGCATCAGGCATCCTGTGACCAACATCCAGGTCATGAGAAGCTCCTCTGGATGAATGACGGCCTGTGATAAGAGCATATTTGAGAAATGACATCGAGTCATCTGGGTTACGTCGGATGCGCATTTAACATTTTAATTAGTAGCTTTTTCACATGAAAAATCTGACTTAAACAATTAGCTTTAGTGTTTCCGTCAGTGTAAAAGAATGTAGAATTTTATCCTATCAATTGGTAATTATCACGATGAGAGAAAACAAGTAAAAACTTTGTGTTTACGTCACTTGCTTCAGTTTCTGGAAAACTCAAAGAAAATATCTTCATTTGCAGATTAAAACACATTTCAAGACAAAATTCACCAAAAACTTTATTCACTGGTGTTTTAAGAAGAAATGATTCACTTCAAATTAGGGATATTTTTAAAAGCCATGAAAGGAAGAAGCTTCCCTCTTCCTGCTCGTTTCGGTGTGATTACCTGAGCACCGGTTAACCCTGCAGACCCACCAGCCGCCTCTGATGGGACCACATGAAGAACAAAGATTGCAATTAAGAGCAAAGTGCTCTTTGTCTCTTCCACCATCTTGTGTGTGATAACTGAGCATCACTAAAACCTTCATGCTGATTTTCAGGACAGATGAGACGATTCTGAGCCTGTGAAGCACCTGTCATGTGGCCCAATTTGTCCTAATGATCTTGCCATTTTGGTGCCCCCCCCCACACATCATCGGGGCATGTTGAGGCTCAGCCCCCTCAGCAGGATGGAAGGTGCACGTGTATGAGAACACCACCCATCACAGCTGCTCCGTGTGTGTGCACGTCCTGACATCCCAGGAGTTGCTGCAGAAGGTCACCAAAGAGCTGAGCAACAGCTCAATCAGCCAGAAGAACCTCTGGGTAACGAGGTGCCTCAGAATCTTAAGGTCATACCGCAGAAATGGAGATTCATTAAGTCTTTCTATATGAAACTCTGCTTTTGAGCAAAGCTACCAAATGTGACAATATTTAGAAAGTGTGAGCTAAAACAGGGTTTTCCATAAAGGAGCTGCACTTATTCAGCCCTGGAAACTCCTTTGTTGTGTGTCTAAAAGAGGGTTTGGAAGCTGAACACAGACAAAAACATGAAGAACATGTATGCAGCTCTGTCACAGTCAAAAACATGAAGAACATGTATGAAGCTCTGTCACAAACAGACAAAAACATGAAGAACATGTATGAAGCTCTGTCACAAACAGACAAAAACATGAAGAACATGTATGAAGCTCTGTCACAGTCAAAAACATGAAGAACATGTATGAAGCTCTGTCACAGACAAAAACATGAAGAACATGTATGAAGCTCTGTAACAAACAGTCAAAAACATGAACATGTATGAAGCTCTGTCACAGACAAAAACATGAAGAACATGTATGAAGCTCTGTCACAGTCAAAAACATGAACATGTATGAAGCTCTGTCACAAACAGACAAAAACATGAAGAACATGTATGAAGCTCTGTCACAAACAGACAAAAACATGAAGAACATGTATGAAGCTCTGTCACAAACAGACAAAACATGAACATGTATGAAGCTCTGTCACATTCAGTCAGTCACATCCAGAAAATGCCTGAAGCAACTAGAAACTGGTCTGTGAGGAAAAAGAGACCATTATTCCAAAACACCATTGATTTCCAGGGTTGCATTTAGAATCAAACAACCTCATGTGGACGATTCGGACCCGGGCAGGACCTTCACACAGACCAAGCAAGCTCCATTTAGAAAGGCTTCAGGCCAGAATCAAGCCCAGAACCTTCAATGAGGCAACTGCACCACCGAGCAAGGTAATGGAATAACAGAAAACCCAGAAGAGTTCAGACTTTCCTCAGGTATAAAAGGCTGACGGGTGGTTCTGGTGGTTCTGGATGTTCCCCTCTAAAGGGACTCCAGCTGTGCCCCAACACGCTGATCCAGCAGGTGGAGTCTCCTCGTTAATAATGCCCACACACTCTTACCTGCACCTTACGGGGCATCTGGATCGGTTCAGACCCACACAAATTCTGATCATTTATTCACAGCTGAACACCACGAATCCATTTGGAAGTGCAGCACGGCAGCGCCGCCTTAAGAGCTGCCCATCAGTCTCTAACGAGAGTTTAATTACGCTAATTGCTAATTTGGATAAAAATCTGGAATCTGTCTGACAGCTGAACCTCATAACTCCATGAACATATGGATGAGTGAAAACACAAGCTCGAGGAATATTTTTAATTATGTTTCTAAGACTTAATTATTAATCAAGACTTATCCAAACTCATTTTAGGTGTAGGTGTGTGTGTGTGTGTGTGTGTGTGTGTGTGTGGATGCAAAGTTTTTAATGAATAAATTCTGGCTGAAAAAAAACAACACATTTTTACCTGTGCTTCACTTGGTTTTAATTAAATGTCTTCAAACACTTATTGAGTCATATAGATTATAAAATTGTTGAGCTGCAAAGACAGATCTGAAATCAATAAATGTCAAATCAATACATTAATTTGATTTTTTAATGGCAGTTTTAATTAAAGTACTCAAGAGTTGCAACACCCTCTGTCAGGCCTGATAATACAGGTGATTTAATTCCTTTATGATAAATTATTTTATGACCAAAACAACAACTATGCAGCTTTATTAAGACTTCTGATTAAGACTCCTCATCTGTACCTTTGGAAATGTCCTTTATTGCATTATTGCTTCATAAAGGTTTCCTTTTCTAGATTACTGCAAACCTGCAGCGTCAACTAATGAAGCCCAACATGACAAAGGCTCGAACCTACAACACCTAATTAGTTCATTAGGATGTTTCTGATCAAATTGGGGCTGTGAAGAGTAATAACTGCAGACTTCAACCTTCCTGATATCATAAATTTGTGTGGCCATTTTAATCACTGGGTGTACAAATTTAGAGTTTCTAGCACGCAGATACATATTTGGAAACGGGTCTTTAACTTCCACATTAACTTTGATTAAATCAGGATTAATTGTCCAATAATTGACCTGACCTGTTGTCACGTGACTAAAATGCTATTTAAGGACAAACTGACGGCGAAAAGGAGCAGAAATAAACAACTCAAAGAATTTTTATAAGACTTCTTTTTATAATTTAGTTGCAGGAAGACGAACAGACGACTATTAAAACGTTTGTGTGACAAAATAAAAACGTACCTGGCGGAAACGACTTTCCGAGCTCAAATGGCGGATGTTCGGCGCGTGGCCTCACGTGGACGCCAACAACCGCCTTCTTTTCTTAAAACAATTTAAAGAGCCGCAGATTTGTTGCTGTTCGGCCTTTCCGTGGCATTATGGGTAATGGTGTCCAGAGTTGAGACTACACTTCCCAGGAGACGTCATTTTAGTTTTTTATGAAGTACATTTTTTTAAAAAACAAAGACAAAACGGATTTAAATTGTTTTGAAAGACGCACTGAGGGAAGGCGTTTGGGTTTAAGTGTCTTACGCAGCCCTCTGGTGGTAGGTTTGGATCAAATTCTGTAATAAATGAGCTGCTCGGAAACAACAATAATAATAATAATATCTCAGTTCATTACTAAACGAATTAAAGCTGCTGATTTTACCTGTAATATTGGCCGGGAATAAACGCCCCCGGTGCAGCCATGGTCAATCTTAGTGTACAATTAATTGCCAACCTTTGAAAGTGACTAGTAATAGTTTGCAGGATTGCTTGGAATAAAATTGCTCTTTCTAGTATGTATCTAAATTACATGCAAAGATTAAATGGTGTTTCTATAAAGATATAAAAAGCAGGTGGTTTATCTTTTAATGATGCATGTAGAGGGACCTTTAAATTTAAATCTGAATTAGTAACACATTTACAACCAAACGTAGGGTGAGCAAGAAACACAAAATACTCTTTATTAAATATACAAAATTTGTGAAACAGAATTGCATCACGAATTGTAAACGTTCCAGTCTCACATACTAACTCACATCCCATCATCTAAGCAACCAAGCACAAAATTCAATGAACTTAAATAAAAACGTTGAAAATGGAAGACATGAAGGACCACTACTCTTGCGCTTATTTAGAACGTCTCTACAGTCATTTATGCACTTTATCTTGAGGACAGAGATGAGTTTTAGGATGTTTGTCAAACGCTTCAAGCTCACCGGGAATAAGGACGACAGTGTGTGAGCAGACCGAGTGCTTCAGACACAGAGCAAAGGTGCGGTAGAGTGGAGAGGAAGATCTAACTATACCCACATTTATTGACAGGTACAGTATTTATGCTCTGACAATTAATTAGTGCAAGAACACCCACAAATGGCATCGTATAAGAATACTTTATGGCGCATCACTTAAGCTTCAAGGCTTTGTTGGAGGCATTTCTCAGGAAGTGACTGTGTGGATCCTATCGGTCTGCCTAAAGTTTCTCCTGCAGTGAACAGAATGACAGTTAAAAGAAATCCTTTTTAAAAAGCAGGAATGGCTTTTCTTTTTCAAAACCTTCTCCTCTGAACCCTAACAAATAAACTGAAGCTATGGATTCTTAATTAACCTCCAAGTGACACAAAATAATAAGGCAGCGTTTGGCAATTTAGAAGGGCAGCATGCTGTAGAACGCAGTGGGAAAGCCTTCGGTACAACTGAAACCACCACGTTATGCGTGCTCGAGCAGGGGTGGGTGCAACACTCAGGCGGGGGGAGTCAAGTACTGGCATGTTGGAAGCATTTTAAAGCCGTGGGCTTGTGTTGATGAAGCCGGCAAGGCAGTGGCACAAGATCAGAGGTGACTGACCCCAATACTGTTGGACAGGATGATGCCGTGACCCATGCTAGAGTCCGCTAGCTCCTTAGGCTTAGCATGATGGGTCGATTTAAGGTATAAACTAGAATAACAATAAAAGGTGAGGTGGGAAGAACCGAAAAAGATCACCGAACTGTGTATAGAACTGCAGGTTCGAACACCCCCACTGCTGGCTAAGAACACTTGAACATTTAGAAGCTTTTAATAGTCCCCAGTCATGTGTCTCGCTGCACACTGGCGCTCATTTGGTGTTTCTAGCCGCAACGACGTGTCTGAATGATGACGCCATCATCAGGAAGAGTGTAGAGAGTCAATCCAAAACAACCCATGAACCATCCTGTCCCAAACTGTGGATCCTACTGATGCTCTGACATCAATTCTCATTAGAGAATTCATTCTTACATTTACTTTAGTAAGGAAACACAATATTCTATCAGACCCTTGATATTGTTTTAAAATTGAGCTCTGTGACTACAGAACAGACAGATAGCTGAGCAAACACCTGGAGCAATAATAAATCTAATTTGAGTTATGGGATGTAGCTTAAGAGTAGTGAAAAGTAATTGGTCATGTTCCTGGTGGAACAGGAAAAAAGAATGGATATGTATGTAAAGAAACTCCACAGCTCAACCACTAGAATTGATCGTTTATAATATGCTAATGCTTATGAAATGATGCAGTTATGAGAGACAACAAAAATGTAAGCGAGTGAGCTAAAAATGAGAGACAGGACGGGCTGTGATCCTCCTCTGGTTGGTAGATAACCTGCAGGATGGACATGCACTGTTGTGGATTCACACTCTGATAAAGCCCCAAAAGAAACGTGAAAAGGAAGAAGTGATAATTCTACAATCGGGCTCCTGAACTGAAACCACCCGCCTGTGTGAACCTGAAAACGACCTGAGAACCTGCGACATTCAGAACAACGCTTCTGGAAAACACGCCCCCGCCGTCTCTACGTGCCCAGATGTTTGTATCAAAAAGGACAGCCTAGCAGTGAGAAGACTAAAGAGCTTGTCGTGGAGGTTAGAGTGACGAGACGCGGTCCGAGCTGCAGAACCCGCCTCACTTGAACTTGGATCGCACTTGCAGGAGGGTGGGCTTCTGCTCCATGATGCGCACCAGCAGCGTGTCAATGTAGTCCTCCAGATCTTTGACCTGCGGCTTCAGCTTCTTCAGCTCAACCTCCCGCTTCGCCAGTAAACATTTCTGCCGCTCAAACTCCTCCCTCTGCTCCTCAAGCTCCGCCTCCCGCTGAACCAGCAGAGCCACCAGGTCATTGTGGTTCAGGTGGTAGTACGAGCCGGCTCCTCCCGTCACCAACTGGAGAACCGTGGGGAAAAAATATTGGAAAATGTTAAAAAGGGGTCTTAAAGCACCTGCTGCCCTTCTAAAAGGAGAGCATTCATTTAATAATAACCAAAACAGTCCAGTTGCTGTGATTCAACTACCAGAACTGCAACAATTTAATAGAAATTTACAACCGTACTAAGCTAATGCGACATTCTAAACAAAGTGCCTCACATTAAATTCAGGCTGTGTTAATCACTGCCTCCACTCTTTTGTAAATATGAGACAGCATCTAATAAAAGGAATTCTTTGTTGCCTATTTAGTGTGAAAGATAATTGTGAAAAGTAGAATAACAAGCGCTGCTATTCCGCTGTCTGCCTCTGGGGGCAGCACTGCCGTATTTTTGCATGGTGACAACACACCTTCCGCCTGTCGGCCTCCTGCTCACTGAGCTGGCTGCTCCTCCCAGGGTGGATGGTGAACTTGAGCTTCTCCAGTCCAGTGGCCAGCACTGACCGGCCCTCATTCCGCTTCTCCTCAGCCTCGGTGGTGCTGAGCAGGGGTTTCACAGGGTGGGGGCTGGATGAGGTGATCAGGACCAATCACAGACATTTATCAGAACATCTGCGGTGCTTTTCTTTAAATGTTAGGTGAATTTAAAAGATTCGCCTTCTGTTACCAGCCTGGAGGGTAACTGTCTGAGAACCATAATTCACTGATTGTGAAATAGGTTTCCATCAGTTATACAGGGAATACAGCTCCCTGTTATCTGCATCTCCTGCACACCTACACCTCAGGTCATAGATGGGCCCCGTTACTGAAGCACAACAGACAATGTTCTGCACCTCCAGGACAGCAACAGACACGGCTGCTACAGATCAAATCTCAGTCTTTGTTTCACTGAAGAAAGGAAGGTCAGACATGCAGAAGACTCCTCATTACAGGAAAACACGGGTGAAAACTTTACCCAAATTAGCTGAAAAATAGGAGGCTTAATTAATTGCATGCGTTAGGTGCCACCAAACATCTAGAACAGTGTTAAATGAATTATTACCCCAAGGTGAAAAAAGAAATGCTTTCAGTGAAACAACACCACCTCACCAAAGATTTCTGCTTGACAATTTTGGTGTGTTTGTGTGAGAACGCTAGCTTGCCCTGTGGGGATGGGGGTGTGTGTGTCTTTATGTGTGTTGGGGAAGGGAGTGTGTGTGCATGGAAGGATTGAAAGAAAAATAATAACTGTTAATTGGCCTGAGGTTCCATTTCCCCTCCCATTACCACAGAGCCAGGACACACACACACACACACCACACCTGCAGAAAAGTCCTGTTAACACCTGTGTGTGGGAGTGTGTGGTAACAAAGTGAAGAAAAAGAGGAGGTCACACCACAACAGAGAAACCCCTCGAGAGTCAGTAGCGCAGGGGAGGAGCAGACGAAGCAGAGCAGCAGACTGAAGTGACGACAGGACAGAAATCTCTGGAAGTGGGAAAGGAGCGTTTCCTCCACCTTCTCACCCGCTTCTGAGCATGTGCAACCTCACCTGTTCTGCTGATTGGCTGCCTGCTGGCTCTCCAGAGACACTGGGCTGGGCGCCGCAGCCTGTGGCATGCTGGGTGGTGACCCTGCTGTAGCGCTGGCAAAAGGAGGGAGGGGGGAGAGAGCTGCAGAGGGGCTAGTGTGGTCAGGAGTTAGAGGAGCGGAGGAGGGGAGGGCGGGGAAGTCGGCGCCGCAAAGGCGCTGGTCCCGGGTCAGTTTGAGCGAGCCGTCAGAGTGGGAGCGCTGCAGCGTCTGTGCATGAGGGCAGAACCTGTCACCTGAGACGGCGGGCAGCACCTGGTCTGTGAAGCTCCTCTGTTGGTTGTCGCAGGACTCGTCTTTCATCGTAAAAGCCGGCGGCAGGAGGTCGCAGCTGCATCCCAGGCTGCTGCTCTGCTGGGATTCCTCACGAGATGGCGTGGATGCGTCAGCAAAGACCTCCTGAGCAGCATCAGCGGGCGCCAGAGTGGAACTGGCCCAATCTGGCGTCTGCTTCGGCTCCGAGCTGCTGGAGACGTTTGGTGACGGAGGAGATTCACAACTTTGGTAATTCTGCGAGTCGGAGCTCAAGTAGAGACTGTGAAGGAAGCAGCTGCTGCGGTCGGACAGAGGAGGGGGCAGCAGCAGCGGACTGAAGGTGCTGCTTGGACTGACAGGAAAATCCCCACACGGAATCGGCGAATGCCGATCTGCCTCCCGCCCCCATGCGGCCTCCTCCGCAGGGAAACCTGCTGAATTCTGCCTCCCAGCTGGGGAGGAGGTTTGGATGTGAAATGTTGGCTGTAAAACATCTGGAGGTGAAGAGATCATCGCGTGTGTAGGTGGAAACTCCTCCACTGGTACGGGAAACTCTTCTCTTTCGTCGGATCTTGGCTGCAGATCGGAGTGTTTCTCTTCTGGACGCTCCAGCGGCGCCACCACAGGCACCATCCCTGGGGATGGCGCCACAGAGCCTTCCAAAGCTTCGCTGCTCCGGCGCTGGATGTCCGGGTTCTGTTCTAACCCCAACAAATATGGACCGTTAGACCTGTCGTCCTCTGACTCTGAGGATTTGGACTTCCTGATTGGCTCGCAGGACTTTTCAAAGCTGATGATGTCGGTTTCCAGGTTCTGCGCCTCAGATTCCTCAGCAGATGAAGCGGAGAACTTGTCCGAATGAGAAGACAAACAGGAGAGGAAATCCTCCTCCACGGAACTGCCGATACCTGAAGAAGCAGGATCTGGGGAGCTGCTGCTGAGCGTGGCAGCCGAGGGATGATGGGAACCCGGGTCCATATTAGCGTTGGTTAAAAAATGCATGTGAGTTTTGCCGTTAGCTTGATCACTTTCAGTGTGAGCAGCAGTTTTTAGAGGGGGAGCAGGATGATCTAAAGCCCCGCCGTCGTTGTGCTCGGGAATAGTTTCAAGAAACTGTGCAAATCCGTCAAAGTGAGTGGTGCTAGCGTTGGTCAAGTGGCCGGTAGAGCTACGCGTTTCTGCTCCCGACCCATGTGGAGAGTCACATGACGAAGGAGGCAACGCTCCATCGCTGCAGCGCTTCGCCAGAGTGCTCCTCGTGCCCCGCCGTGATGCGCGGTCTGTGGTCAGCTCCCCGGGAGGCTGCAGCCTTCCAGCTGCAAATGCTTCAAAGAAGTCATCCCACTGCGCGTCCGGCCGCTGCCCCCCAGGCGTGAAGGGGTTAGAGGGCGTCCTGTTCGGCAGTTCCGCAGGAGTCGGAGGGAGGGGTCGTTTCTGGGTTCCGTCCATCCTGTCACTCTTAGCGTTTGAACACACGCTGCTCCGCACAACGCTGGAGGCTTTGGGGGTCCCGTTAGGGTCGTTCGTCTGAGGAAAGAGGTGAGAAATGGGAGGCCGGGAACTGGAGAGGAAAGGCAGAGGCGGCGGGGAAGGTTTCAGGGGCTGAGCGGGGAGCATGGCGTCATAAAAAGGGTTCTGCTGGAGGAGAGAGAAGAAAGGGTTGCAGGGGGATATGGGCAGCAGCGTGCTGTGCGAGTTGGTGAACGGGTTAGTGTGGTGCAGGGGAGAAACCGGAGCAGGGGAACCTACGGGGGGAATTGTGGGGAGGGCAACATGTGTGAAGTCAGTGCTGGGGTCAGGGCTGTGAAAGGAAGGGGACACAGTCCTCGTGATTAGTGAGGATGGTTCACACAGCTGCAGAAGCTCTGAAATCACATCTGCATTCCTGAATCATTCCTGAATCATTCCTCAATCATCACAGGGTGGGTTTCATGCAGACTTTACTGCGTGTCTGACACTTTTGAATGCCTTGAAAAGATTTTTAACTTGTTTTAACTTCAGTTTCTGGATGCCCGGGAGCATCACAAGGACACAACTGAACAGTGCAAATCAAATGTTGCAGAGCTGCCCCAGTGGATCAGACCTGGGGAAGACCGGAGACCATGCCTGTTGTGTTGCTCTTGTTGCAACACAACCAGCAACTATTAAAATGAGAGAAAGAACCGTAAGAAGCACCAGTTAGTCCTAATCAATAGCAGCACTGATCAATAACCAGGGTGACCCCGATGATAAACGAGCTGCTCCTGAAATAAACCTGAGGCATCAACTGGCCTAACCTCGTATTCATCCGCCCCCCGACCAAAGTGTTTGCCTCAAACGTGTGCTGCAACCCACAGAGATGATTATGACGGCGCCATGATCCCATTTCAGGAGAGCAGCCACGACCTTCGTCTGCAGTTCAGAGGAGACCTGGAGCCAAGGGCACAGCTGGAGCAACATCCAGCTTCCAGCTGAACCCTCCTGGAACTGGGAGTGATAAACATACGACCCAGCCAGTGGGCTAGCATGTGGCTAATGCACCATTACTGTTGGTGCTGTGGAGAGCAGAAAGACGGAGGCAGCTGTTCTGTGGGAAAACATCTGTATCAATACTGACCAAACAAACTCACAAGCTCACCTGGGTTTGCCGGGCGAGTCCTTTGATCCAAACCAACCCTTGTGTTTGTCCGCAGTGACGGCGGCGCTCTGTTCAGACTCCTCCCTCTGATTCTGACCCTTCCCTGCCGCATGGCCTCTCCCATGGGAGAGCAAGTTTCTCTTCGGCTTCTTACCCTGACTTCCAGCCTCCCATGTGACGGAGGCATCTTTGGTGGGGCCGGCGCGTCCCAAACGTTCCTCAATCTCATCTCCGCCCAGCATGGGGCCGCTCTGCTCCAAGGCTGCTGCGATCGCCGCCTTCTCCTCCTCGCCAGGCTTGTCAAAAGACCAGCGGCGCCCATCGCTGACGGGGCCTTTGGAGGGATCCATAGAGGCTCTTGGGTTGAGGTTCTGTAGAGACGTGGACAGAGGCAGAGACTTGTGCAACAGTCCCAGGCCTAAAGATGTTGGAGGCTTTCCTGGGCCTGGGTCCAGGGGCGGGACGCTGCACGCTTGGCTTCTAGTCACCGGCGGGGTGGGCTGAAGCACGGCGATGCTGATCTCCGCGGCCTCGTCACCAAACTCACACTGCAGAGACGACGGCGACCTGGGCGACAGGTTGGCTGTGTGCTCTGTGGAGACAAGGAGGGAAACGTTGGGAAATCTCTCTCCTCAAAGGTGATTTAACAACATCAGCAGCAGTCTGGGGAGCGCACGCCTCCAGAAACACAATGGGTTCGTGCACGTTGGTCGGAGCTTCTCTCAGAGACAGAAATAGTTTAATGTAGAGTTGATCTCAGGCCGTTACGATGCTGACAGACATAAACCCTGAACAACTTCTATCAAATGTTGTTTGATGCCGGCCTGCGTGGTACCAGGCAGCAGCAGCAGCAGCAGCAGCATCTGATGCTCCTCCTCACCTGGGCTGTCGGTTGTCAGGTTGCTGCTGTTACTGGGCGAGTTGGACAGGTCAGACACCACCACGCTGATTCCAGCCGTGGGACTGAGGCTCCCGCCCCGCGACGAGGACTCGCTGCTCTCCGACCCCAGCGACGTGCTGGAGCGGGTGTCTGAAGACTTCCTCAGCTTCCCCCTCAAGAAGAAGGTCCTCATCTTGCTCCGCCTGACCTCGCCGCCCTCGTCGTCCTCGTAATCCTCCTCCCCGCCGCCTTCGCTGGGCAGCCTCTGGCGCATGCGGCAGAGCGACCCGTACCCGCCCGGCAGGATAGACGAGGACGAGTCCTCCTCGCTGGACCTCTTCTTCCCTCTCATGCGCTCCTTCAGCTTGCCAAAGGTGGACATGCTCTTGTCCTTCATGACCAGGTCGTACATGCTGGCGGTCAGATTGTCTCGGGTGAACTGGACGGTGACCTGAATGTCCCCTCGTTCTTTCTCTTTCTTACCCGTCTTAGATTTGAGCTGGTACCACCTGTAACACACAACACAACACAACATGATATACAGGAGGCAGGCGGGGGCCCGACTGTGACTCCATCACTGGACCGGAACTGGGTCCACTGGAGAAAGGCTGCGTGCCAGAGCAGGAAGCCGTGACCTCCACACCGCCGCCCCGTGATTCAGGGGAAAGTCTCATCTGGTCGTTTGTGGCCATTTTGAACAGAAACGTCACGTGGTTCTGACCCTGAGGCTGCTGGAGGGAAGCTGCTGTCTCAGGCAGGAAGAGACGACCGGACCCGAAACCAAGAACTGTTTCTATTTTTCACTTCCTGTGCCGCAGAGCTATTTTCACCGAAACCCTCAACCACAACGTCTTCATCTCGTGTTTTTGGAGGTGCTGCGACGTGACCGGTCGCCCCATTTAAGACTTAAACGAAGAAGGTTTGGGTTCCGGTGCTGCCCTCAGTCCCAATGCACGAACATCTCACGGAGTGAAGTGGGTGGCAGCAAAATGAGGTCCTGGTAGGCTGAGTCAACAAGAAAGTTGAAATGTCAAAAAGAGCCGCGACTAAAACTGAGAGTGAAGCGGAAACAGACGACACAGGAGGAGCAGGCGTCAACGGGCCTGATGCTGCAGCCTGTTTCGTTACTGCAGACACTAATTCAGCAGCTGCAAACGCATGAATGACGAAAATAAAGCAACCTGGTTCAACATCAGCTTACAACAGTGAAAGCTTCTAGATAAGAGATCAAGCAACTCCAGTTAACAGGCCCAAACATTGCTGCTAGCAGTTAGCATGCTAAGAGCAAACCATCAGCAATTAGTGTGTTTGTTTGGTCCGGTAATGTTTAACACACTTTTCATTTTTACAATTCCCAATTTATCATAAAGAAGAGAAGATCAAGAAGGAGACGGAGAAATCTAGACTATTTTATTTTATATAAGAACACAACACGAGGCTGTGGTGGCCCAAAAGCTTCCTCCTCACACACACACACACACACACACACACTGTCTCACACACACACACACACACACTGGTGTAACTGCAGCAGAAACACACCAGTCATCTAATTCTCAGCATATGTCGTTATGTAACGCTCCTCCACGGGGCCCCGACAACCCGGTACCTCCCTAAAAGAATGCCAGAGAACAAACATACACACATTCCAGTGGAATCTGGAGAATCAAAAACAACGTTCATGTGGTTCGTATCCATGACGACCACCACACTTCAGCCTGCTCACTCAGGAGACAATGGAAGGAGGAAGGACTGGATCCAAACAGATCTGAAGACGTGACCCGGCCTTGACAGGAAAGCCCAGAACTCTGACACCGACCCAGGCAGCTGCTCAAGCGTCCTCAAAGACCTGCTGGGTGTGGACTCACGTTGCACATTGATTCTCCAACAATAGCACCCGTCCTCCTCCCGATTCACCGGCCGCCGCCCTGCAGCAAATATGGGGTTTAGGGTCCAAACACAGAAGAGGAGGAGGGTTCTGCTGCAGTTCTTCTCATCTCCTGAAGAGACGCCACGTTTGGCCGGTGGTTCGGTCTAGAATGACCAATCAGAAGTAAGGACGAAGGACACGCAACGACAACACAAGCCAAATGGACTAAATCTAGACACTGGAGCACAGACCAAAAGATATAAGTGCTCTATTCTGGAGCCCACGTCCTCCGGAAGAGCATCGTCCCACACACGCCCAACCGGGCTTCAGCCCATCAAAAATGTCCAAAAGGTCGCAGAACCGAAGAAACTCTGCTTCATATCTGCTTCCACAGACAGGAAATCACAACCCTCCGCCCCACCCCAGCATGTGTCCTCACACCCTCGGCCCAGTCTGCTGGGGAGGACACGGGGACACTGTCCAGCAGCAGGGACACGTCATTCCAGGTGTCCATGGAACAAGCTGATTTCCAGAACCCACCCGCCAGGGCAGGACAGAGCTGGAATTACATGTGGGACACACACACACACACACACACACACACACACAACACACACACACACACACACACACCCCTCGGTGGGGTCCAAGGGTCAGTGTCAGCTGTGGAATCTAGCAGTGTGTTCCCACATCAGGCTGTTGTGGGCTGCATTGTTCTCACATACCTCAGGGAGGTGTGAGCGTCGAGGCAGAAGCTGAGTGGATCCCAGCAGATCCTCCTCCTGCATCGGGACCGACTCGTCCATCCAGCCCAGCTTCAGATAAAAGCAGCTCAGCGGCTTCATTTCAGTCACCACGTGGACCTTCAGCCAAACCAGCAGAACCCAGAGCAGCACTGAGAGTGACGCCAGTCGGAGCCTCGAGGCTCCGTCCACATTCCACATCTGGTTGCCATGATCTCCAACCCTGATCCTAAACCTCCAAACTACTGAGCATTATTCCCTCAAACGTCCCCCTGAGGACCAACAACTTGAGACCAACATCCAAAGGTCCCGATCAGAGAGGTTGTAGCCGAGCTGAAAACCACAGCTTTTATTTTAGTCTGGCTCACAGAGTGGATGTGTGTAGCCGAGCTTTCCAGGATGACTTGTCAGGTCACTCGTTACATAACTGTGATGTCCATTAGGCTGCAGGCGGCAGCACCGCGCGCCTCCCAGAGCTCTTCTGGATGTGCAGCTCTCTTCCTGCCTCAGTCCGTGGGGGGAGGGGGGTCGACCCGTCAGGCGCGCTACAGCACCGGGGTCATCGGAGCGTTCTTAGAGCGGAGCGTGACAGTCCGGGTGGACCTATGAGAGCGCTGGAAACCTCAACAAGAGCCAGGGAAAAAACCAGCATCTGCAGCAGGAAAAGAGCTGAAAGGAGAAATTCACTCTGACGGGAAGAAACGTGGCGTCGAGGGAAAAGGTGCACGTCACGTTTAGCAAAAGCAGCACGAAAGATTTCGCTGTGCTCGCCACAGCGCGTCTATCTGGCAGCAGTTTCAGGCTTCCCCTTGAGAGACCCTGCGAGGGAATTCACCCGACGCCCTCGCGTTCCCTGAATCTGATCTCCAGTAAGGTTTCAGGCGCTGCTTCTGCCCGTCCCACCACGTGTGGGCGACCATTCTGCACAAACCCAACATCCTGTTATGACTCGAGGAGGGTGAGACACAACCCCCTTTAGCCTCTTAGCTTACATGCTAACACACTGCATAAAGATGTTGTGTGTTTGCCAAAGTAGCCCATCGCAGCAATCACCTCGCACGCCTTATTTCTAATAAACACATGCTAATATTTGCCCCTTAATGTTGTCATGGCAACACAGCTACGCTGTCTGATCAATATGGTGAGGAGTTTTAATCAAACAATCCTAAAAATCGTAATGGAAGCAAAAAATTACCTGATAAGTTCCAAAATAAAGAACTATATTTTTAGGCTCATCAACTAGCTAGCCCTTGCAGCTAGCATTCCCAAAAAACATGTCAACAGTTGGCCACATGTTTTAAAACCCAAATCTAGTCTGGTTAAGTCTACGTGGAGACAGACAGAATGGTCAGTCTGGAGGGATTACTGGATAATCCTCCAGTTTCTGACCACCCAAAGAGCAACTGCATTGTTACCAATCAAATGTCCTGAATCCCACCCAGGGACCCTGAACGCACCACGCCACCAAACTGCTGACGCCTGAGCATCGCGGGCTCTAACCTTCAAGCTTACAGCTACAACGGGGACGGCGGCATGAGACCGGCTCCCCTCTCGTCTCACGCCGACACGTCTGAGTAAAAAGGATCGTCCAGTCCTGTGGAGGACAGGGGCAACGCTCCTGGACAGGAAGTAAACAGGAAATATTTGAGCATTACAAAACAATAGCATGCTGGCTAACAGCTAAATCTACTTTAATTCCAGCTGGGGCAGCTTTGATGAAAAATAAAAGCCCCCTCTTTGTTTCTGAGCATTTATATTTATCCGCAGATGTCCGAAGGTCCAGCTCAGTCGTTTAAATGCTAATCTGTCTTACGAGAAGTGATGATTACACAGGCCAACGGTGCCGTGTTCGGGCCCATTTCAACACAAATGCCAACACACCCAGAACTGATGTGCTCAGACGCTCTGGGATGTAGAAAGAGTTTAAGAGGAAGTTACATAACAACAAAAAACATTGTCATTGGAGCATCACTGCAAACAACACCTAGCAAAAGCTTCATGGCTTCGCACCTCCAAGATTAGTTTATGAATTACTCTCATGTTAGGATTCAGCTTCGTGTTTACTATTAAATTCAGGAAAGGTCAAATTTTTGGTCCGTTATTGGGCATTTGTAAAACAAGATGTTGTACTAAAAATACCTCGGCTCTCTCAGGAGGGTGAATCTGTTAGATAATCCCTGGAATTGGGACAACCATTAATCCCACATGGTCGGCTCCGGAACACAACAAGCACCCAAGGTGGATGGAGATGGAGGAATGGGGCAAGTTTGGGGGTGTTTGGGGGGTCAGCGTGTTCAGAGTCAGCTGGTGTGTGTGGTGTGTGTGTGGGGGGGAGGGTGTGTCTGCAGGGCCCTGATGCAGCACCTCAGACCTGACGGCTGTTTACGTCCCTCACGGTCTGAACCAGCCTGGGGAGCTCCAGATAAAGTGAGGAGGTGAAGCAAAGGCATCAAGATAAGAGGTCACGAAGTTTCCCTATCTGCGCGCGCGCACACAAATAAAGGCTACAGAACTTACTCGTTTTTCAAGCAGCGACTCTCGCTGAAGACCTTCTCAAGCGGGACCACCGCTTGTCCAAGGAAGAGGTCCAGGCCCATGAGCGCCTGGTGCATGACGGTGAGGACCAGCTGGTTGCTCCCGGCCGGGGAGCCGCTCTCCAGCACGCTGGGCTGCAGCTCAAACGTGCACTCCTCCCTCCACTCCGGCGCGGTGGTCTTCTCCGCCACGCAGGTCGAGTATTTCTCCTTCCCCAGCTGAATGATGGTGTACACGTCGCTGGTGCCGTGCTTTCCTTTGCCCCGCACGCCCCTGGCTCTCAGCACGGTCACCTGGACGTGTGTCGGTACCCATTTCTGCTCGTGATCCACGGTTAACGAGGACATATCCCCCGCCAGACGGGCACGCCGACCTGCCGCGCGCACCGTGACGAGGTGTTTGTTGGTATCCGCCGCTTCCTCCCTGCTGTGGGTGTGGACGGTCACATCAGCTCCGGGCCCGGCGGGCGGTGCCGCATTATGGCTGCGTGTTGTTCGAGCAAAGTTTCCGCGTGTGCCGGTGGTGGTGAGCCGGTCGGGCCGGCGCCTCGCGGCGAGCGGTGCGTCCTGCGGCAGCGGCGGCGGCGGCGGCGGCGGCGGCCGTGCCTGCCTCCCTCCCCCCGCTGCACGGGCCTCTCTGCGGGCAGCGACGTCACGTCTCCGTCCCCCTCCTGCAGGACAGGGAAGTTCGGAACCGGCAGAGCGCAGGAAGACGGTTCTGCGGCGGACTGCAGGAGATAAGAGCCGTTGTTCAGGGTCCGACCCGCAGCGCCTCAAGTTCACCGCCGCCGCGGCGCAGCTTCCCGGAGGGGCGTGGCTCTGTCGCCACGGAGACCAGAAACGATGCGACACGAACAAACTTGACCAGTTTAACGTGGAAAATAAAACGATGCTATAAAACGATGGTTTCTAGAAACGAATGCTTCGTATTAACAGGGAAAAATGCGAAACAACGTATAGTTGTATATATCTGACAGCCATTACATTTCCCAGCCTTCAAGTTTCGTTTTTGTTCACTCTTGTGGTTGGATTTTTGATGAATTTGGGCAACACTGACATAAACTCTGTGTGCTAATGCTCCATTACATTGACGTTTTAAAGCTCCACCCTAGTGGTTGATATTGCTGCAAAGGTACTTTAAAGTTCTTTACAAGCACCAAAGTGTTAGCCTTTCGTAGCCATCGTCATATGTTCATCACACTAAACTATTTTTAAAACCAGTTTAACCCTTCAAAGAACTGGTTTGGTTTACACCTCCGTGGTGCTGCGAGCATCAGCTTTACCTGGCGGGGCACCTGGAGAACCGTGGCTGCTCACGTCACCGCTAGCGCTAAACCTGCCATAGCAGAGAAGGAGTCCACAGAAATCAAAATTACTGTCAAGTTCCTCTTTATGTGGCGTCTGTGACAACCACAGTTCTCTAGGCAGTCTTGAACGTGACTGTAAAGTTTTAGAAACAGCACCGATGAAAATCAAACAGGAAGTAAGCAAAGATACTGTTTGGTCAACCCAAACCAGGTAGCTAACTTGGTGGACACCAACTGTACGTGGTCCCGTGTGCTGGTAGAACGCTTTAACTTTTTTAACTGCAGAATCCTTCTGGATAGAAGGCGAAACGTCTTCAAAAGAAGAAACCCAGTCCAGTTGACATAGAAAACTACCTTGGAACTTTTTTATTATTACTTTGAGCAGTCAGTGCTGCAACAGCGTGGTTATCATATTATTGAACAGTGGGAGGAAGTCACATCAAACAAAGTCCTTGTGGCTGGTTCACTTTTCATGTTGTTACAGCTAGCAGCTAGTTAGCATTGCTGGAACTTTTCCTTCTCAACTGGGACAGGCTGGTTTCCAGTTCTCACCTGAGCAGCTCCCAAAGCCTGAAAAGAAGCTCTGTCTCTGGAAGATCCCAGTCCCAGTCCAGGCAGAGACTTGCCACCCACACATGAAATATTCCCCCATGAGTCCATCTGGGCTAACAGGGAAAGGCTTTTTGCCCTTTGAGGGTATTTTGACAACAGCACTTGAGATTTTCCACTCAGGTAAAGAGCAGCTAAACAGACGCTGGAGCACAGAGGGGCAACTTGGGCCTCTTCACAAATCTCTGCACCCATGAAATCTGAAGTGGAGGGGGCAATAACGTGGGTGCTCATCGCAGTAAAATAAACCCAGGCCAGGTTTGTATTTTCTAATGATAAAGTAGCGTCCAGGTTACCACCACCCTCGCCAGTACATACGTCCACTGCGGTCACTCAGATATGAGGAAGTTAATTTTAGTTGAAGCTGTAATGAGGTTGAAATTAAATTAGTTGCGTCAGAGCTATGAACTCTGGTGTCACAGCAAATGTGATTTCTCTGTAATGAATGAAAAAAACATGGAAATGAAACGCAAAGTAAAAATAATTGCTTCAATAATTGTGTTTATGAACTAAAAATGATAAATTTTGACTGCCAGAATGAGAATTTGGCTGAGAAAATGTTCAAGGTTGGCGATGAAGGAGGCCGTCTGGTAGACGTCCAGATATGTTATAACAGCACAGCCTCGTTTTTACCCTCAAACTTTATCAAATACAGTATTCTCATTACCAGCTTGATTTATAAACCTACATTAGCTGATTTCAGTCAGATTTAAAGAATCCTCCAGATTTATTTGTTAAAAGTAACATTAATTATTCTACTTTGAGCGGAGGTTGTTGCTTTAACCTGCACTAATAAAAGGTAGAATTTAACCTGTCTGACCTCATCCAGGCCGACATCACGTGACTCACATTGGTTACCTGTTCATGCAAATGCACATGTGGTAAAATGTATGAAGGCCTGAAGGTGTGTTTTGCAAGACTTTTGAAGAGCTGCTCGGATTTTGCCTGAGTATTTCTGGATCATTGCACAGAAGACTGATAACAACAGGATGATTCACATTTTTCCTGCTTTCCAGGCAAATCAACCTCTGATGACAGTATTATTTTAGCTAAATATCCAAGAGAGCTTTGATAATTTAAAATGTCATTGGAAATGTGCTTTTATGACACATTTATTTCGTTTTTTTAAACGTTTGCAGCCTGTGAACACTGGCTGAGGCGCGTTGCGCCCTCTAACGGCCATTACTGGCAACCGCAATCTGACGAGCACTGCTGGTTGAAAACGTGAAAACTTTCAATTGTAGACCAATTAGAAATCAATGCAGTAATTCAAATAATATTGACATGTAGAAAATACTATGCACACGGCATAAGTGCATGTAAATAAAATATTCCAGTGACTTATTTATTAAAACACAGGTTTGAGAATAATGGAGTTTCATTTATCGATTCAAGGTTCATTTTAATCAATACTAAGGTTAGTGACAGTGATACAGAGACGTGTATTTGTTGACAACATATTCTTTAAAGATACACTCTTAAATATTTCAAAGATACAATTACTACTATTTAAGCCATTAAAAAAAAAAGCCGTTCCTCCAGCTGCTTTCTTATTTTAAATAAATGTGTGTGTAGTCAATCACAAAAACCATCATTTCAGTAGACACATATTTCACAATTCACACTTATCTTAAATTCATTTAGTCTTCATCAAAAAACAAACAGAATTTTATTTCCTTCACTATAATAATGATTTATAAATTAGCCACAGCCATTTTCTAGAATCTGCATTCAGATATAGTGAATAATTATCTATTACCTTTACTACAAAGGTGATATTTTTCAGTATTGCTGTAAAATCTCATGATTAATGTCTGAGTTCTGAATTGGAGGTAAAAAAGGCCTGTACATTTGGGGGCAAATCCAAGAATCCTACTGTAAGACTGGCCAGAGAGGTGTTTCTAGATTTTCCTACTGACCAATATAAGATGTTAAATGTGCCAAACATCTCCTAATCATGAGACAAAAACCTGTTCAAGAGCCACCACAGGCTCTTAATAAAGGCCTGAAATGTTTAGCGATATTTCTTTACAAACTAATCTGTCTAATTAAGATATTATCCGTGCCAATTGGGCAGACGACAGGGAGATTTCTCTAAAAGCCCCGCAAAGAGATCAACTGTGAGCTGAGGGCCTCATCAAAGTGAGATTCCTCTTCTATTTCAGGGAAAGGAGCTGTCAATCATCCTCTCATCAGGCTCACAGATTCATATCAGATCCTGACACCAACAGCTGTTACATAATCGAGGCTAATCTGTGTGTAACGTGGATATACACACACCCATGTGTAAACACACACAGGGGTAGACAATAAAGTTGCTTCAGCTGACACACACGCACACACACCTTCTGCAGAGCTCAGACAACCTGATAGAGCCAGTGAGGTGGATCCAGTTCAGGCAGCTGAGTGCAAATGGCCTACTTAGACTTTAAACTGGGTAATTAGAAACCTAATCAGGGCTCACTTTCTCAGCCCAGATGAAGGTAATGAAACGCTCCTGTCCTCTGGTGTGTGTGACACACACTCAGAGACTGAAAACAGCTGTGGCTGCCAGTAAACACACTGCAGATCACCATGCAGCATTTCCAGGGTCATCTCTTCATATTGGACAAAATACAGGTGTGAATTATCCTTAATTCTAAACCGGAAAAAGGCTTTATTGGATGCTTTGTGACACATTTCATGTCCTATTTAATGTGAATTACTTTAAAGACCCCATCTCAAATGTGGTGTAATCAGAAAGAAATTTGTCATAATCAGTCTATCGCCTCTTTTATAAATAAAACTAAATAAGTGTGCACGACCATCTTCACACATATGAGAAGACAACAAAAGCCAAAAGAGGAAAAATAACAGAAATCCTTCTAATTTAACGCATTCCCTCATGTCTGCCATATTATGCTGAACAACAGCTGTTAGTGGGCAGATATCTGGGGATACTGGTCTTACTGGGCTTTGTAGGAGTCCAAATATTTAGACTGCATGAGATCAGGTGTCTGTCTGAGCTGCCCATTTAAAATCAGTATTGATGGAATGGGCTCTTCCCACTTCTTCCTCTGAATCCATTATTTGGTCTCAAATGCTTTAAATTTTATAAATGACAATGTTATTTGTCCTCAGCGATATTACAAATGAACAGGGCAGCTTAAAGTCTGGATTCTGTTGGTTTAGGGTTTGCTTGTTTGTTTGTTTTACATGGACATAGAGTTTAGCTGTCCATGTAGCAGGCAGCCCAACATTGCTTAAAAATGAAAAACACCTTTAGGTGTAAACTGATCTGTTTTCACGACTAGGACTCTCTTCTGAGGGCAGAACCCAATATGGCCGACAAACAACAGCCTGCCAGCTGCCTTCGCGGACGTGTAGACACAGTCAAAAGAAATCAGAATTCACAACTTTCTCCTTATAACACTAAGAGAAATATATCTGATAAGCTATCACAATAAAGAGGGAAAATAAACAATTCTTTAAGTGACTTGTTCACCTTTAAAATTCTAATAAAGAATGGAAAATACAAAGTATCCAGAATTATAATTACCAAACAAATGTAGTACAGCAGATGAGTTTTACTTGGGCACGAATGAAAGGTGACGCCTCACATTTCTCACTGTCAGTGAACGCCTCCCTTCTCCCGCCTCCCGCGGTCTGACGTCATTTTTCGCGGTCGGTAACAGCTGGCGTGTTTTCCTTCAATAAACCGGTGTTGGTTTACCAGCGCCGGGCCGGAGCTCCCCTTTGTAACGCTCGGCCCCCGACTTAGTGCTTCTTTGTCCAATTTATATTTTAATTATCTGCTAAACTGCGGCTGAGGGCCACGTGGGAAAGAGGCGAGGACTGACCGCAACAGCTGTCAATCAAACCGTAACGAGGAGGAAGAAACACGCGTTTAATCTGTCTGTGTTAGAGCGCCACCACCCTGACACTTTGGATGAAAAACACATTTAAACTTTGGTTAATTATCTTCACCAAGGAGGTTATGTGACAGCGGCTGTTTATCACTGTCATGAGCAAATTTGAAGGAAATCTTCAGAAACTGCTGATAATGGACCAAGGAACAGCTAATTAAATCTTTGTGAAGTTCTGGAGGGATTTTGACCTCTGATTGTCCAAAGATCAAAGTCAAGGTGAAACCGACTACGCTATTTACCCACCAACATTCATATCTGTGAAAATAACTATTAATTTACTGAAGGGAAATTAAGAAATCCAACTTTTACCTTTTTTACATTTGTGAGCTCATAAACAGAATGTGTGAATGAATGTATGACTCTTCATATAACCCATTAATGGCCATAATTCCCTCTCACATGACTTCACCAGCCACAGAACATCTCTATGCAGCTATTACAGATCAAAACAGGGTGAAAAACAAAGGGGGAGTGTTGGGCGCTCAGAGGAACCCCTCTCCTGCTGTCTGCTCGTCTCGATGAATATTGAGTAACGGCTGGGTGATTTGTCCTTGTGTTTGTCCTGTTCTGATACTTCCTCTCTGGGCGTCACATCCCCCATGAAGAGGCTAATCTGCTCCCAGCGGGGGGATCCTCCCAGTGAATAGCTGGGAAAAACACTGGGACATGTGAGCCTTTGTCCCAGACAAGAACAGTTCTCAACACCTTTAGGACACTTTAGATCACAAGCTGCTTAATTTGCACCGATTTTAGAATTGCGTGAAAAATTAGGAATATTTTCCACTGCAAAAATCCAAAGAGCCATTTTACCACAATATTTAAAATTTAAAGATGCAACTAGATTTGACTACTGGTATTCAGCTAAAGCAACCGATTGTTGTTTTATTTGCACTATTTGAGGAAAAAGAACTAATTTAACACAGATTTTATTCCAATAAAGAATACACCTGTTTTGGTATCTTGGTAATTTTCATTTTATACATAGAGAGAGGACAAATGTATATATATATATGTACAGTATATATGTGTGTGTGTGTGTGTGTATACAGCCTTGTTTTTATATTTATTTAGCAATTAAACCCTCCCAGTGAAGATGTCCTTTTCTCTCACAGCTTAATGAAGGAAAAGGCAGCGTGCAGAGATGGAGCAGCCTTCCCACAGTTTTCAGGGATTGATCTAATACAGAAGAACAAAAGACGGAAACTGAAGCTGACGGCTCTGAAGTGGAGAGAGCGGGCCGAGTTTAACATGGCCCCGTCCTCTGTTTGATGTCCCCAGGGAACACAGAAATCATGTAAGCTCCCTGTAATTTACTGTTTGTGGTTGCCTGGGCAGGATTAATTCCCACGAGGACCTTCAGTCGCTGTTTTCATGAAGTCGGATTTGTAAAGCTGCTCTCGTTGACCCCCCGCAGGTCATGAGGGCATAAGAGCAGTGTGACCCTTCTCAGGACAGAGCGTGTGTGTGTGTGTGTGTCTCTGTGTGTGTGTGTGTGTGTGAGAGAGAGAGATAAAAATGCCAGGAAGGACAAGAATTGACTTGAGTGAAACCTCTCATGCTGTAGTGCCCATTTTATTTAGAGCACAAGAGAAACAGCGATACGTTCTATATGTTCACAAATACAAAGGAACACAACGTACCTGGAGCTCTTCCACTTTTTGTTTCTCCATGTTCTGGAGCATCTCCTCCAGCTCTCTCTCTCTCTCTCTCTCTCGGTCCTCTCTTCAGCTCTGGCCTCCCAAAGCTCTGAGAGACCCTGGTGGGTCTCAGGAAGACTTTCTCTTTCTCACAGAGCTCCTTCTTCAAAGCCTCCTCCCTGTCTGAGAGCTCTTTTTTGAGCTTCTCAGTCTCAGCAGACAGCTCCCTCCTCAACCTCTCTCCATTTTCCTCCAGCTCTCTGGTGGAGTTGCTGGTTTCCTTCCAGCTGCTGCTGGAGGTTTTTCTCCAGAGTCTCACACTTGCTCATGCTCTCCTTCAGAGCCTCCTGAGCATCATTCAGCTCATTCATGATATTAATGTAGGCAATGGTCCTCATTTGCCTCTCCTTGACAGCCTTGTTGACCTCCTTGGTCTTTGAGACGTTTGACCTCATTCTGACACTGCTCCAGTGCCGTCTGAAGGTCCATCATCTCTTTATGCAGATGCTGGTTTTCACCTGTCTGGAGGTGTGTTTGTAACATCTGCATTTCCAAATGAAGACAGAAATACACATTTAGTTTAGATTCTTACAGCAGAACCAGCAGGAACCACACTGGTGCCACAGAAACTGACCAGTTCTAACATTTCTAACAGAAGATCGTTGATAGAGATCAGTGACTGGGCTGAAATAAGACTCCAGTGTCTGTTTAAGACGACTCAAACCATCTTTCATTTGATCAGCAGTTGTCCTGTTGCTAAAGCTGATGTGATAGACTTTTGCCCCAAAAGCTGAGCTGTTGTTGTCAAACTGGATGTTGTAGAACTCCTGAGACCAACCAGCAGCTCACACTGCTTTTATATGTGGACCTAAAGCTCAGAGACAGGAGAGAGTCATCCCCAACATCAAAGAATACAAGGCTTCCTCTTTGATGTTGTTGCATCTTCAAAGACATGCCATGCACCTACACCTTTGGTAACCATGACAACGCAGTAGCAACTTTGTCTCCTTGACGCTTGTTCCTCCCTCAGAAACACTCATGATGGAGCTGAATTACCTTCATGTTAAAGGAAGAAAACCCTTTTGTGGTTTACAGGCATGAGAAGAAAAGCCTGCACACACACACACACACACACACACACACACACACACACACACACACACACACACACACACACACACACAGAGTCCAACTGATTAAAGTTAAAGTTTTAAAACAGTAGGAAAGCAGACGTGTTTGGTTTGTGGCCCTGTGCTGTTTGTATTTCTTCTCCATGACGTATGTTTATGCACACGGGGCCACGCTAATCTTGTTCTCCATCGGCCCCTGTGCATAATGAAAAGGGGCTTATCGCGATGTTGGCCTCGGGGCGATGTCGACTTTCTCCATTTCTGCCTAGAATAAGGTGAACGCCACTTACATCACGTGACCGGCAGAAATCTCCCCGGACACATAGGTGCTGTCGCCGGCTGGAATGGGAACAATAACTCAGAGGGAATAAAATGAAGAGTTCAATTGGGAAGCGATTAAAATGAATAGAAGCTTTGACTAGATAAGGCACATACCATTTCCTCATCTATTTAACATTCATTGAATTGAATAATCCGGTCTTATTATCGTAAATAGTCTGAATATTTACCCTGAATATGCTAATTTATGTTTGCTGCAAGCCCTCTGTGACTTAATAATTTTTCCATCAATATATGCATATCTCTGCTTGTCTCCTATAGCTATTTCTAGAGAGGAGTGGAGAGAGAGAGGTCGAGAGACCTCGGGGAGAAGCCCAGCACTGGTGCACGGTGCTCAATGTTTCTGTAACTTTTTATTCATTTTTTCTGCACTTTGCCCAGGGCCAACCAAGTTACATTTCAATCAAAAGATTCATTGTAAAGTCATTATCCCAAACTAGGCCCCGATAATTGGCTGTCACTTTGCATAGTGGTGGCACTCTGGCTCTGGGCCAAATGACTGTGGTCTTATCTTTCACTTTTAGGGAAAAATAATGGACAATTTATCATTAATCTTCACTAGGAAATAATAACAAGTTAAATGTCATTGGCTGTGTCGTGCCTCACAAATAAAACAGTGTCCTCTGGGCCTCCGCTGATCACTGGCTGACCCATCCTCTTCAGCAAGAAGGTGCAGGACTCTCACACCAGCAGGAGAGAGAGAGCTGGTGGAGGGGGGGGGGGATGGAGGAGGGGGGAGAGAGAGATGGAGAGGGGGGAGAGATGGAGAGGGGGGAGAGATGGTGGAGGGGGAGATGGATAGGGGGGAGAGCTGGTGGGGGGGGGAGGAGATGGGTGGAGGGGGAGAGATGGTGGGGGGGAGAGATGGTGGAGGGGGAGTTTGGGAGAGAGGGCAGAGATGGAGACGAGGAGGGGGGAGGGGGGAGACGCGAGCAGAGGGGTGGAGGGGGGGAGAGAGGATGGGGGAGGGAGAGATGGTGGAGGGGGGCGGAGAGAGGAGGGGCGGGAGAGAGGGGGGGGAGGGATGAGCTTTGCGCAGCGATTGGTGGATGGAGGGAGAGAGAGATGGTGGAGGGGGAGAGAGAGATGGAGGGGGGGAGAGAGGGTGGAGGGTGGAGGGGGAGAGAGAGATGGAGGGGGGGAGAGATCGAGAGAGGTGGAGGAGGGGGAGGAGAGATGGTGGGGAGAGAGAGATGGAGGAGGGGGGAGAGAGCTGGTGGAGGGAGGGGAGAGATGGAGGAGGGGGGAGAGGAGAGAGGAGAGGAGGGGGGAGAGAGAGATGGAGGGGGGAGAGATGGAGGGGGGAGAGAAGCGGGGGGCGAGAGATGGAGGAGGGGGAGAGATGGAGGAGGGGGAGAGAGATGGTGGAGGGGGGGAGAGATGGGGAGGAGTATAACCCGTCCTCCCTCTCTCTCCCAGTATAACCGGTCCTGCCCTCTCTCTCCCATTATAACCCGTCCTGCCCTCTCTCTCCCAGTATAACCCGTCCTATCCCTCTCTCTCCCAGTATAACCGGTCCTGCCCTCTCCTCCCATTATACCCGTCCTGCCCTCTCTCTCCCAGTATAACCGGTCCTGCCCTCTCTCTCCCAGTATAACCAGTCCCTCCCTCTCTCTCCAGTATAACCAGTCCTGCCCTCTCTCTCCCAGTATAACCCGTCCCGCCCTCCCTCCCTCTCCTCTCCCAGTATAACAGTCCCTGCCCTCTCTCTCCCAGTATAACCATTCCCTCCCTCTCTCTCTCCCAGTATAAAACCGGTCCTGCCCTCTCTCTCCCAGTATAACCGTCCCTCCTCTCTCTCCCAGTATAACCAGTCCCTCCCTCTCTCTCCCAGTATAACCGTCCTGCCCTCTCTCTCCCAGTATAACCAGTCCCTCCCTCTCTCTCCCAGTATAACCAGTCCCTCCCTCTCTCTCCCAGTATAACCAGTCCATTTCCATGTCCCTGCTGGACGTCCCCCCAGGCCCCAGCTGTTCGAGTGTCTCGTGCTGGTGTTACTGGTGTTGCTGGGTGGCTCCTCACAGAGGCGCCCTGGGCCAGTGACCCGTCCATTTCCTTCCGGGCCTCCTCAGTAAACAGAGGGAGCCCAGTGGTGGAGGGGGGGAGATGATGGAGGGGGGGGATGGTGGAGGGGGAGATGATGGTGGGGGGGGTGATTGTGGGGGGGTGATGGGGGGGGGGGGGGTCCACCAGCAGAGGACGGCGCTCATTCCCATTCCCTGGTGGGATTAGGCTGCTGACGGGACCGTGCACAATGACCCGTTCAGAGGCAACTGTGGCCCCCAGGAGCCTGTTTGAACAGGGATCAATTATCAATCAGTGCATGGACGAGGACGGAGCTGCTCCCATCCTGTTGACAGATCAACTCTCCGATCCTCCCAACGAATGCAGGCGGACAAACGCCTTTGGCTTTGACACTGAGATTCAGATTAGAGTCCAGCTCAGCAGGTGGGGGCGGCGCCCCCGCCTCACCTCCCTCCTGCCCTCAGCTCAGCAGCACCAGGCTCCGGCCTGGACACCAACACGTCCCCCACGCTGACGTGGAGACTTTTGCTCCTCAAACGTCCCATCAAACACATCTTAGTGCATAACTGACGGTGATGAGCTTCAGGATCCTGGTCCTGGGTGTGAGGAGCAGGATGATGGAGGCCAGGTGGACTCATGTCGGGGGTGAGGAACCCGGAGCAGCCTGGGGTGCACAGATGTTGGCACACACCACTGTTTCTCTTCCAGAACCACAAAGGTCAGCAGGTCAGTTTAGAGGGCAGGTTGAAGGTTAGAGAGGAGCTCAGAGAGCAAACAGGTCCTGCTAATCCTCAGCCTCCAGAGCTGGAGTCCACCGTGACGCCTCGCAATCCTCAGACGCGCCTGCACGGGCACGACTGGCGGGTCGACCCAAGGTCAAAGGAACAGGGCCGCTGGGGACGGATTAGGGGACACGACTGTAGATGTTTCATTTCTCCTGAATCAAAGATCAGAAACAAGCAGAACACGTACAGAAGCTCCGTCATGGGTGTTTCTGAATGATGCTCAGGAGGCTCTGAAGGAGAACATGAGCAAGAAAAACCTCCAGCAGCAGCTGGAAGGAAACCAGCAACTCCACCAGAGAGCTGGAGGAAATGGAGAGAGGTTGAGGAGGGAGCTGTCTGCTGAGACTGAGAAGCTCAAAAAAGAGCTCTCAGACAGGGAGGAGGCTTTGAAGAAGGAGCTCTGTGAGAAAGAGAAAGTCTTCCTGAAGACCCACCAGGATCTCTCAGAGCTTTGGGAGGCAGAGCTGAAGAGTGGACCGAGAGAGAGAGAGAGAGAGCTGGAGGAGATGCTCCAGAACATGGAGAAACAAAAAGTGGAAGAGCTCCAGGTACGTTGGTTCTTCAGGCACCTCTGAGAAGCTTCACCTTTAAAAATGAAATTTAAAACAAATCTTTGTCTTTTAACAGCTGACCACAGGAGATGTGGAGAAGGAAAAGAGGAGGATTTGGAGGGTGTGGAAGATGTGGAGACGTCTAAATAAAAGGCTCCTCATCATCCCTGATCGCTCCTCTGCTGCCACCATCTCCTCTGCTGAGGCTCAGATGTTGGAGTCTCCACACACACTCAGCAGGAACAAAGGTGTCTTCATCTTTGCTTCTCTTCTCATTCATCCCTCTTTCATCTGTGCTCCACATAAAATGGGCACTACAGCGTGAGCGGTCTCGCTCAAGTCACTGTCACATTTTTAAAGGTTTTATTTATTTTTATTTTTTGGTTTGCGTACATTCAGAGCTGAAAGAGGTGATAAAACCACCTGGAAACATCATTTGAAGGTTTACGTCAGGATGACATCCACTCGCTCTTTTATTTCACCCTTGATTCAGCTTCAGATTTCAAACATTGTCACGTTGTGTTCTACTAAACTTCATCTGTGATGAAACCCTTTCAGGCTCCGGTCTACGACTAGTAAACTAGTAAACTAGTAAACTAGTAAACTAGTCTACGACTAGAACATATTCTAAAAAAGCAGTCTGCATTAATGTCCCACTCAAGTCAAGTGTTTTTTCTTGATGGTTGAGCTTCAGAATAAACATTTTGGGACCCAAAACAAACATATTATCTAAAATCTCATGTTTGTTATACAGTATGTTTAAATTTTCATATATGTTACTGAAATCACGAAATCACGCGTTGCTTTTTTTGGTTCGTCTCATGTGAGCTGGAGTTTGTCTCCCTCTAGTGGCCACAATATCCAACGTCATATTTCATTGGAAAGTCGGTCTCTGCTTCCATCTAGTGGCTGTTTGAGGTACTTGACTTGCGTAAAATAAATTATTTCTGCCACTGTGAGCGTTCTTCAAACGAAACTACTTGATTAGGCGATGGTAACCAATATATTTTCCTTATAATTTATAGTTTTTTTTGTTTTGTTTTTTTACATTTTTCACTTTGTCGATATTTATAACAACGTAAGACAAATGGAACATTTTGGCTTTTCCTTTGTCGGTCACAAGGTGGCGCTCTTTTCAAATTTATGATTTGTCGAACTGAAAACCCTCTGTAAAAAGCCCTGGGGTAGCGCGATAATACTATCATCTGCGCCGTCCCACTGCGTTTCTCTCACTTCTCCTATAACTCACACAGCTGTGCACAGACTCGTTGCTCATTATTTATGCCACATTGATTTATCTGTTAAATTATGCTTGCTGTGACTAACAATGTAAAAATAAGGCTTGCGCGTTTAACTGTTGTTTCGAATGTCAATTGCAGACTGGTGCCCGGTTGCTACAGTAGTGTAGTATTTCGGCGGTGGCATTTCCATCCCTGACGGCACCATTACGAGCCCTCGGTGTCCATGTGATGCTCAGTCATGACAGCTGACAGCAGGGGGCCTCAGCAGGGGGCAGCTCTGAGGAAACATCCATCAGAATAAAAAGAGCAACAACTCAGTCAAGTCATTAAGAACAACATGGTTCTGCTCACAGAATCCTCCATGCGCGTTTTCACCTCCATCACTTGTTTTAATATGATGGAGGTGGCATTTGAGAAACGCCGAGCTGCCAACCAGCCCCCTCGCAAGCTCACTGTTAAAAAATAAATCGTGACATTAATTATTTGCTGTCAGCAGGCGGGAGTCTGCCCTTTTGCTAAAGGGAGTCGTTTATCCTGTTGCACGACGCCCGACTCAGGAGATCAGCCTCCCTCAGCGACGCCATCGCAGATTTTATTCTGTCAAGCAGAAAAATGTAAACGTGTTGAAGAGGAGGAATTCATCTTGTGTCAGTAGCAGCTCCGCTGTCACCTCCATCCACAGGTTGTCGTGGTAACGGCCCGCGACCATCGGCGCCTTTTGATGGTGGCCGGGGCCGTGACATCAGCAGCTCATTTCTAATCGCTCCTCCACTGGGGAACAACGGCAGTGAGGTCGTGTGACCTCAGCGGAGAAGGAAACGCTTCACCTTTGATCTGATGTGGAGCTTTAAAAGCTTTTCTGCATCAAAGGATGTCGGGCAGGAAGGTGGCTCCTCACAGACCCTGTGGTTGAAAACCTACTTCCCCTTTGTCTGCAGTCTGGATCTTCTCCGGGGAACATTACTGGGACTCATTCAGACTCAGCGCTCGTGGCTTTTGTGCACATTTTCCACCACTGTCAAGTCTTTGCTGAAGCCTGCGGGACGGCAGAGATCCAGCCTGAGCTAAAATAAGGGGAAGAAAGCAGGAATGTGAAAGGAAAGACAAGTTGGGACTAACGGGGACACGCTGAGGACCCGCGTGCGTGAGGTCGAGCAGGACCATGGATCCGGCGGACGGCTGAAGTGGGTCGAATCCCAAAGAACCCGAAAGAGCCTCCGCAACGTGTTGGTGGTCTGGAATAAAGATCCCGCGTTGACAGGAACAGGCAGGTCGTCGTGACCTCTAAACGTGCGCGACACAAAAACACGTGCACGCCTCGACATGACGGTCCTCCACACGGGCACTGAAGCTGACGCTCATGTTCTCTGTTGAAGCATCTTAACGTGAAGGTTCCTTTGTCCCCTGTAGAACCTCTCTTATATGGAGGGACTATTTGGGACGGTGTGATTGAGTGTGTGGCCATGTTGGTCCCAGCGGAGGTCTCCTGGGGGGGGGGGGGCTCCAGCCTTGTGTTTAGCCCTGATTCTAACAAACGCTGCCTCATCCATGAAACCATCGATCCAAAGGCTCCGAGATTCTTCCTTCACCTTCTGCAGTGAGGATTGAAGCTGCTCTGGTTTGATCCGGAGCTCTGGAGCCTCTCTGGATCCTTCTCGCACGCCTTGATGATGCCTCACATCTTCTCAACCCCATACTGTGATGGTGGCTCTGGTCTCCTAGCAACCATGCCTCTTCTCAGAGGTGACAGCATTTGAGTGGGCACCCTCACCTCTCCACACGAGCACCATCTCGCACCCTCCCTCCCTTCATCATCCGGATCCTGTTTCACGTCACGTAAACGCACCTCAGACGGCACCGGGGCCCCTTTGGAGCCTCCTTCAGGAGCCTGAAGCAACTTCCGCTTCTGTTCTGATGGTGGCACGTGCACTCTGAAGCTCTCAGTGCGTGTTCAACAAAGAAATGCACATAAAATATCACCGAGTGATCAGCGGGTTAGTGGGATTTGGTGACATCTAGAGGTGAGAGGGCGAACTGCAAGAGCCGGTATCTGTTCCGCAGCGGAGCCGTGCGCGGACACAAGAGAGCGTGCACGTTTGCTCGACGCTTCACTCAAGTGTTGCCTTTGTTAAAGTCGCGTGTCCGCCCCGAGCCGAGCGGCGGATATCTGGAGCACCGTGATTCCTCCGAGCTCGCGGAGGGAAACCGCGTCACGCCGCGCGCAACATCCAGGAGCCGCGCGGCTGAAATGACGTGAGCGGCTGACGACGTGAAACGGCAGCGCTTGAAATACCCGCCCTGAGCGCCCGCGCAGCCACTCGCGGGTGCGACCAGGACCCAGAGCAGCCGTGCCTGCCCCCCCTCCCGCACCGCTGGCAGAGCTGCTTCGTTCGGGAAGTGAAACGCTCCCAAAATCAATAGAAACATTTAAAAGCCGATCAATAACCGGGAGTTTCCCACTCGGAGGCGTCGGAACCTGATGGCAGTGATGGATAATAATGACCGACCTGCCAACATTTCCTTTTTTGATTTCGTCGGAGGACTCCAGCTTCTCCACGGGGCGACACCCGGACGGTGGTGCCCGTCATCCTGATCGGGATCAGCGTGTCCGGGGCGCTTGGGAATTTGCTCGTTCTGCTGATTCTGGCGCGTGATTTTAATGCTGGGAAGGGCTCCGAGGTCAAAGCCCTGCTCGCCTCCCTGGCGTCCACGGACCTGGCCATCCTGTTGCTGTGCGCCCCCGTGCGCGCCCTCACCTACTACAAACAGACGTGGACTTTGGGCGCGTTTGTCTGCAGCACCACAGACTGGTTCCAGCACTCCTGCGTGGTGGCTAAAACTCTGATCCTGGCGGCCACCACCAGAGCCAAACACACCGCGGGTCCCCGCACCGCCCGCGGGCCACTCTCCTCCCCGCCCGACGTGGATCCACGGAGCCCTGGCGTTCATCGGGTGGTGTCGATGCTGCTCCCCACCCCCCAGATGCTCTTCGCTACCCTGGCGCAGCGCGGAGGCGCCACCGTCTGCGTCTCGCAGGTGCCAGAGTGCGCGTCTGACTTCATAGCGTGTTCTGGCAAGGTCTACCCCACTGCGGCCTTCGCGGTGCCGGTCCTCGCCACGCTGGGCTACTACACCCAGGCGCTGCACTCCGCCGTGAACCGCGCGCCCCTCCCCAGCGGCAGCAGGGCAAGGTCACCCTGGTTCTGCTGTGCCTGAGCGCCGCCCTCGGACTCATGTTGCTGCCGGAGTGGGGCACGTTCGTCTGGATCCGGCTCGGACACAACAAGCCCCCCGTTGGTCTGGTCATCTTCGCGCAGGTCCTCCTTTACGCGTGCAGCTCGCTGTCCCCCCGTGATCCTCATGACGATGTACGACGACGTGCGCCAGGGACTGGTGCGGGTCTGGGTCATCGGCACCTGCAGAGGCGCGCAACACACGCGCAGGGCAACAAGTGTCCAAAGGCGGAGGGGAACGCGGCGGAGGCCGGGACCGGGGCCCGGGGCCGGGGCCGGGCCGGGGCCCGGGGCCGGGGACAAACGCGGTCCCCGGAACCGGACAAGACGATCCCCGATGTGGAGCACTTTTGGACGGGCCGCAGGAACACGCAGGTCGAGGAGGAGCAGGACCCCATTCCGTGGGAGAAGGAGGAGAAAATGTTGTGAACCCGATGTGAGCGCGTCTGTGGTTTTAGCAGAATTTCAGATCCGGCTCCCGGGACCCGCTCCAGACCCCCGCTGACCCCCCAGTGGTCCGTTTGCTGTTGTCAGCTTCTTTAGGTGCAGAACTCTCCTTGATGTTCCAGGGTAATCGGTGTTCATAGCTGTTGAGTCCAGAACCTGGAGTGGACCTCCTGACCTGTGATTGTGTACGTGTGACGTGAACAATAAAACCTCCTCTGCTATTAAGCTGCGCTGCTCATTTCTAATCCTAGAAAGACTTTAATCACAGATCAAATTTCATTCCATTTAATTCAGCCCAAACAAAAATCATTTCCAGATATTAAAGTGAGGAATAATCCAGCTCGGAGCGTTTTACTCAGCCCTGGAATGTTGCTGGGAGCTGCTCTTCACCAGGACACGGCCGGTCCTCATGGACCAGCTTCAGCTTCAGTTTAATCAGGAGGAACCCAAAGTTCTGCAGGACTGGTTAAACTCACACGAGGAGAATAAAGGAGGTGAAGGAGGTGAAGGAGTCAAGAGGGTTGCAGACCTGTGAGGGTTTGGACAGAGGCCCAATCTCTGAAGGTCCTCCTCCTCCCCCTCCTCTCCTCTCCTCTCCTCTCCTCTCCTCTCCTCTCCCTCCTCTCCTCTCCTCTCATCTCCTCCTCCCCTCTCCTCCCCTCCTCCTCCCCTCTCCTCCCCCCCCCTCCTCCCCGCTTCCCCTCCCCCGTCCTCTCCTCTCCTCCCCTCTCCTCTCCTCTTCTCCCCTCTCCTCTCCTCTCCTCTCTCTCCTCTCCTCTCTCTCCTCTCCTCCTCTCATCTCCTCCTCCCCTCTCCTCCCCTCTCCCCTCTCCGTCTCCTCTCCTCCCTCTCCTCTCCTCCTCTCCGTCTCCTCCACCCTCTCCCCCTCCCCCTCCTCTCCTCTCCTCTCCTCTCCTCCCCTCTGTCCCCTCTCCCCCCCGCTCCTCTCCTCTCCTCGCCTCTCCTCTCTCCCCTCGTCCTCTCCTCTCCTCCCCTCTCCTCTCCTCTACTCTCCTCCCCTCTCCTCCTCCCCTCCCCCTCCCCTCCCCCCCCCCCCCCCACCTGTGTTGAGGTGCTGCAGCACTTTGACATTTTATTGTGTGAATCACCTGAAGGTTCCAGGTTGGGAGGAGCCTCTCATCACTTATTCACTGCCAAGGCTCAGCTGGTTGGACTTTTCAGAGTTCTCCATTATGAGAGGAGCATACTCCCCCACTCCCCTCCCCCCTCCCTCTCTCCCCCACCCCCTCTCTCCCCCCCCCTCCTCCCTCTCTCCTCTCTCTCCCCCCTCCCTCTCTCACTCTCTCTCATTTCCGTCCTCCTTCTCTCCCGTCCCTCTCTCTCTCCCCCCTCTCTCCCCTCCCTCCCTCTCTCCCCTCTCTCCTCCCTCTCTCTCTCTCCCCTCATCGCCCATCCTCGCCCTTCTCCTCTCCCTCGTCTGCCTCCTCTACTCTCTCCTCTCTTTCCTGTCCTCTCTTCTCCTCCCTCTCTCCTCTCTCTCGTCCCTCTCTCCGGCCCCGCTCTCCTCCCCCCCCTCCCTCTCTTCCCTCCCCCTCTCTGTCCCCTCCCTCCCTCTCTCCCTCTCTCCCCCCTTCTCGTCCCTCCTCTCCTCTCCCTCACCCCTCTTCCCTCCCCTCTCGGCTCTCCCCCCCTCCTCTCCTCCCTCTCTCTCTCTCTCTTTTCTTCTCTTTACCCTCCCCTCTCTCTCCCTGCGGAAAAGGTCTCCTCCCCTCTTCTCCCTCCCTCTCTCTCTGACTTGCCCCGCTCTCCCTCCCTCCCCCTTCCCTCTCTCCCTCTCCTCTCCCCTCGGCTTTGCCCTCCCTCCCCGGCCTCTTCCCTCCCACTCTCTCTCTCGCCCCCCCTCTCTCTCCCTCTCACTCGAGGGTCCCCTCTCTCCTCTCTCTGTCCCCTCCCCTCTCTCTCCTTTCCTCCCTCTCTACCACCCTCTCTCCCTGCCCCGATCCCCCTCCCTCCCTCTTTCCTCCCTCCCTCTCTCCCTCCCACCCCCTCCCTCCCTCTCTTTCCTCCCTCTCTCTCTCTTTTCAAATCAACAACATTTGATGCTCACCCTCATATTTAAGCACCATTGGGCTCCTGCTGGTGATGTAACCTTTCCACCACATTAGAAATGTCAGCTGATAAAGCCGAGTCAGGTCGGTCACGACCGTCCGATCCTGACGGTTGGAGACCTGCTGTCACATGACCTGACAGTCACTGGTGCAGCTTTATGAGCCCAGTTCAGTTGGAACTCCTCTCTGGAGGCTCTTTGACCACTCGGGTCTGTCTGTAACCTCCAGGAAAACACCTCCAGCGGCAGAACGGTCGATTTCAGCCGCACGCCAGTCCGATTAGGTCTGCAGCGTCCGATGGAGCTCGGCTCAGCCCACGACTCCTCGTTACACCACAACAGGAACCAACACAAACTGAGAGGATCTGGCAGGAGGGGGCGACGTGACAGGTGAGACGAATGAAGGTGAGGAAGAGCCCAGAACCATTAGGCACGGCACCACAGACCAGCTGATCCCCCCGCTCCGTCCAACCCCACATCTGCATGTCGGTCCCTGATGGAGACAGGCAGCATTTCTGAAGAAGAGCCAGTTTTTGGCCTCCTGTGAGCTGGTCAGATGTAAATTCACTAACATACACACCGTTCCCAACATTCTGGGCGCTCACACACACTTCTGTCCAATCGAACAGCAGCCAACAGTCACATGACCATTTTAATGAGCATGAATCCTTTCCTTAATATAGTATCAATCGGTCCCTGAGTGTGGACGTGACGCCGGGAGGCTCGGTACCATATCTAGGCTGAGAAGGCCAAACAGGAGCCGACCTTTGACCCCCATGGTGTGTGTTAATGCACTTACAGCTGAGGCGCTCCGTACGTTCCTCCTATAGAAATGCACCTGCCAACAGGCATCTTTAACAATGTGGCCACAGTTTGAGCTGATGTTCCCCTGTTAGCTCACAGATGCTGCTGTTAGCTCACAGATGCTGCTGTTAGCTCACAGATGCTGCTGTTAGCTCACAGATGCTGCTGTTAGCTCACAGATGCTGCTGTTAGCTCACAGATGCTGCTGTTAGCTTTGCTCCATTTGGCCGAGCAAACACAAATCCTGCAGAGACACTCCGCTGCCTTCAGGGGTAACAGTGTATCCCATTAACGGGGAGGAGGAGGGAGGAGGAGGAGGGGGAGGAGGAGGAGGAGGGGAGGAGGAGGGAGGAGGAGGAGGGGAGGAGGGAGGAGGAGGGACGGAGGGGAGGAGGAGGAGGGACAGAGGAGGGAGGAGGGAGGAGGGGAGGAGGGAGGAGGAGGAGGAGGAGGAGGAGGAGGGACAGAGGAGGGAGGAGGGAGGAGGGGAGGAGGGAGGAGGAGTAGGGGAGGAGGAGGAGGGACGGAGGAGGGAGGTGGGAGGAGGAAGGAGGAGGAGGGGAGATGTAGGAGGAGGAGGAGGGAGGAGGGGGGAGGAGGAGGAGGGAGGAGGTCCAGCTGGCCCCATTTGCATGGTTAATAGCAGAATAATGCAGTGATCAGTGGAACCCTGGTTAACGCGACTCTTCCTCTCCAGTAAAAATGGCAACTTTCCTCTACGAGGGTGGAAACGTTTGCGTTGCCCCACCTGAGAATCTCCACAGCGCTCTGTGGATTAAAGCCCCCCCCCCCCCCCCCACTCAGCTGGGACGGCCGCCGGCGCCTCGGGCCTGGTTGTCTTTGTGTCTCGCTGAGGACGTTCTGTTCTGCTCCGTTTGTGAAAGGTTGGACTCAAGATGCACAGAGTTGAAGTCATGTGACCACATAATGCCCCCAAAACGTTGTTTGTGGTATCACGTGAATGGAAGAGGCACTCTGCACTTCTTCCTGTGCGTTTCTCATGCAGAATATTTGCAGTAAAGAATTTTAGCATTTTTAAGTTTCCAGATCTGGAAAATAATGAAGCCGTTTTTTGGCTGTTGTCCTTTCAGGGACGCGGGCTCGATCATCACACGTCAGAATTAGGAATTCACTCATATTTGTCGGTTCTGAATCAATTGCTTGAGATGGAGGCTTGGTGTGGGTAAATGGCGCCACCTTCTGTCTCTGAAGGAGCAGTTCATGTTAATCACACGTTATATCGCGTTTATAACAGCAGAGCTTTGAAAATAACAGTAAAGTGCTGCTCATCTCGGAACCAGACTAAATGGAGCCATCTGAAAATGTAATTATTTGTGATTTCAACTGATAATACGCACCAGTCATACTTACATCAATAATTTCCTGCATAATCACCAGTCTTCAGTACAGATTATCTTTGTTGGTTAATATACATTTGAGATCTTTGAGTCTCTGTGTCTTATTTTTGTGGTGATGTAGTTCCATCGCCGTCGAACCGTATTCCTTTATGAACTAAAATGCAGGGTAGCAGGGTATTTAAAAAAAAAAAAAAGATGTCACCTGAGTATAAACTGGTTTATGTAAATTTGCTTTATTAAGCTAATAGACCTATTCAGATGCATATCCACCAGTCTGTCACTTTTTCGTGTATAAATAGTACAGTTTGTTCCCTCCTTGGCCTGCTTGCCTGTCCATGTGAACGGATTAGGATCAGGGATTAACAGACAGATGCAAAACCAGAAATGAGGATCTAATTCTGATGCCATCACAGCGGAGGAAATGTCACAGTTCGGGTCAAGATTAAGCAAGATTTACCCGCCAGGACCGTTCCCATTGGTCTACTGTGGTGACTGACGGCTCTCTGGTCCAATGAGAATCGAGAAGGAGGTTCCGGTCCAGCCCCCGTGCAGATGTGTTTGTGTGTGTGAAGACAGCGGAAGTTTGTGTGTTAGAGGGAGTCACGAAGCTGCACGGTTCGGACCGGCCAAGGTGAGTCGCACCTGGGCCATAAATCAGCCCAAATCACGCAGAAACGCAACAAACGCATGAAATCTTCTCTGTTCTCGTCTGTCGGTGTCGGGACGCCGCGACCGCACTTTGTAGCTTGTGTCGCGCGTGTCCGAGATTGGGCGCAACTTTCAGCTGCTGCTTGTTTGCGGAACATATTTAGCTTTTATTTAAGATATAACGTGCATGTTGCCTCTTCTGTCGCCATTAGTCACTCGTTTTCTTAGATTACGCATCAAAAACGTCCTTGCAGTTTTTACTTGGTTTTGCGTGTCACCATTTCATTTATTCATATATACTTATTTCACTTTATTTGCCCTCGTAATGTTTTTGCTAATACCCACGAATTATTTGCTGCTTTTACCAATGAAAGTATTTCCTTACTGTCCGTGGACTCTTCCAGTTTATTGCAGACTTTCTGTAACAGAGAATAAGCATCTTTAATGTGTTTAAAACATTTTGGGAGCATTTTAAGAACAAAGAAAGGACAGTTGTGGGCTGTCAGCTTGGAGGTCATTCATTGGGATATTCGCCCTTGTTCCAAGGTCTTTTTTTCACCACCTTTCTTCTCCTGTTAATCAGCAATCCTTCATCTCTGAACTCTTACGGACATGTTTGAAAATGCACACAGACTCGACCTTTTACTGGCTCCAGGTAAAAGCAGCCGTGTTTCTGGTCGAAGCAACGAGGAAGACTTTGCTCTTTTGTTACTGCTCAACATTTGTGAGCCCCAACCAGGCCGCTAACTTTGCTGCTTGCATTCCGATTAATATGTCGTTCTGTGTGACGGGGGCCTTGATGAAGACCTTTTCCTGGCGGAACCTGACAGCAGATGACTTGAGTTGGGTGTTTAGGTACAAACATTGTGAAGGTTTTATGATGTAGCCAACACAGAACAGGAGATTTTACGCGTTCGCGTGCACGGCTCAGGGCTGCAGAATTCCCTGTGAGGATCTCTGAGGATCTCTGAGGATCTGGCAAAGTGGAAGGAGTCCTTTAACACACCAGGAAGGGAGACGGTGAGGCCGGACGGACGGGGTGCCGAAATCAGGAAGATCAGGAAAGTCAGGAAAATCAAACACAAGAAGGAAAGACAAAAACTGACAAATGACTATAAACCAGTGGAATTGTAAGAGGCTTCTGTCTTTCTCTATGCTTCTCCACAACAACAACTGGAGTTCCCCCAGGTCACTTTCGGTTTCAGGAAATCAACCCTTTTATGTGCTCTTATCACAGCAGTTATAAAGCTGAGGGTGCTTCCTGTCTGTCCAGGTGAGGACAGAGGTCAGCATGGGTTCACACTGGTTTAAAAGTTATCATGCTTCAGTAGCTTCATTATTTTGTTGTTCTTTTTACATTATTCCTGTCATTTAAAATGAAAAGAATGTGATTATTGAAATAACTACAGCAGAACGTATTGTTCTAATCATAGATGACATTCGCCAGCGATAAACTGTACAAAGGATACTTGCGGAGGAATATGCCGACCATCGTGTCCAAGGTGAAAGTGAGAGAAATAGTTCCGCACCTGCCATGCCTGACTGACCACGACAGGGTAGGATTCACTCAATCATCATCATCTGTGTTGTACAGTTGTAATTATTACTGAAAGTCATCCTATCCAACTGTAGGAGAACATAGAAGCAAAGCGGGAGACGTATGGGAACTTTGACAGCATGGTGCTGCTCCTGGACTGTCTAAAGAGGAGAGAAAACTGGCCGGAGGAGTTCATCACAGCGCTGGAGGAGTGTAACCATTCAGCCATAGCGGCCGAAATTAGAAACGAATACAACGCTCTGAAAGGCAGTAAGTCAGACGCGCGTTTCAATGGCAGCCAGTCCCACTGGTTTAAACGAAGCTATTCCTCCCAAAGCTGTGGTCATTTGCTTATCAAACAGATTATAATGTGATGTTATCGGCTTTGACCTAGATTCCAACCCCGGCTCTCCTGCAGCCACTGTCACGAGGGCACACGTCCATCCGGCGCCATCTGCCGTTCATCTGCCCATCCCAGAGAGTGGTGGAAACAGTGATGCTGCGCCCCCTCTGCCAGGTGAGACCTCAGCTCCTCCACAGGCAGCAGTGCAGGCCCCGCCCCCTCAGCAGGTCCCTCAGCAGGTCCCTCAGCAGGTCCCTCAGCAGCCACAGCCTCCTGAGACCTCAGCGCTCCCAGCTTGTCCCCCACCTCAGCTTGAAGCGGCGCCTGTTCCATCAACACCTCCAGCCTCACCTGAAACCCAGCGAGCAGCGAGCAGGAGCGCACCACCTCTGACGGAGGTCACTTCTCATCAGGAGCCTGTGGAAAACTCTGAAACCGACGATAGAGCTGTGATCCCAGAACACCTGAGCACAGGAGATGCTCCTCAGCCTTCCAGCCCTGTTGAGCAGTCTCAAACAGACGCTCAGTCTGAGGGGGGAGACGTCCGGTCCACAACACCCACAGCAGAGGTCGTGCCACCGACGAGCCCCCCCGCCGCTCCGGTAGACTCAAACACCACCTACGGATCCACGCTGTCTGTGAAAACTCCCGAGAAAGCTCCAGTCCAGGACTCCAACCCTCCTATCCTGCAGGACGAGGAGACCCCTGCACCTGCCTGCACACAGGTGGGCGCTAATACTGGCGATGCTTGTTAATTAAACTGCTCACAGCTTTTAACTGAAGCATGATTAATAGTTACTGAAGGGATTATAGACGTGTTGTAATAAAGGGGCTCCTATCTTCTACTCAGTGATTTATATGAATGTGTATTTAGGCCAAATTCAACTATTCCTGCCTTCGTCTGGTCTCCTGCAGGAGGAGGAGCGCAGCTCTCAGACAGGAGCTGCTCCTCTGCCTGGTGCTGCAGCGATGGAGGACGAGTCTCTGACGCTGTGTCTCAGTCAGCCTGGTGAACTCATCAGCGTCCAGCCACAGCTCCCCGGTAGCCCGGCTCTAGCCACACCCATCTCACCTGTGGAGCCCTACTCAGGTAACAGCACCCGACTGGAGATGAGCAGTGTTGCTGAGGACCTGGCCCCCACCCCTGAGAGCTCTGCTGTCACCTCCTCAATGCTGCCATGCCAGGAGAACGGCATGGTTGTGAACCATAATCAACCCGAGGAAAACCACTACGACTCCCCCAGTGAGAGCCTGCAAATGCAGGAGGTTCGGGAAAACCTGCTGCGAATACGCGAGGAGCCCTCAATCCTCAACCTGGACGGCCACGACTCAACACCCCGAGGTCAACTCACCCGTGATGAAGCAGCATCAGAAATGATCTCTGGCGCTGCTGCAGAGGCTGCACCTGCGAACCCCCCCCCTGTGAGTGAGAGCGAGCAGCCCCCCGAGCCGGCACCAGCGGAGAGTTCAGCGCCGGCCCTGCAGGAGTCGGAGAAGACGACGTCCTCCAGGTTCCTCACAAGTCATACTAAGTACTTTGCTACTGCGGCAGGTGTGGGAGCCTGTGCGCTGCTGTTGGCGTGGAAGTTTAAGAACTAAGCAAGTTTAATAGCTTTAGAATGAGATCAGATTAGGCTTTGGGGTTTTAAAAAGAGGATCTTCGGGGTTAGGGTGCCTTATTGTAGCCACTGGCCGGGGATAGCGTGAGGCAGCCGCCTAATTATTACCTTTAGCCACGGTGGCAGACCTTTGATCATGTCATTAATTCCACGCCTGATTTTGATGTGGACGGTGTGTTATTGGCGTTATACCCTTTTTAACTGGCTACTGAGCAGGTTATCTTTACCCTCAACAACTAGTGATCCAGGTGAACCAGTGCTGGGTGACGATGACGATGTTTTATATCCTGAACGCTCCTTTCAACACAACACTGTAAAGATGAGTGCACCAAAGACCGACCCAGTAAGGATGAGAACGGAGAACTACCCATCTATTTATTTGTACATAGGTTACACACTTAAATATATATTTTACTTTCTATATTAGACATGTGTCAGAAATACTCCAAAGCAAAAGATGTTATACTTAAAGATGAATCATTCTATCAGCGTTCTGGGTCTGATTTGCTCCCATACAGAATAACATTGTGGTATCTTTGAATTGAATCCCTGTTCAGAGGTGGAGCAAAGAGACGTTGATAGAAGTGGAAACGGCTCCGAGCTATGTAAGCGGGTGGGAGCTGTGTGTTCCCTCCATCCTCCATGTGTCAACACAAATATTTTATGGGAGCCTTTATTTTTTCATGTAATACTGTTATTTATACAGGTATTGCACTTTCAGCCCTGTGGTGAGCTGTTCCGTAATCACATTATGAGGCCATGCAAATGTCCATTTTAGCCTCCTTTTTCCTGAAATTTCACATTTGTCTGAACGATTTGCACATAAGGAGCGTTGTCCAGGTATGAAAATACTTTGGAGAGTCCATCAATTGTCAATGTCAAACACGCAGTGTTGGTGTAATCTTAATTCTTTGCTTTTGTCTTAAACTATGCGGATAAAAATATCAATAAATCTGAAAATGCTGAAACAGAAATGTGCATGTCAATTAATGGATTACTTGGAAAGGGACAAACGCTGTGACATCCAAATTGCACATTTCAGATGAATGTTTTCAGTATGAGGATCTTCCTGCTTTAACGATCAGAGGGATCGAAGAGACTCTGACAATTTCAAGGATCTTTCATGGATCAGCACAAAGATCTGGGATCTAAAGGCAGCCTCCTGTTATGTTGTATTACAACTGCCCTTTATTCCACCTCCAACCAACCAACAGTCCTGGTACACTGTTCTTTGAGTTTTCTTAATGAATATTGCTGTGAAATTGATCAATTTAAGGATAATCGGAGTATGTCTGACAGATCTTGATTCTGATTGGCGGTGGCATCTGTCAATCATGGCCAGGCCACACCCCCGAGTGTTGACAGCGAGCATAAAGAGGACGCGTTCCCTTCCTGGACGTGTGGACCGACTTTGCCGTCCATTTACATAATTAGCCAACCTGCAAGGAGCCTCAGCAGTCTACTGAAAATACGTCCAGCGCCGTAGTTTCGCAAAACGACGACATATATGTTATTTATTTATTTCCTTTAAATGGAGTTCAATGGCTTCCAACGCAACGATGAGACTGTCGCGGAAGACGAGACGCCCACGAAGCAGCCGCGGTCCAGCAAGGAGATGCCCGGTTATTCCGCCGAGGGGCCGAAGGACGAGGCCGCGGCGTCGGCTGCCAGAACCGAGCGGAGCTCCGGCTCCGCGGCTCGACCAAGGCTCGACTCGGTGAAGAAAACAAGGCCGCGTAGGTGTTGTGGGCCGAGGATATTTCCTGGAAAACGCAGCGTTGCATGCTCTCGCATTTAAAGACGTGTCATAAAACGCAATTATCCTCGTAAAAGTGCGCCAGATGAATATTGTTATCGTGGTTAGGGAATGCATATCTCATCATGTGAGGATATAGCAGCGGGGAAAACCCTCTAGAGGCGCTATTACAATGTAATATGTGCACTGTTGCGGCAGTTAGTAGCCAGGATCAATTTAACAGCAAGATGGCGATCGCGGCACACGGTGAACTGCTGCTTTAGAGACTGAAGCTGGACCAGCCGATCCCCACATGACAGATCTTTATGTTTGATTGCAGAGGGCTGATCAGACATCAATCATTTCCCCATATATTTCCTCTCATTGCAGCCTTCCCCTGGTTCGGAATGGACATCGGGGGCACTCTGGTGAAGCTGGTGTACTTCGAGCCAAAAGATATCACAGCAGAAGAGGAACAGGAGGAGGTGGAGAACCTGAAGAGCATCCGCTGGTACCTGACCTCCAACACTGCCTACGGTAAAACGGGCATCAGGGACGTGCACCTGGAGCTGCAGGACCTGACCATGTGTGGCCGGACGGGCAACCTGCACTTCATCCGCTTCCCGACGCAGGACCTGCCGGTGTTCCTGCAGATGGCCCGCAACAAGCACTTCTCCAGCCTCCACACCACCCTCTGTGCCACCGGTGGGGGCGCGTACAAGTTCGAGTACGATTTCCGCACAGTAGGTGTCCATTTATCCACCGCTGCGTGACGGTGACGGAGCGCTCGGGCATTTTTTCACAGAATAACAGTGTTGGTTGGAGATTTTCACCGTAGCGGTTTTTGTTCTCTCTTTCCAAACCTCCAACCAAAGACGGCCGACCTTCAGCTGCACAAGCTGGATGAGCTGGAGTGTTTGGTCCGGGGCGTGCTGCACATCGACTCGGTGGTGTCCAGCGGACCCTCGGAATGCTACTACTTTGAAAACCCCACCGACCCGGAGCACTGCGTCCAGAGGCCGTACACGCTGCAGAACCCTTATCCTTTGCTGCTGGTCAACATCGGGTCAGGGGTCAGCATCCTGGCCGTCTACTCTGAAAACAACTACAAACGAGTTACAGGGACCAGGTAGTTACCACGGTCAGAGGCCTGGAGTCCACGTACCCGCCAAAGTCTTGTCTGTGGTTCACAGTTGGAGACCATTCCTGGATCATCTCAGATCTCTGTGTCTTCGCAGCCTTGGAGGTGGGACCTTCTTGGGCCTTTGTTGTCTGTTGACTGGCTGCTCCACCTTCGACGAAGCTCTACAAATGGCTTCTCAGGGCGAGAGCACGCGAGTGGACAAGCTGGTCCGGGACATCTACGGAGGGGACTATGAGAGGTTCGGACTGCCGGGCTGGGCTGTGGCCTCCAGGTGAAGGGCTGGCAGCAGCGTCAGAAGCACCCGCGTCTGCTTGAGGTTGTCACACTCTGGCTCTGTTTAATCTGCTCAGTTTTGGCAACATGATGTCCAAGGAGAAGAGGGAGTCCGTGTCCAAAGAGGACCTGGCCAGGGCGACGCTGGTCACCATCACCAACAACATTGGGTCGATCACCAGGATGTGCGCTCTCAACGAGGTTGGTAGATGAGGCGAGGTGGAGGCGGCGAGGACTCTGGGGCGAGGGTCTTCCTGCAGGGGACGTTCCCTCCCTGCTCTCAGCCTCTTTACGGTGCTGCCTTGTGGCATCTTGATCAAGCAGCATTGTACAGGGCTATGAAGGCGTGGAGGTCCCGCACAGCCTCGTGCACACGCACAGGTGCCTCTTCTGCCCAAACTCACCTGTTAACTGCTCCCTTCCCTTCTCTATTTTGTCAGAACATAGAAAAAGTGGTGTTTGTGGGCAACTTCCTCAGAGTCAACACCCTCTCCATGAAGCTGCTGGCCTACGCCATGGACTACTGGTCCAAAGGGCAGCTCAAAGCCCTCTTCCTGCGCCACGAGGTCCGTTCGAATCTGCCGGTTCTGACCCCCGTTTTGTGGCTGCAGGGTAACATCTGCTTCTGTTCCAGGGTTACTTTGGTGCCGTTGGAGCTCTGTTGGAGCTCCTGCGCTCGTCCTAATCTGGCCTCAGCGACACTGTAGCACTTTAACCAGGTTCGGGAATGACGGAATTCCTGCCGACGGCCGCTGACTGGAGGGTCGCGGTTGTCGGTGGGAAACGTTTCACGGACCTGTACTGTCGTCGGAGGTCAAGAGGTCAAGAGGTGAAGAATAAAGCTGCTGCTGGTGAGCGAGCAGACGTCTGCGTGAGCAGCGTTCGGATGAAGAGACCGTTTTGCTCCGAATTTCACAGTTGCCTGAAATGCTGTAGTTTACAATCTCAGTGAACTGGTTTTCTGATCGTTAGATCACAGACCAGTTGCTTTCAATGGTTGGTTTTCCATGATTGGGGCCATTAATGGGGACTGATTGGTACTAGATTCAACGGTAATTACACTGAAAGCTTCACTTTTAGCAGGAAATCACCTTGATCCTGGTTTTATTGTTACTGACTCGCGGCTTGTCGTCACCGTCCAAAGAGCACCTTTGATGCAGGTTGTGGACGTTCTCAGAGACTCTTGCTTTGATCTGTGTCAGTACTGGGGATGGAGATCAGTTCAGGTCATGTGATGCTGCAGCGCAGACACCTGATGACAGTGAAGGCACCAACGCTCTGCTCAAGAGCACTTGAACCACTGCAGGATTCAGGGAACTGAATAATCCAGCCTGCCGTTGCTTGATGTCGTCCCATTTTGTCCTCGTCCGTCTCCGTCTGATCCTTTTCTTCCACCCAAAGACCACAGGGACCATTCTGCTTCGGAACCTTCTGAATTCACAAGTTTGTCACCTAAAACGTTAGACGCTGTTATGACAGATACTCTACTTGAAGTGCCTATCGTGTCTGGATTTAAAAAGAAGCAATCTGACAATCTCGATGACGTCGTTGTAAGATTACTGAAGTTTGTTGATGCCTTTTCTTAAATAAATGCACCTTTTTCATGTCCAACAACCTGAGCTGCGTTTCTCACTTGATCACAAAACTGTTGTTTCTGTAGAGGTGGAGAATGAATGTGGGTCATAGATCACTAATTAATCATCAGATCTACAGAGATCATGGAGGTGGAGAATGAATGTGGGTCATAGATCACTAAATAATCATCAGATCTACAGAGATCATGGAGGTGGAGAATGAATGTGGGTCGTAGATCACTAAATAATCAGATCTACAGAGATCGGCAAGGCCGGAATCCTGCAGGGGTGATCCAGCTCGATCAGAAGGATCCGCCGGCGCGAGGCTCGGACAAGCTCTTCTTCTTTGGTGTCTTTGAGCGCAGTTATCACCTTTTATGCTAAGCTAATGATGCTAGCTGTTGCTACTAAATAAAAACTAGTTGTCGAATATTCCTTTCAAAAAATACATAAAATACATTTTACATAGTTTTGCTAAACGAGTTAAGAACCTAAATTTACATTTAGAACGGGAGACATAAAAAAAACCTGTAACCTTAATTAGCGTTGGCATTTATTAGCATAATGTTGCCATACTTGTTAGCGGAAGTTATAATATATATATAAATTTTATAATTATGAAAAAAATATATAATAAATTCCTACATATATATTCGTTATTAAAAATGTCTGTCTTTACACCGTCGCTGTTTTATGCGCATTTATGTCACATTTATGTAATGAGCGTTATTACATTTATTTATTTTAAAAAGGAAATTCCAGACGTGTTGCTCTTCGTCACGTCTCTCATGGCGTTCGAAATGAGTTCCCAAATGAGTGAAATTCCCGTTGCGCATTCCTGAAAGGCGCAGTGTGTTTGGCAGGGATAAATCCAGCCCACCGGAGCCTCCTTCTTTCCCTTCCCTCCGTCAGACCCTCTTTCAGGGCTGCCCAGCTGGAAATCCACCGACAACAACGCCACCGGGATAATTGGCTGCCCCGCAAATTGGAACCTTTTGATTGACGACGGGAAGTGGCGGAATCATCGGATTGTTGGCTAAACTTCAGCATTTGAGGCTCCAGTTTGTGGAAGTGCAGCAGAACTGTCCCCTTCTCCACTGGAGCCGTCCCATCCTCCTCCAGTCTGGAAGCAGACGGTAAGAAGGCTGCAGGACCTCTCTAATGGATGTTACACCATACAAACACATTTCTAACTTTGGCCAGAACCGTACAGCTCCAGATTCCTCAAGATGAGCTAAAACTGCAGAATTCACCAGTGTCTGTGTGTTGTACTGAAATATTCCGGTATCGAGAGGAGGCGCGCTGAAGGAAGAGGAACCTGTTGTGGTTGTGAAGGTGCTGTTGCAGCCCGTGAGCCGGCATAAAAATCCTAAAAAGTGTCAGCAGTTTTTCCTGTAGGTTGGGAATGATTATATCTTTGTGCTGGAAGTAGGTGGAGAAGCCAAAAAGAAAACCCTAATTGCAGCTTCTCATAATTGGTAGGAATTTCTTTACCAGCCTGTTTCTATTTTAATCAAGCTGCACTTTTCCTTTTCCCCTCTTTTTCCTCTGTATTCAAGTTCCCTCCCGGCGTTTAGTTTAACTCTCATTTAGGCTCAGATTTGGGTCTAAAATTCCAAAGAAAGTTCCTCCGAGATCAGACGGATATCACCATCAGTACTTCGCTAACGCTCGGCGTGGTCGTGTGTGTCCTTCCACACAGTCAGCCTCGGACACGTTTAGGAACGTGCACCTTCAGTTTGTGTTTCCTGCAAAAGCTAAAAAAATCACACTACTGTGTTTGTGTCTCCGTTCCCAGGAGGATGCAGCTGTCAGGTTATCAATAGCAGGCCTGTGTTAGCTTCCCGTACCCACCACCCATGCAGGAAAGTTTAATTGGGTTTCCCTGTTTGAGGAAAAAAATGTTCCTTCTTGTGTAACTTGTATCTAAAACTATGAATGAACAACCCTAGCAAAAGGTCAACGCCCCGACGGCTGGAGAGCAAACGCACAACGAGAGCGATGAATATTGTCCACAAATGATTCCCAGTTTGGCGTTTCTCCTCCTCACGCTTTTACTCGCTGACATCAGTCATTGAAGCCTGACACCGGTGCGGCTCCTGGCTGAGCCTCGGTAGCCATGGTGACCAGTGTTGAGGCTTCGCTTCCTCTGCTTACAGCTGAAATAATGAAGACGTCCCCATGCAGACGGCAGCTAGCGGTTAGCCTCCTGTTGGGCTGCTGGTTTCCCTGCTGCGTGACCCAGACAACAGCAACCACAGCCAGGCCGTCTCCCCCTTCTCCGACCCCTCAGGCCCAGGCGGAACCACTCAGGGTCCGACTGGCAGGACACCCGCGAAAACACAACGAAGGTCGGGTAGAGCTGTTCCACAAGGGGGAGTGGGGGACGATCTGCGACGACGACTTCTCAATAGCAAACGCCAACGTGCTCTGTCGCCAACTGGGCTTCGTGTCGGCGACGGGATGGACCCACAGCGCCAAATACGGCAAGGGCCAAGGTAAAGGTCACCTTTAGAGAGACATCATCAGGCGTTAGCATGTAGCTCTTCCTGCTCCAGCGTCTTCAAAACGAAGGAAATAACGTTTACCTAAGTCCTGCTGATCCTGGAGCGGCGGCTGGACCCTCGCTGAAGCTCTGCTACCTTTTCAGGGAAGATCTGGCTGGACAACGTGCTGTGTAACGGTGGGGAGAGGAGCATTGGGCTCTGCAAGTCTCGCGGTTGGGGCAACAGCGATTGCACCCACGATGAGGATGCTGGAGTGGTGTGCAAGGACGAGCGGATCCCTGGCTTTGTGGACTCTAACGTCATCGAGGTGAGTGGCTCAGCTAGCTAACGTTAGCAGCAGCACCGCTGGTCCCCTCGGCCCGAGTTTCAGCCCCACCAGAGGGTCGTGACCTCAGGGTCAGGGGTCACCTTGGATACTGTGGTTTTCCTTCAGCAGAACCCTTTGGGTCTTGTAATATTCCACACAGGCTGTAGCCGATGGCTACTGTGGGTGGGAATTCCTCTTATCAGGAAGTGTGCAGCCACAGGGAACAGGGCTGGAACAGAAGAGAAGAATTCCCTGATTGGATCATGTGATCAAGCATCAACTTGGCTTCTGTGACCTGGAGTTTAGCCTCATTCACGAAATTCCCTGCTCGAGCAGACAAACGGCTGCCTGACATTCCTCCATAAATCAGCTCCGACTGTCGGAAGCGTCTCCAGAAACCATCCCAGCACAAGTCTAAACATTCGCTGTGACCCGGTTCTCCTCACTGTGGCTCTGGAGTGTTACCAGAACCATGAATTTACAGTAGCTAAACACAGTTTAGACCTGCAGCCTGGTGCTGCCAGTCTGGTTCTGCCAGCCTGGTGCTGCCAGCCTGGTGCTGCCAGCCTGGTTCTGCCAGCCTGGTTCTGCCAGCCTGGTGCTGCCAGCCTGGTTCTGCCAGTCTGGTTCTGCCAGTCTGGTTCTGCCAGCCTGGTTCTGAAGGTTTTTGTTGCTTCAGAGAATGAAGGTTTGCTGTCATTTCAAGGCCCAGGTGGATCAGAACCAGATAGAGGAGGTGCGCCTGCGGCCCGTGGTGGCCACCGCCCAGAGGAGGGTGCCGGTCACAGAGGGGGTGGTGGAGATCAAGCACGGGGACGGGTGGGTCCAGATCTGTGACCTGGGCTGGACCATCAAGAACACGCGTGTGATCTGCGGCATGCTGGGATTCCCTCATGAGAAGAAGGTCAACAGGAGCTTCTACAGGTTGGTGGAGCTGTGACTGGGCCTCTGAACCGGGCCGTGATGGTTCTGAGGGTGGTTCTGACGGATTCTTCACTGCGCGTCTGAGTCGGGTCACATATTTCTACTGAGCCCCTCAGAGGAAGCCGGAAGAGTCCGGAATAACTCGCTGCAGATGCTGCGCTGGCACGAGGGCTCTTTGGTCCACGCAGCGACACCACGACCCCCAGTTTCCCCCAGTTTCCCCCCAGTTTCCCCCAGTTTCCCCCAGTTTCCCCCCAGTTTCCTCCAGTTTCCCCCAGTTTCCCCCAGTTTCCCCCAGTTTCCCCCCAGTTTCCCCCCAGTTTCCCCCCAGTTTCCCCCAGTTCCCCCCCCCAGTTTCCCCCAGTTTCCCCCCAGTTTCCCCCAGTTTCCCCCCCCAGTTTCCCCCCAGTTTCCTCCAGTTTCCCCCCAGTTTTCCCCCGTTTCCCCCAGTTTCCCCCAGTTTCCCCCCCAGCCCCCCCCCCAGTATGACGCACACATTCCTGGCTGTGCTCCAGTGCTTCCTATCCAGGCTGCAGTAGCGAGTAGACGTGAGTTTTCTCTCAAGCAGCCGTGAACACAGAGACTCTGGGAGGGTCGTGGAGGTCGGCACATATATCACAAATGTAAAGTTTCACCACTAAAATATATCACAGCAATAGATGGAAACATGAGGGACGTCAGAACCAAACCAAGGTCACTGAGCTCTTTCATATGTGCTTTTATTTTGAAATCCTGTAACTCCAGCTGTTTTTCATTTAAGTGTTTGAGGCGTTTCACAGCCTATGAAACTGTTTACACCCTCTGTGATTCACACAATCCAACACGTTAACACACACACACACACACACACACACACACACACACACACACACACACACACACACACACACTGACTCAGCTGTGATGTGTGTGAATGTCGTCACTTTAGTCACCTGAAGTCTGTAACGAACTCTGAGACGTGTGGAATGACAGAAATGTCGCTCACGACTGCTGTAAAGACTCTGTGTGTGTGTGTGTGTGTGTGTGTGTGTGTGTGTGTGTGTGTGTGTGTGTGTGTGTGTGTTGCAGACGTCTGAAAAAGCGAGGCGCCGACAAGCCAAAGGTTAATGTTTCGGCGGGTGGAAGGTACACTGCAGGAGAACCCCCTGTCCCCCCCCCGTCCTCGGGACAGTGGGTTTCCTGTCGAGTAGATCTGGCTGGAGCTGCTTCTGTTGGCCACTTTACTGTATTCTGATGTGTGTGTGTGTGTGTGTGTGTGTGTGTGTGTGTGTGTGTGTGTGTGTGTGTTGGGGGTCAGTTGTCATCTGGTTCGGCTTCTTTGCTTCTCCTGACATGATGCAGATGGTTCCAACTGACCTCCATGAGCACGAGTGCTCCCTGTTATTAGCAACAGGGGTCACGTGCAGCACTAAAACCGTCAGATTCTTGAGTTCAAACACAAGAATCTGATGTTTCAGAATCTGCAAATGATCCCCACACATTCACCTCATTGGGAGACTCTGAGGGTCGGAGTCCCCTGAGGATCCCGACCCTCAGGGGACTCCGGCCCTCAGGGGACTCCGACCCTCAGAGGACTCCGGCCCTCAGAGTCCTGGTGCTGGACAAGTGGCCCTGAACGTGACATGAAGGCCACTCATCGGCTAAAACCGCAGTTTAGTTTCGAATGAACCCGTCTGATGCCGTCATGTGGATGCGTTCATGTTCATTTGCAGATCCTGAACGACTCGGCTCTTCAGCCTTTTGATGATTTCGCCTCCTGTTAGAGAACCGCAGCAGTAAACTAACTGGGCTAACTTTGGGTCACATTCACGTCACGTTATCATCGTTCTCGTTTCTAACTCAGCACAACAGTCAGGTTGTGCTGAAGCTGCTTCAACATCAGCATCAGGAGAGATAACGCCTGGGGTTTTTGCCGCTCTCTCTACAGTCTAACCCCTGTTTGCCTTGCAGGCCCACTTCCAAAGGTAAAGCTAGCTCTAAGTCTAAACAGAGCGGCCCCGGCAAAAGGTAATGGCAGGATAAACTTGTGAAGACTGGCATGTGTTTCTGTGAGCCTCTCGTGTTGCTGCTCCGCTCAAACTGTTGAAACTGTCAGATTTCCAAATAATATTCCCAGATTAGAAGGATGTTGCAGAGCACTAAGGCCACTTTCATTACTGTGCATCACATTAACACCTAGATCCCATAACTGCTTATTATTTTAGCTCAGCTTAGCTCATTTTAGCCTAGCTTAGCTCAGTTTATACTGGCCTTATCCCTGGGAACAGCGTCAGGGGAAATCATTCCAGTGTTCAGAACCCTCTCGTCAGTAATTGGTCAATATCGGTTTAATAATTACATCCAATTTAACAGCCAATTATACGACGTGTTGATTGTTGTGTGTAACATCTGCTGGTAAGAGAACATTTTTTGGATAGCTTCTTCTTTAAATTGGAAGCAGGTCAGGTTTCCCTGGAAACTGGAAACTTGGCCGACGACTGTTGCACAATATCGGCAGAAGTAGGTCAGCACATTTTCCAGCCCTAGGTCACCTACGTTTCCTCCCTGAGTCCAGACAAAAGCAAGATGGAATTCCCTTTCATGTTTGCTTGAGTGTGTATGTCCCAGGACGCCGGTGTTTCTGTTGGTGTTGGCGGCGTTAATTCCCGACGCCCATAACAGCAGCAGCAGCTAAAGGGGGCTGATCCCTAATCGCTCCTTCCATCTCCTCAGGTTGTACTTGCAGCGCCAGAAGAACTCCTTCCTGGTTCACTCTGTGGCGTGCACGGGCACGGAGATCCACCTGGCAGCCTGCCCCCTGGAGTTCAGGAAGCCCAACAGCTCGGTGTCCTGTGAGGGGGGCACGGCGGCCGTGGTCAGCTGCATGCCCGGGCCGCTGTTCATGCAGAGCAGTGGCCTGAAAAAGAAGCTGAAAACCTCGGTGAGGCCGCCTGCAGCCCAGCGGCTCCGGACAAACGGACCTTTTGATGACGCCGTTTGTCTTCGTCCCACAGAGAAACGTGAGGCTGAAGGGCGGCGCCAGGCTTGGCGAGGGGCGGGTGGAGGTGCTGAAGGACAGCGAGTGGGGGACGGTGTGTGACGACCGCTGGAACCTGCAGTCAGCCAGCGTCGTCTGCAGGGAGCTGGGCTTCGGCAGCGCCAGAGAGGCCCTCACCGGGGCCCGCATGGGCCAAGGTAACAGAACCGGCCTCCGTGGGGGTGCTTCCCCGCCTCTGGCTCCCTCCCAGAGCTCTGAAGCACGGGCAGGTTTAGGCAGCCACGAGCAACAAGCCTCGCCTTCACACGTGGGTGGGGACGGCTGCTCTGCTGAGTGTGGACGTTATGATTTCCACCTCAGAGGAAGTCGGTGGGGGAGACGCGTCACAGAATCTCTTTGAGGCACCAAGCATGGCTCTGTGCTCACATGGATGTTGGACCACACCACCTGACACCATCTGCCCAGGAAACATTCCTGGGCGTCCTCGAAGCCAGAAACGAGCAGCGCTGAAGGAATTCCTTTCACACAGATTTTGTAACGCAGTCGCCTCATGGTGGTGTGACCTGGGGCGAAGGAGCTCGAGCTCGGAGGGGGATGGTGAACAGGTCGCCCCCAGTCGGAGGACACGTCTGCGTCTGAAACACCAGCATTCACTAATTCACTTTGAGGAATTCCAGAGAATTCCAGAGATGAGGGGAGTCTCCTCTGACATCGGGACAGTCATAGGAGAGTGTGTGGCAGGACCACTGAATCCATGATATCCAGTAATGCCCAGAACTGAGCTCTTACGGCTGTTTCCTTCCCAGGAATGGGGCCGATCTACATGAACGAAGTGAAGTGTGTGGGCCAGGAGCGGTCGATCTGGAAGTGCCCCTTTAAGAACATCACGTCTGAGGACTGCCAGCACACGGAGGACGCAGCTGTGCGCTGCAACGTTCCCTACATGGGCCTGGAGAGCTCGGTCAGACATGTTTCATCATTCCATTTACTGACGCTAGCATTTACAGGGGGTTGTGTTCTGGGTCGTGTGTTGTGTTACCCGTTAGTCCTTTTGCTGCTCTGGTAGTTTGTAGGTTGCCAACTAACATCTGACATTCTGAGCTGTTGGAATTCTGACAGTTTTCCCTCATTACTCTCAGACGTAGATACGCATTGATGCTGGGCTGTCTGGGTTAGAAACTGTAAGATCCGAGTTCTGGAGTTTTGAATCTTCAGGAAGCGTGACGCAGCAGCCCTGCACGTGTGTATCTATGCTCTGCTTTGTGGTCTCTAACCCCCTCGGGCCCGGACAGATGCGACTCGCAGGAGGACGGACTCGTTACGAAGGCCGTGTGGAGGTGCTGCAGCCAGACTCTAATGGGACTCTGAGCTGGGGTCTGATTTGTGGAGAGACCTGGACCACAAAGGAGGCCATGGTGGTCTGCAGGCAGCTAGGCTTGGGCTACGCTAACCAGGGCCTGCAAGTAGGTCATTAACACTGCTGAGGCCTCCTCAGAAGGGTTCTTCTATAATGTACTGTCTCAGCTTTCCTCCTCATTATAGAAAATCTGAATTGGATGCACATATATTCATATTCGGAATGGTTTTGTCCCATATAATATATGCGCATGTGGGCTTTGTCACTAATATAAAGAGTAGATCAGATGTTTCTTTTCCTTCCTGGGAAAACCATGTAGTGTTTTTCCAGGTGTGGAGAAACAAAGCCGACTCTCAAACACATCTAAAACACAGGTGTGAGCTCATCTGCACAGCTGCAAATGCTCCAAAAACACTAAACTCAACTAAACTGCTCCAGCCCGCCCTGCCTGAGGATTAGCTCTGATGGCGTTAGCTTCCAGAGCCAGAGCAGCTCCCCCCACTCATCCCAGCAGGGTGTTTTCTGCAGATTCGGATAGTAGGCGGCCGGAGCAGTTACGAGGGCCGGGTGGAGGTTCAGGTTGGGTCCAAGTGGGGCACAGTCTGCAGCTCAGGCTGGACCACGAGAGAAGCCATGGTTGTGTGCAGGCAGCTAGGGCTCGGCTACGCCATGCATGCCGTCAATGTAAGTAGGAAGAAAAGCTCAAAACACGCTCACACTTTATACAGAGAAAAACCAAACATTCCAGGATGTGAGAAATACGTAGTTTGGAATTCTTGACCTGATTTAAAAAACAAAAATCCAGCGCTGTCTTTGCCGGAGTTTTAAAAAATGATTTTCAAAATTTGCTTCTCTTGAAGGAAACTGCAAATCTGCCAAAAGTAAAATCTTAGTGGAACCAAAACAATCTGCCAGAAACATAAATCAAAACGGTTAATTTTCCTCAAAACAACGGAATCCTACATTTGTAGTGGCGTTCCTGCTCTGTTGTTCTCCAGAACGAGTTTGAACTCCGTCTTTACTGCAGCCGGAGTGAGTCAGGACCCTGTTGTTCACCACGCTGACTAATTTGTTCCTGTTGTGGAAACCCTGACGAAGGAAACCTGGTACTGGGACAGCAGCAACGTGACGGAGATGGTGCTGAGCGGCGTGAAGTGCTCGGGCGGCGAGCCGTCTCTGAGCCAGTGCCAGCATCACAAGTCGGTCAGCTGTCAGAAGAGCGCGGCCCGGTTCGCAGCGGGCGTCATCTGCTCCGAGAGTGAGTGAGACGAGAGACGTGGGACGACAGCCGCGTCCACGCTGACTTCCTGTGTTGGTGGGGGGGGCAGCAGGAACCCTCGGGCTTGGGCTGACCCGCACCTTCTCCATCTGTGCCCAGCGGCCTCTGACCTGATCCTGAACGCCCCCCTGGTGCAGCAGACCGTTTACATCGAGGACCGACCTCTGCACATGCTGTACTGCGCCGCCGAGGAGGACTGCCTGTCCAAGTCCGCTGCCAAGGCCAACTGGCCCTACGGACACCGACGGCTGCTCCGCTTCTCCTCCCAGATCCACAACATCGGCCGGGCAGACTTCAAGCCAAAGGCGGGGCGCCACTCGTGGGTGTGGCACGCCTGCCACGGGTAAGGTTGCTTTATTAACGCTGGGGGGGGGGGGGGGGGGCGGTCAGGACGTGCTGGCAGTGTTTCTGTTTCACAGCCACTATCACAGCATGGACGTCTTCACCCACTACGACCTGCTCAACGCAAACGGCACCAGAGTGGCAGAAGGTCATAAAGCCAGTTTCTGCCTGGAGGACTCGGACTGTGAAGAGGGTGAGTCTCACGGGTTAGGGTGTGCGGCTGGGGCGTGCTGGGTCGTGCTGGGACGTGCCGGGTCGTGCCGGGTCGTGCCGGGTCGTGCCGGGGCTGCCGGGCGTGCCGGGTCGTGCCGGGTCGTGCCGGGGCGTGCCGGGGCGTGCGGGTCGTGCCGGGGCGTGCCGGGGCGTGCCGGGTCGTGCCGGGGCGTGCCGGGTCGTGCCGGGTCGTGCCGGGGCGTGCCGGGTCGTGCCGGGGCGTGCCGGGGCGTGCCGGGTCGTGCCGGGGCGTGCCGGGTCGTGCCGGGTCGTGCCGGGGCGTGCCGGGTCGTGCCGGGTTGTGCTGGGTCGTGCTGGGGCGTGCCGGGTCGTGCTGGGTCGTGCTGACGTCAACGTGCCGTTTTTGTCCACCAGGCATTTCTAAGCGCTACGAATGTGCCAACTTCGGGGACCAGGGCATCACGGTGGGCTGCTGGGATTCGTATCGCCACGACATCGACTGCCAGTGGGTCGATATCACGGACGTCAAACCTGGGAACTACATTTTTCAGGCAAGCAGGAAACTCCCAACACTTTTCCGTCACTCCGACGTCTCTGACGTGCCTCTGGCCCTGCAGGTCGTCATCAACCCCAACTACGAGGTGGCGGAGAGCGACTTCAGCAACAACGCCATGAAGTGCAACTGCAAGTACGACGGCCACCGAGTCTGGCTGCACAACTGCCACAACGGTAAGAAGACTCCTCCCTCACCGTCCCCCCTCACCGTCCTCACCGTCCCCCTCACCGTCCTCCCCTCACGTCCCCCCCTCCCCGTCCCCGTCCCCCCTCACCGTCCCCCCCTCCCCGTCCTCCCTCCCCCTCCCCCTCCCCCCCCTTCTCCCTCACCCCTCCCCGTCCTCACCGTCCCCCTCCCCTCACTCCCTCACCGCCCCCCGCCCGTCCGCCCTCCACCGCGTACCCCGTCCCCCCCTCCCCGTCCCGTCCCCTCCACCGTCCCCCCCTCCCCCCTCACCGTCCCCTCCACCCCCCCCTCACCATCCCCCCCCCCTCACCATCCCTCCCCCCCCCCGACCCCCCCCCCTCACCATCCTCCCTCACCGTCCTCCCTCACCGTCCCCCTTCACCGTCCCCCTCACCGTCCCCCCTCACCGTCCTCCCTCCCCGTCCCCCCCCCCTCCCTTCCCCCCCTCACCCCTCACCGTCCTCACCGTCCCCCCCTCCCCGTCCCCCCCCCCCCCCCCCCCCTCACCGTCCCTCCTGTCCTGCAGGGGACGCCTTCAGCGAGGAGGCAGAGAGGAGGTTTGAGAAGTATCCAGGTCAGCTCAACAACCAGGTCTCTTAAAGGACGAGCGCTTGTCCGGCGCAGGGCAGCGAGCCGAGACCCGATGACCCGATGACCCGGAACAGAAATGAGTGAAGACTTTCTGGATCGGCTACAGTCTGAATCTCCCCCGAATTCTTTAAAATTCTGTGGCTGAATTGTTAAAATCTGAGTATTCAAGTAGTTTTGTGCAAACACTCCAGTGTTAATTACATTTCAGTCTAAAATCTGTATTTTGCTGACTGATGTGCAGCTTTTAATCCGAATTTTATATGGAGTCTGTCATCTATGGTTTTTTTTTTTTAAAAAGCAGCTTAATTTTTAACTGAGCAGGTTCCGACCTACCTGGTGTGTTGGCATCAGGTAAGGACACAATAAAGAATCAGCTTTGTGTGTAATAACTCCTGACGGGATAAAAGCCTGTTTTTCAAGATCAGACATTTTCATCTTCCATGTTTAATAAGGTTTTATATAAGGCATGTTGGATAATATATGAACTTATTTATTACCAATTCCCATTTTTCATGGACTTTATCATTTGGAATCACTTCAGAGCCACACTGAAGCCATCTTCAGGTCGTAACTGTGTGTTTTATCAGTTTGGGACTGTGGAACACAGCCAGGAATATCAATAACTGACAGTAGGGATCAGGGTTCTGCTGGACCACTGTGCTGATGTAACTCCTCACGTTGGGCCAAATAAAAGGGGCAAGAACATGAATTATTCCTCACCTGATTCCTGTAAGTGTTGATCTCTTCTGCCTGAAAATCATTGTGGAGACTTTAAAATCATGTGTGTTTACAACCAAACAGAAAAACGATGAGAAACGGCGACACTGGACTTTATTTCCAGTCTCTGAAAGTGAAATCCTCCATAAGCAGGTAGACAATAAACATTTTCTTTCAGTAAAAAAGCAGATGAGGGAGAAACTGCAGCAGAAGATAAGTCCAGGAGTCTGGTGGTGCTGGTGGGGTCCAGACGTAGCGTCCACATCTGGCTCAGCTGCGGCCTCATTGCAGGACTGTCTGTTTCACAACCCTTCCTTCCTTATCAACTGCAAAGTTATAATTCTTCGGATTATCCAGAGCTTCTTCTATACGCTGGTCCAGGTTCTCCAAGGTGATGAAGTTCTTTGACTCTTCCTGTTGCAGAACAAAATCACCAGTGGTAAAGATGATATTTCAACTTTTAGCAACTTGGAAGATATTTTCATCTCACCTGCAGCTGCAGAATTTCCATCTCTTTTGCTTTGATGAATTCCTGCTGCTGCTGCTCACGACTGATGGCGGCTTCGGCCTGCTTGCGCTCCATTTCCTCCTCTTCCTTCTGGATCCGCTGGATCCTGAAATGTTTGGGGACAAGATTCACGAACCCATGAAGCGAACAAGCGAGTCTTATCACCTGTTGAAGCTCTCCAGGATGTCAGGTTGAGCTGCGTATTACCGGAGCTTCAGCAGGCGGACGTTCTCCTGGTGGTTCCAGTCCATGAGGCTGCGATGCTCCTCTGCCTCCTGCCTCGTTCTCTCCTCGGCCAGACAGCCCGTCTCCTCCTCGTACTTCTTTCTTAACATCTCCTCCTTAAACTCCAGCCTTCCATTCAAACAGCAAAAACATTATAACTACGTTCAAGGATGAATAAAAGCGACTCAAAGTGCCTTTTGGTTTCACCATCATTGGTCTTGTTCCTTTAATAAGGCATTCGCCTATAATTCCATGTGTAATTAATTGAGGAACATAGGATGTAGGGAAATAATGAAAATACAAGTGTAAGTGGTCATATCATAATTTTTAACAAGAGCAAATGTCAACATACGTAACGGTCACGTTTACTCATTTCATCCTTTGGACCCTAAATTCTTACCTAAGGGCCCCCATGATGAGCTGGTACTCCGAGAACCTCTCCCTCAGAACGACCATCTCCACCGGGTCCACCGGAGGAGGCACTTTGATTCGATCCTCTTTGGACTTGGCTACCGGGTCGGTGCGGGACTTTCTGCCGCGGACAGGCTCCACCAGCACCCCGCTCCTGGGTGCCAGGAGCCGGGCTGCTGGCACGCTCCTCCCGACGATTAGCTTGAACATGTCGGCCTTAAAATGCAGAGAAATGCGCTTATGATGACCGCCGCATTTGTCTTTGAAACTCAGGTGAACGCTAATTTGAGACGTTGTTATCGAGGCAAGGCGGCGGCCATGTTCGTGTCCTCTGACCTCCGGAAGCAATTCATCACCGGATGTGGGTTTGGATTCTTCCGCCACCTTCCGGTAACAAAAAGGCTACTACAATGTTGGAGTTTGTGCGACTTATTGGGAGACGTTTTTGTAGTTAGTGTCTGTTCTAAACCCTCCATAAATGTTCCAGTAAAATATGTCACCTAAAGCTAAGTGGATGTGGGGTAATAATGAAAACTAGCTTGCCAGGTAGCGAGACAACACGCCTTCCACAGGTAAACATGGAGTTAGCCCTGTGGTAACGACATAAACACTGTTACAAGCCGTGTGACCACACACATAATATGGTGAAGGTAGTAAGCACCTGCTCTGACATTCATAGATGTTTGCTCTAAAAGTACATATTTACATGTTGCTCCTTCTTTATTTATACTTATTTATTTATTCTGCAAAATGTGTCACTTTACCTGCTTCGATTACTGTAAATATCTTACTTCTCCAATATGCATACTTCCCTAGATTTTAGTAAATTGTTATAATAGCAACAGCAAGTGATGAAAATTCTAAAAATACAAAGGAAGTCAGCCTCTTTCTGTGTTTTTGCAGGGAGGTCAGAGATCAGAGATGACTGCTGAGGCAATGCACCAGAACATTCCAGCTGAAGCCAGTTTTCCAGGGCTTGGGAATGGAGCAGTACTGCAGTGTGACAACATCCAGGTTTTTACCCTCTAGAACAGTTCGTTTCTATTTATTGTATCTTAAGCAAATGTTTAGGTTCATGCATTTTAGTGCACGATTCCCTGTCACAAATTCCATTGTTTATCAGTGCCTCATTACTTGGAACGCGCTGTCAACATTAAGCATAAACGAAGTCTTCTGTTTTTTTCTGCTTGATAAATATTGATTAACTGATTGGACTGAACGCCAACAAGCAATTATGATGCACGAGTGCTTTAAGTAAGACAAACGAGATGCGGACTCATGTTTGCAGCTCAGTCGTATGTTTATTCATCTTGTGGCCAGCTGAGATGAACACACTGTGTAATGATGCAGAACTTTTATTAGTTTGAGCACCACTCAGGTCTCACAGCACCACCTGCACTCGTGTTTCACTCTCATTCTTCAGCTTCAAACTGAACACGGAACAGAAAATTCATAATACAGACGCGCTGCTGGAAGAATAAAGGAAACCAGTAACAATTAGTCTTCAACGGCATTTGCACATCTAGCAAACAATCATCAGTATTTATGCAGATGTGAATGCAGAAGAAGAGTAGAAAATGGTTTTTAGATCTAGTAAAGTAAAGTTTTAAGGTTACTGGTTCACTGACTACAGAAATGTGGGACAGGGGACAATTGATTGATAGAGTTCGGCGTTGATCACAGGTTTGTTTCAGTTTAAACACAGTTTAGGTCCAAAGAAGATTCACCTCCTTTTCCACAAACAGTTGATTAAGTGTTTGCATAACGAGGAAAACGGCGTTTCTCCTGCTGGGACCTGAACATGTTTAACACAGAGGAACTCTACCAAACCATTGCGGCCGTCCAGAGCGGCGACTGCAGCGCTGACGCTCTGCATGGAGTCAGAACGTGTGTAGAAGAAGGGGGACTTGGGGGGACCTCTTGTGTAGCACAAGGGCACGTCTGTCTTGAGATCAATGAGCTGTGGGTTGGTTTTCATCTTTAATCATGATTTATATGTTTAGAAGGACAGAGGAACTGAAGGTTTAATGTAGGGCAGGAAGAGACGGGCACGCCAGTCGAATCTCCTCCCCTTCAAGGAGTTTTCTGATAAGGAAAATAGGACATAAGTTAGGTTTAACTTTCTTTGGTTCAAATTAAATCAACGCCTCTTATTCCAGACAGAATAAACACGAGGGCGATGAGCAAGCCACAACATCATGAATTCAGAATCAAAAGTCAGATCTCACCTGTAAGCAGTGATCTCGATATCCAGAGCCATCTTCACGTTGAGAAGGTCTTGGTACTCTCTCAGGTAGCGCGCCATCTCCTGCTTAGCCTCGCCGATATCCTGCTCCAGCTCACTTATCCTCACCTGGGAAGGCAAATACATGAGCACTGTGTGTGTGTGTGTGTGTGTGTGTGTGTGTGTGTGTGTGTGTGTGTGTGTGTGTGTGGGGCTGAGAGCCTGTGTTTTTACATCAAACACTCCCACACTATCATGCACTGCCACGTCTCTGATGAGAACGGCTCACATGTTATACCCCCTCCGGCCACAAGGCGGCGCTCTACAGCCCCGATGCAGCAGCACAGAAGCCTTTTGTAACTTTCCTTTGGTTTAGCAGCATAGACTTGATGCACGTTCATGCAGAGCAGTGACGGCTCCATCATTCACCTGGTACTTTGCCACCTCCTTCTCCTGGGTGTCCTCGAGCTCCTGCAGTTGATTATTCAGGGAATCAATGACGTTCCGGAGAGCGTCGATCTCCGCCGAGCGGGACTGGAGCAGCTGCCGGTACTCCCGGGTCTCCTCTCGGATGGCGTGCACGGCCTCGCTGTTGGCGCTGGCTGCTTCTGCCACGCTGGCGACCTTGCTCTTGTACCAGTCCTCGGCAGCCTGCATGTTCTTGTGGGCCAGCCGCTCGTACTGGGCCCGGATGTCTCGCAGGGCGGCGGAGAGGTCGGGCCTGGACACCCCCACGTCCACGCTGATGTTGGCCACCTGCAGCTGGGCCTGCAGCTCGGCGCGCTCCTCTGCGATGACCTTCTTCAGGAACACCAGCTCGTCACACAGAGAGACCACGGTGGCCTCGGCATCGCAGGTGGAGCGCACGGCCCGGCCGGCCCGCTCCCTGGACCTCTGCAGGGCCTCCTCGGCCTCCAGGCGCCGCTTGACCTCCTCCTCGTAGCGCTCCTTTATCTGCTCATACAGATCCCTCAGTTTGTCCCTGTCCGCCTCCATCTGCATCTTATCCCCATTCTCCGAGTCGATGGTGGCCCTCAGGCTCCTCACCTGGGCCTCGTAGAGCGTCTGGAGGCGGGACGGGTGGTTCTGCTGCCCTCTCAGCGCCTCCAGCTCCTCCAGCAGAGCTCGGTTCTGCAGCTCCAGGTGCCTCACCTTCTCGATGTATGTGGCGAAGCGGTCGTTGAGTTCCACCAGCTGCTCCCTCTCCTGGGAGCGCAGGTCCAGCAGCTCCGTGTTGAGGGAGCCCATCCGGACCAGGTCCATCCGCTCAGCGCTCAGCAGCCTCAGGATGCTCCTGCCAGACGGAGGAGATCGAGAAGAGAAGAGGGAGGAAGACGCGGAGGATTTTTTGGTGGATTGGGAGCTTTTGTAGCCGTCCCAGGGGCGTCGGTACGAGATGTGGGAACTGTAGCTCATGATGGGTTTTTTTGTGGGTTTTTTGTTATCAGAGAAGGGAATAGATGGTTTCTCAGAAGGTTTTTTGTGTCCCCCTTGTTCTGCACACCATCGGTGAGGATGAGCGAGCGTTGTGACACTGCACCAGCTCAGTGATGCTGCAGATCCCTGCCTTTTAAAGGGAGACCCCCCCATCGGGGCTGTCGGCCAATCGCTGACTGCTGCAACCAGGACTCCGGTTGGTTTTCCGATTCTCTCCCGGCTGCAGGCGGTAGAGCAGCGGCAGATATTCATCTGGGCTGGAACCGGAACGACACACTCGTGTTTAAAAGGAAACCTGCGTTAACGTTTGAGCCCCACCAGATACAGCTTATCTTATCACATTTGCATTTTCTTCCCCCACTTCTTTTTGAAAGCTTTTCATACCTTTGTGATTCTGCCTTTAGCTCTATTTACACAATCTTGAAAGGACTTGGTGCAAAGTGCTGCGTCACTGATATGCTGACTCGGGGAAAAATGACCCTGCTCCTCAACATTCAGAGGTCATCCAGGCGGCACCTGGCCGACTCTCCAGGGAGTGAAACAGGACGAAACTCCCATCAGAGGAATCAGGCGTCGCTCTGATTTCTGATTTTCATTTGTTCTGATACATAAACTAAAACGCTTGTGTGGCTCAGCGCCACCCAGTGGTGGAGAAGCAGATTACAACCTTTTGTTTGCCCTTATAAAGGATAAAGCTCTCTCTCTCTCACTCACTCACTCACTCACACACACACACACACACACACACACACACACACACACACACACACACTCACGGTGAGTACTCCAGCTGGGTGTCTGATCATTATTAGTGTGTTGTGCAACTCTTGCTTTAATCCAGAAACACTTTGGGATCTTCCCCCCCAGAACTTAATTGCTGCACTGCTGTGAGTTAGAATTTATTGTACTCATGATATCAGCAGATTTTTTAATGAAGTGTGCAGCAGCCCTCATATTTTAAAAAAAGAATTTAGTTTATTTTGTGTATGAACTAAAGCAATGATTCCTACAGGATACAGACAGTGTAGCAATGACTGGACCCCAACAATTAAATAACATCTTCCCTTCTTAAACAACATCTTTTCTTCTTTTTCCCTCCGCACTTTGAATAAAAGTTAAAAACGTTTTAAAAACACATACACCACCCACATATGGCCACTCCATGTCTTTGCACTCAGGAAGAGCTCCAAAAAATTGCCGACATTTGTCATATAAAAGGCAGAAAGAGCAGTTATTGTGTTACATCAAGACAAATAAAAATGCAGGTGCCTTTTGGTTTTAAAAGTAGCATTTTATGGAAGCTTGTTTACTGGCTAAAATACCTTAAAAAGCACAATCTTTAGCCCATGTTTTTATGAGAAATTACCGGAATATTTTCTCTGGAATTTTGCTGCAGTACAAACATCGTCCGCTAGATGTCGCGATCGATCCGCGCGCGTTCAGTTGGTCGTTTTTGACCCAAAAGTCTCCAAAAGTCATGAAATTGTAAAATGAGAAGTCCCATGTAGTCAAATTAGATGCCAATGTTTATTCATTTACAGTGAATATATTTCCCAGTGATACATAAGGTAAAAATAAGTACATAAATCATTTCTCTTCACAGATAAACACCTTTGGAATTCCAGACTCTTCATTGCTAAAATCGGTATTCAGTATTTACAGGAATTACAGTTTTTGCACATAAAAAACAAGCCAACTATCTGTGTACTTGAACTAAGCTGTAGTAGTAAAGCTTGGAGGAGCAGGTCAGATCTACCGGAATGCTGAGTTACATTCAGTTCAGATTTAGCAGAACTATTCACAGGAAGAATATAAGACACGAGACGTACAAACAGTAACGGAACTGGTTTCCATAGAAAAGTGGATTCCTTTGGTAGAAAACGCCTCTCAAAATGGGCCGAATATAGAGAACTATCTGGCACCACCTGACTCTTACGGGACTGTGAACATTCATGTCGCGTCAGGTGCTGCGTTTATGTTGAGCTCTCATTAAGCAGGGACGTGCCCGCGAACATGCACGGCCTCCTCGTGTTTACTGGAGGTCGTTCACAGGTCGAGCTGCGACCGGACTTTGGTTCGTTTCATCACCAAGTCTAAAAAGTACTGCGAGGGTCCAAAAAGCTGCGCGACGCGTCCATGTGGCCACGACGCGGCACGAGCCAAGTCGCCAACGGGCTTTTGTCCCTTTCGCTCCCTCTGAGTTGGTCTTGTGCGTGAAATGTGGCAGAATCTCCGCGCGCCGCTGGATCAGAAGATCTTCAGCCGCTTTCCCATCACCCGCCCCCCCTTCGCCATCCTCTGGCTCGCCTGGTCTCTGGACAGAGGGCAGTATTTGATGGTGTGCGCGTTGTCGCCGTTGGCGCTGCAGAGGGGGCAGGTATACGCCCGGAGGATGGGGCACAGGACGCGGCCGTCTGCTGTCTTCAAGATGTGGGTGCCGTAAACCTCCTCCGGGGCGCCGTTATTCCGGCAGAACACGCACACCTTCGGCTCCGGCTTCCCCCTCTGAGACTGTTTCCGCCTCCTGTCCATGGAGAGCAGGTCGAGGCCGGCCAGACTGCCCCCGTGGGAGGGCGAATCTCTGCCTCCCGGGGGCGAATCGCCAGCAAAGTGTTCGTAGGGTCTGAGGAGCGAGATGCGCTCGTTGAGATCGTAGAAGGAGATCGGAGGAGATCCCGGCGCGGCGCAGCAGCACTCCAGGTGCCCGTCGCTGTCCCGTGCGTGCCCAATTACGCAGGAGCAAACCGGGGACTCGTCCTCCAAACCCAGGGTCGCTTTTAGAGAGCGGGTGATCGAGTTGGGGCTGCAGGAGGGGCTGCGGATCTTGCTCTTGGCGACAAGTGTCGACAGGCCGAGGTAGTCGTTCCAGAAATTGAAAGTATACTCATAGGGAGACCGCGCTTCCAGGTCTAGAAACTCCATCCTGTCGGAGCTGCGCGGTCAACACGAGTGAACGGTCGGTGCGTCTGTCGGCGTGTGCGTGTGCGCGTCCGCTCCGCTGTCTCCGCCGGCTCTGGGAGCTCTCGACGTGAAAGCGCGGATAAATTCCCCCGAATAAAACAGGGAGGCGTGGTTTGGTCCAACTTGATTATCGCTCAAGCACCAGAGGAAGGAGCCGAGCCGAGCCGAGCCGAGCCAGTGGCTCTCCCTCCCACCACAGGACCATTAACCAGAGAAAAGTAGGTTCATCCTCTGGTTGAGAACCACTGCTGATGCTGACTTACAGCAAAAGAGCTAATATGAGGCATCCCGACCTTTGTCCCAGAACCATCAGCAGCAGAAGATGAGACATGATTTTGTGTTTTATTCTTCCAAAAAAGTGCACCTGAACATCTGGAGGAGTGTTTAGCGGTGACCCGCGAGCACCGAAGCAGCCAGTGAGGATTTGTTTCTGCAAATCTTCACAGAACGTTTCAATTCATCACGGGAACACGTCAACGCTCTGGTTTCTTTACACTTGTGCTTTTTAAATGACACTTTGGGTGATTTCACTGCCTCAGGAACCAACAAGAACCATCAAAGGTCGGTTCCACAGAGCCTCAGAGCTGTTGCGAGCAGGCAGGAACCACAAAGACTGGAACCAAAAGCCCTCGTTGCTGCGTGGAAGGTCCAGGAGGGACTATTTCCTGCTGCTTCCTCCGAGGGGCTTTGTGCTCGCAACCCGTCCTCTTCGCTCCATTGTCTCCTCTACAGTGGACCCTTTAACTTCATTAATATGCATTAAAACTGTGTGTGTGTGTGTGTGTGCGTGTGTGTGTGTGCGTGTGTGTGTGTGTGTGTGTGCGTGTCAGAGCTCCTCATGAAATGAGACAATGATTGTTTCTATTTTTGTCACACTGAAGTAAAATATTAACCACACAAACTCATTTTCACGTCATGTGTTTTTAAATCCACTTTAAGGTTTTTCCAGGAGGGTTTTTAGTGATTAAAAATAATCTTTTATGGCCTCAAAAAGTTCTAGAAAAAGCTTCAACTGAACTTTGGGGGTCGTTTCTCTTCGGGCCTGTTTAATTCCAGGCATCTCTGCTTTGGAAAGACTTTTTGGGTTTAGCACAATAATTAGATTTAAAGCTAATTCTTTGATGCTAAAAGCTCATTTGCATGGAGAATATTTGTGTGCTGGACGTTTGAGGCTCTTGTAAACGGCACAAAGCCTCTGAAAATCGTGTTGGGGAGTTTGTTGTATATGGGAATAAATTATCATCACAATACGCCACACAGTCCATTTTCAAGGTCACCGCCGGCTCTGTGAGCACAAAGGAAGTCAGGAGAGAGCGTTTAAAAGATGAATGGCTGCCAAATCACAATAGATAAATTACAAGGGGGCGATATGACATGTGGCTGCGCTGCTTCGGGCCGATGCCGAGCGTCTGGCAGCAGCAGCGGCTGATAATGGAGGAGAACCAAAGCAAGCAAAGAGTGTGTGTGTGTGTGTGTGTGTGTGTGTGTGGGGGGGGGGGGGTTCTGTCCTGGCTGCTCTGGCTGCTGGACTCTGGTTCTGCTCAAGCAGCCGGTCCTCCAGACCTTCGGGATCGTCCTGGGTGCTGCGCTGGGCTCTGCCACCTCGTTCATCACTGTCAGGTTGAGTAGAAAATTAACAAATCCCTTAATTAAACGAGCTCCCTCGACCCGACTGTGGCTGCATTTACATCAACCTGGCGCAGGAGACACCAAACACACACAGCCCAGCGCTCCAGCGCATCCCTGCCATCCCGGCACAGGCTGCTAATGCAGCATCCTGAGGAGCTCTTGACTCTGGGTCCTGGTCCGTCCCCAGACAGGGAGCTGGGAGGGGGGTCTGTTGTGGCTTTGATCCCTGACCTCTGCCCCCCCCCGGGAATAAAGGCCCATCCCTAACGGTCTGTCCATCTGCACACAGGCGCGCACTGGCCTCCTGCCCCCCCCCACACCCCAGTCATAATGAGCTGCCCCCCACCCAGGCACGAGTCAGTGTCACGGGCCACAAAGGGGGGCGCTAAACAAGCCCAGGTCAACCTGATATCGGGGGGTGTCACGTGCGTCGTCCCGTTTCCGCCCAGCAAAGCAACAGCTGAGAGCGTCCGGCTCACGTGCACGCACCCCCCAGGAGCAGCAGGAGCGTGACCCCCCCAGTGGAACTGTGTTATCACACAAGATCCACTAATAACACACATTTGATGTGAGGAACCAGGAACTGTTGAATCGGGTCAGCAGTGATAAAGGAACCAACTCCCCGAGCCGTTTGGTTCTGATCCCTCCAACCTTTACCGGCCCAGGTGCTTTTACGACCAGCTCAACCAGCTCAACCAGCACGTTAACCTTTTACAACCAGCTCAACCAGCTCAACCAGCTCAACCAGCACGTTAACCTTTTACAACCAGCTCAACCAGCACGTTAACCTTTTACAACCAGCTCAACCAGCACGTTAACCTCTGCTGAGTCCAGTTTCTACCAGTGGAATCACGACGGAAACTTGTTTAAATCTGCAGAGATTAGGGTGGGAAGTGGTCGGGGGGTTCCAGGCGTGCTGGTCCAACGGGGTGGAGGGGATTAGGGGGGGTTCTGCCAGCCGCTGTGATGCCCTTCATCTCTGGGGTTCCTCGGCCGGAGCACCTTTGTTAGGTTAACTAACGGCACTTCCCATGGACGCACTGATCGGGCCAATCCCTTTTTAATGATGCAGGGAAAATTCCAGCGGCCCTGGTTAGCACAATGCTGGGGAGGCCGGCCTTTGTCCCGCACGCCACGTCCAGCTTTTAAAGTGTGCAGCCAGGCGAGCGGAGCGCCGGCCGTTTGAAGTCTGCTCCTCTCCCAGTGGAAACAACCTCTACTAGAGAACGCTGATGGCCGCGTTACGTTTAGAGCTTGTTGCTAACGCGCGCGGTGCCAAGGCTTCCTTTAACGGCCTCCGTGACCGGCCGGGTCTGAAATATATGCAGCTTAATGGGTTGTAGCGCAGTGCTGGAAAGGTCGGAGGGCTGGTAGTAATCCTTGAAATGATCTTCCACCGTCCCCTTGTGAGGCCTTGTTCTCCGTGTCGTACATTATCTAAGCTGCAAATTCAGTGGAACGTGAAACCTTCCGTAGAGGCGCAGCCTTAATGGTTAACCAGATCTTCCACGTGAATGAACAACAAGCTACCAGGAAACAGAAGAAACTGCTCCGATAAATGAGGGCTGCTGCCCCTGTCACACACTCTTCAGGCTCCTGGGAGCTCAGTGCTTCACTGTGTGTCTTGATTTAGCTGCTTGCTAACGTCCCTGCTGGACTTTAGCTGGGGTGCTTTGTGCTAGCGTGTTTGTTCCTGGGCGCCTCTGAGCAGCAAAGGTGGGACTGAAGACTTCCAGCAGGAGCGTGTTGCTGCCGTTCTCCCCTCATCTCGCCAGTGAGGATCTGACAGATGCTTCCAATGGAGCCGCTCCATCATAATCTCCTTTCTTCCTTCTCAAATGCTCACCGACTGGCGTCTGCTGCGTGGCTAATGCGCAGCCGACCCAACACACTTCTACCTCACGGACCTCCCGTTAGGTCTCCAGGCAGATGCGTGGCCTCGTATTAGCTGCTGCTCACTTCTCTCTTACCGTCTCTCAGCTATGCAGCTGCTGTCATGTCTGCGTTCGCTCCCATCCAGCTTCCTGAAACTGAATTACAAGGAAATGCTGCACCCGGGAGCCATAGCGGCAACATACATTCCTCACATGATGGGATGGAACCTTGTTCAGACTGTTGCAGAACACACACACACACGCCGATGGTGATGTGTGTGTTGAGCCTTGTGTTTACACAATGGTGGCAGCGGCTGTTCCCGTCCCGACTGACGGAATGTTTGATGTGGATATTCCGGCTGAGCGGAGCATTAAAGCTCTTTGCTGTATTTTTTGATGCCATTGATTCAAGTCAGGAGGAGAATCTTCCTTCGTTAGTGAACCGGTACCTCCTCGTTACCTCCTCGTTACCTCCTCGTTACTCGTGTCTCCCAGTGTTTGCATTTCAAATCACATCTGATCTTGTCGTTAGAGCCATGACGGAGATATAGAAATATTACACGTTTACCTTCAATGGCCGTGTATGGAGCTCACCTCCAGGGATCTGTGGCTCTCTGGAATCCGTCTCCGTGGGGCAGCATCACCAGATCCTGCTCACTCGGCGCAGCTGCAGACGAACATCTGCACGTCTCAGGTGGGTTAAAGCACTCCCAGCCTCTAATGACCCGCCATCCCATCTGCAGAACACACACAGTGGACTCATGTGCCCACCGGTACAGGCCTGTAACACTTGATACACCACACAGGACCGCAGATGCGTCCCCGCACAGCCGAGCTGGTGGCTGGCGCCGCGGCCTGGGCGTTGGCCAGATGGGCCACCCTGAGAGGCTCAGCCTGCCGGTCCCAAACAGCCTGATCCTATTACTGCGGGCCAGGCCTGGGGTCTGGTTCCTCACACACACACACACACACACACACGTGCTGGTGTGCGATCACCAGAGGAATCCATAGTGCCCCCACTGTCACTAGATTGTCTCTGGTCTGAGAGCTTTTCAGAATTTCCCATTTATATAAAATCAAAGGTTCAGTTTCTCAGATTACGTCACTTTAGTCCCGATGTTGACTCGTGTGTCAGCACTTTATTATTTAAAAGTGATATTTGTGTGTGTGTTCATTTTATTCCCTTTCAATCAAAAGTCTCCCCGCAGCGCCACATTCCTTTGAGGGAGGGTGGACCAGAACCAGGCTGTCTGTGGACTCTGCTTTCACCTCCTGACTGAACTCCTGACGGCCTCTAAAATTCTGTCTCAGCTGTTGCTGTAATTATAAAGGTAAAGTGTCAGCAGAACCTTCAATAATGCGTTTAACACGCACAGATTCTAAGAACTGTACTCGGGCCGGGGGGGGGGGGGCAAACCTACAATACCGTCAGTGGCCGCTGGGGCGAGATATTTATATTTTGTTAATTGTCTTTGCGCAGATTTGTCCAGAGAAAGCTTTATCCTAATTAATAATGAGGCAAATGTACAGATTACTAATGCACGCTGACAAGACTGAACGAGGCTCGACGGTGCTGTTGGGTCGACAGGCAAAGCTATGCTAACACAGCTAACAAGGCTACTGCGTGGGGAATGTCAAATCAGCTGGGCTGTGATTCTCTGCAGCCCTTTTATTCCCATCCGCAGTCATAATGACTCCTTTGTGGCCCAGGGCTCGATGTTCCCTGCTGCCAAAGATTTTCCATTTCTTTAGCATCCTCCTCCGTAATTTAACCCGTCCTGCTTTTTGTTGAAGAATGAGAATCCTTTCCCAAAGCCAGGGCCGTGGTTGCATCAGAGGCGCTCCTCGCTGTCAGAAAGCGTCTTCATTTGAAAATCGGACCAGATTTGAGTGGCGGTGAGGGCACGTGGGGGTGTCGGGGTCACAGGAGCGCAGCGCCATGCAGGCTAGCGTTTCATGCTGCATGTTGACCACATTTGGGTGATTGCCTTTATTATTTGGCCTGTGGTTACACTGGCATTGATGATGCTGGTCTGGGTGGGAGGGGGCGGTGAGCGGGATCGCCGCCGTCACCTGAGTGGATCCTGGAAGAACCCCAGCGATCAGTGTGGCCGCTGTGGTCTGGGACCAGCTCCACCTACCTCCTTCCTTCTGTTCTTCTCTGTCCTCCCTTTTCTTTCCAACCCCTTGCAAACATTTCTCCCTGACTCTTTTGTTTGCCAAGATCCTGGTTACCATGGCGACCAACTGGCGCTTTATGAGCACCTCATCCCTCATCTAAATATTCCTAGTTATCTATGGTAATGAAATGCACACACCATTATCTGGCTTAATGAAACACACTCCATTGTCTATGAGTAGAAGGCGAGTGCTTTCTTCTCTGCAGCCTCGCTGAGCCGTGTTTGCTCGCCCCGATAACAAACGCACGACCATCGGAGCTTTCAGGCTCCTCTGTTGTGAACGTGGACAATAAAGGAAGCGTCCAGTTGCTGTGAGCAGCGCTGCTATGCAGCGGAGGTGCTACAGCGGCTGTTTGATTGCTCTAATTGGCCGTCTGCTCTCGCTGCTGCAGGTTCTACCTCTAATGCCCGTTAAAGCCACGATGAGGATGATGATGAGGACGATGATGAGGAGGATGATGATGATGAGGATGAGGAGGATGATGAGGAGGAGGATGAGGAGGATGATGAGGAGGATGATGAGGAGGATGATGCCGTCTCCACGTGTTTTCACACGTCTTGATCATCACCACAGTTCTAACTGTGAGCAGAACATCTCCAGCTAGCAGAGCCTGATCTCTAAACATTAGCTGGGCTGTTTTTGACGGCCGCTCACATAACAGACGTCTTATATCACCCGTTCCCCTCGGAGACGGCGAAGGCAACAACGCCAGCCAGCGTGCACGCGCGTCGCAGCGCATCGGTGAGAGCGCCTCCGTTTCTTATTCAAGCCGGGATAATATCTGCAGATTGGGTGGTTAAGTCACTCTGCATTTCATGAGCCGCTGCTGTCAGGAGCAGTTATCTCCTCACTGCCCTCTGAGGAGTTGTCGAGGTGAAATGATTCTCCGAAGCTCTGAATAATGCATGAAATTACGTAATGCAAATGGAGACTTTATTTCCCCTGCCTCTGGCCTCGGCAGAAGCAGCGGGAGTCCCCAGAGTACAGGAAGTGCAGCAGAAAGCGGAAAGGTCACTGATAAAACCAGGGGCTTCTCCCCACATGCTCCTTTGTCAAGTGTGTGTTGGACTTATTGCGCGGCAGAAGCGGAGCAGAGCGGGACGTTATTCGCCCGACTATCAAGGGAGGCTTATTGTGTGGAGGCAGTGAAATATTCATTAAGCAGCAGGCTGGCTGGTTTCCACGCTGTCTGCCTGTAAACAGAAGCCCAATCAAATATAAATAATAATGGGAGAGCAGAGCAGAGCAGAGCAGCGCAGAGCAGAGCAGCACGGTTTCATCAGATAAGAGATGCCACTTGTCCTAAAGGTGCAGAATTAGGCTGCGCTAAACTGCTGTCAGGTTCATGCTTCAACAAGAAGACGAGCCTTCCCACCATCTTCGCCCTCTCCCCGCGCAGACCTGAATGGCATTAATTGCCCACTAAGATGACGGGCAGATAAAAGTGAGGTGGTGTTTTGCTGTGGGACATGGGGGCCGGTTACAAAGAGAGGCTGAGGAAGGCTGGCAGGTCTCACAGACTTCAAAAGCAGATAAAGGAGCCTTTTACACAAAGGAGCCACCATTTTTTCCTGCTTAATCTTCAGATTGGTGGGGTTTATTCATGCCAGGCCCCTCTCCTTTGTGCACTTTGTGTCAGGTTTTAACGCCAGAGGATTAAATTGCTGTTGCGGAAATCATTGTTTGTGTTTTCTTCCAGCCCGCTGCCTCCTATTGTGCTGTGACATAATCGAGCACTCTGCAACAATACCGGAGGTTCATCGCTTCCCTTTGGAGGGAAATGAACAACGATGATCTGCTCACCTTGTTTGTCTGATCAAGCTCTGGCACCACGTGTTGTTTTGTTTCGGCAGAGTGCTCTTCACTCTTCAAGGAGCCTTTGTGGGAAACTTTTTCTCTTCTCTGCCCACTAAGATGACACGACGGTATCGGCCGTATCCCGAACCAGGAACACAAGTTTAATGGGATTCTTTCCCCCTCCTGCACCCGCAGGGACCCTCACCTACTGCACAGATTCCTGTCATTCTCCACTGAAGCTTTTGGACTCCAGCCACACAACCGGTCCTCCATCTGCCCATGAATAGGAGCAGTCACATTTCTGATAGCATTTAATGAAAAATCCACCCGGGCAGAGGGGAGGGAGGGCGGGTGAATAAGGAGGGAGGGCCGGTGGCTTTGGTGGGGTGGGGTGTTGCAGAGGAGCGCTCAACAAAGAGTGTCTTTCACTGGAGTGCAAAGCCTAGATTGCTCTCTCTCTCTCTCTCTGTGCTCCCTGCTCGCTCTCTCATTTTGTCTTTTTTCATTCGACATCAAAAATGGTGCCAAATGACTGGGCAGAAATCCCTGGAGATCTGTGTGTGTGTGTGTGTGTGTGTGTGTGTGTGCGTGCGTGCGTGTGCACGTGCGTGTGCGTGTGTGTGCACAACGGGACAGGTGTCCTGTGGTTAAGGTGGCAGCAGTGAGCACAACACAAAGGTAAAAGCAAACAGCGAGGCCTCGCTGAGCGGAGCACGCTGGGTCTCGTTCCTACGTGACATGATCAGATCTAAATAATAAACCTGTGGCTCACGGCCACAATTTCTTAGACTAAACCACCAAAACATCTAAACATCGCAGTCCTACGTGAGATGGACCGACCACCAGGGGGCGTCTGAGGGAAAAACCAACCAAACTGAGGTCTGTTTCCTCTACTGATGCTGTATTTTCAACATCGCCCTAACGTGTCACCTCATTGCCGTCATTCCGTGTACACGGAGGTTTTCCAGGGATCCCCTGTGGTCCCACGTCGGCCCCACTCAAAGGTTCCAGAGCAGATGGTTATTGTTGGCTTTTACGTACGGAAGGAACATATAGCCCAGAGCAGCGCGGCTAACATCAGCTGTGCCGTGCACTTCTTTCTTTCAATCTGCTGCTGCTCCCTGCTGGGTTTGTTCAGCCTCTCTCTGACACTTCCGGCACATTTCCAGCCCAGATCGGTTCCCTGTCCGCTGCTTCGTTGGGTAACCCAGAACCCGGGTTTTACCGAGCTCTTCACCCTGCCTGGCCTGTTGATTTCTTTAAAAAAAAAAAAAAAAAAAAGTCTGATGACTCAAATCAGACTTGGTTTTCAGGAATTTCCTGTTCTTCCCTCCGTGCACGCCTCACCGAATCTGCGCTCTGACAACAATCCCGATTCTTTAACACAGGTGTGAAACCGGGCCCAGATGTGTGCCCACATTCTTCAGCCTTACAGTCTGGTTTTATCAAGCAGAGCAAACGGCCTTGTTTGATTTCGCCTTTGTTCCCTGTGAAGGAGGTCAAGCAGACTCATTTGCTGCCCCGTCTTTAAACACAGAGTTTATCTGCATGCAAATTACAAACAACAAACCTCTCGGGGCTTCTTTTGCTAATAAAAGAGCTTTGTTTTTGCCTCTGCTCATATCTCAAATGTTAATCAGTACCCACAGAGCTTTCTTTTTCCAGAGGAATGTTTAACAGCCAGCCCATCAAAAGTCTTGAGTTTCCCCTGATGATGGTGTTGTTTTAATCCTGAATGGACGAGCGCCTGGGAAACCACACGGTCGAAGGGTTTGTTGTAAAAACGGTGACAAGACGACTGGTTGGGAACAAGAAGATGATGGGCGTGTTGTCCAGACCCCCTGTTTCAGTGCAGCAACTATCACAGCAAAGGGTGACGGCTAGATCTAGTGCCAGTAGACCCAATATACTTCTACAATTTCAGCAAATGTGCAGCAGTGAGACATAATTAGCTTAATTAACATCTGCTGTGCTGTATTTAATGGAAACTGGCGGCAGCTTTTTACCAGTGAAACCAGTGGTGATGAAGACATCCGTCACCTCCCGTCCTGCTGCTGGAGGATCATACAGATGGGCTCTTTCTGCTTGTTGCCCCTGGAAATTACCCATCGACTAACTCGCCCATTAATCACGAGCATAAACGGCAGGTGAGCAGAAGGCTTCAGTGTGTGTGTGTGTGTGTGTGTGTGTGTGTGTGTGCGTGGGGGGAGGGGGTTCTATTCCAGTAGGTTCCACTAAAGTGCAGGCAAGTCTTCCTGAACAAATTCACCAAAGTTTCTAGTCAGAAATGGGAGAGCTGAGGTGTTGCTGGGATGCTGAGGTGCTGGTGCAGGGCTGGAAACCACCGAGGAGCCCAGAGTCCATGTGCTCACGTCTGAGTGATGATTAACTGTAATTACCAAAGCTGTACCTGGTCTGCATGCCAGGAGGCAGTCCAAGATTAATGGGGCTCCTCTGAAAACAGAACAAAAGCTCACATTTCCGAGGTAATGAATCGCTCTGGTACGAGGGCGTCTTCACTCGGTGCTCCTGGGCCCCCGGGAGGATCATTACTGAGGGAGGGATGGATGGACGCTCTGCAGCCTTCTCAACGCCGAAAGCACGCGGGCGAGCAGGAGAACGTCTTAAATCGTCTCAGACATCCACGTTGCTACATAACCTCTGAGAGCAGAGATAAACGGCCTCTGATGTGAGTGTTAGATATGACACAGCAAACAGCAGGTTTGCCTCACACACACACACACACACACACACACGGGGACATTCAAACAATGAAGCCTCTTCTGGAGCTGGAGCCATAAATCTGGCTGGTCCAGGCTCGAAGAAAGTTTGTTCCTCATGCAGCATTAATCATTTAAAATAAGGCTTTAGGTGGCACACAGCTCAGCATTATCTATATAAAAGGAAGCAGGCTTGGTATGGACAGGAAGCACGTATGGTTAAAGCTGCAGGGCCAAATTGAACAGTGTTTCCTGCTATAAATCACATTATTTGGTTGGTTGTTACGCTGCCGCTTTTGTCAGAAGTGACTTAAAATGGAGCAACAGAGTTGTGAATTTACAGCAGCGAGGAAAGGTGGTGGGTGGAAACGGCCATCAATTACTGGACGCTGAACTCCCGGAGGCAACAATGCGGCGATTTACAGGCCGTGACATTTTTCACGCCGCTGAACATGTTACCTCCAGATCTGTAGGTCGATAGCCAAGTGAAATACAACCCAACATGGAAGGGTTGAATGATTTCCAACACACACGGGGCTCATACTTTCTGGCCCTATTAAGCCGTGTTAATAGTATGAGGGGGACATGTTGAGCCATGTTGGGCTTCATGCACCGAAGAAGCTGCGCTGAAGTCGCTCTCAGATGAAGGAGAGGAGGGATCGAACCTTTAAACTGCTATTTGTCATACAGCTGAGCAACAGTACACGAGGGTTACAGTATTCTGATAAATCTGCTCGTTTTTTAGAAACCTGCAAGTCTGTAAATCAACCTACAGTTAAAAACAGTTCCCTGAAACAACATTTGCTCAGTTGCTGGAACAACAAAACTAGTATAAAATGTGAGGTGATGGTTGAATGATCTCGTTACCTGGACGTCATTCCTCTGGCCAGAACTGCAGGCTAGCAGACGCTACGCTCACCTTTAGCACAGACAACAGACCAAAGATTCTTTTATCTTCCCTGCGTCAACAATGCAAATGAGGGACATGAAAGCAGCAGATCCGTCCAAGTGTTTTTGTGCTGCGGGTTGTGGAGACTCGGCCTTAATTAAAGAGAAGGTCAATTTCTCATTGTGACAACTAACTGTATTTATTTCACAGAGCAAAAAAGGCAACCAGCAACGGCGGCAGGACGGGCGGCAGGACGGGCGGCAGGACGGGCGGCAGGACGGGCGGCAGGACGGGCGGCAGGGTCACAGGTCGGGCTGATGGACGGCGTCTCTAAACTCTGAGTTCACCAGCAAACCATCTCCAGATCAAATCAACACAACACCGTCATTAAAATATCAGGGTTTGTATCAGCTTTATGGAGCCTTAAACATGTTCATGATCAAGCCCCCCCCCCCCCCCCCCCCCACACACACACACACACTCTGCTATGTTTGAAGTGCAAACAAACAGCGGCGATCCCGCTGGGAAGGTTATGGAGTTTGAGCAGAGGCCTGTGAGCTGCAGCAAAGCTTTCAATCAGCTGACACCACTGATGCCGCCGCCGCGGCCGCGGCGTGCAGCAGCTGTGCAGCAGCGTGCAGCAGCGTGCAGCAGCTGTGCACTCTCCGTCTGCAATGCTGCAATAGATTATTTTGTGCTGGAGAGGTCAGAACGTACGGAGAACCTTTCAACCTTTTCCATGAGTTTTATTTATTTCTGCATTGTCAAATTGTCCCTGTTTTGATCCTGTTGGGGGAGGGGGAGGCATCCATTGCCAGATATGCCACTTTTTAACAAGATGCGCCTCATCGTGCTGCTTTTTGCTTTAGTGGAGCGAGAGCTGACCTCATCTGGGCCTGGAGCAGCAGGATGAAGATCCCAGCTGCTCTGAGCTGTTATCAGTCTTTATCTGAGAAGCAAAGCCAAGTGGCCCGGTGAGATTAAATATGGACTCATTTTGGTAATGTATCAACCCCGTGTGCTCGTGAGTTCAACCAGAGTTCATGTTATTAGTATTACAGGCCATCCAGGCCCTCGTATCTCAGGCAGATCAAAGGGCTTTGGGAGGTATGCCACCATCGGCCAATTAATGCCCACAAGGAACCGCTGTTGTCTGTGAGGTCCAAAGGCTTCGTGGCTTCCGGCTTTTGTCATTTTTAGCTAATTATTCTGCTCTCTGGGAAGGTCTTTGTAATCCAGATCACAAACCCTGCTGGTCTTTGACGCAGGAGGATCGACACAAATCTGCTCCCACGTTAACCACGGTCGAGAAGACTGAAGAGGAGTGTTTTCGGCTCGCTTGAGACAAAATCTCAGACTTTTCAGGGACTCTTCTCACTCAAGGACATTGTAACCGGACACGCAGCTGCTGCCGGGAGTAATCTGCATTTGTTTTGGTGGTAGGACAGTAACTATCTCACAGGTCTCTACATTAGGCCTGCTTCCCTGCTGACCTTTGAATATTTCAGCGTCCAAGGTGTCTTAGCTTTGAACAATGCTGGTTTTATTTTTCCTTCTCCAGTCTTTATGTTTTAACCTGCACAGCTCTGTCAACAAAAAAAACCCAACATTTTTAATGCCCCTGATGAAAAAGAAAAAACAATCACTGGAGGATGTGCTGAGATTACTGAAGCAAACCCAAGTTTTCCAGCACTTTAGGTGCACGTTAGCCAGGCGTCGCCACAGAAGCAGCACAGTTAAAGGTGATGCTGCCACCTAGTGGCGGATGATAATCAGCAGTAACGAAATCTGATTAAACATTAGACGAGTCAAATCAATGAGCATAAAATCAAGAACAAAAAAAACAAGCGTGACAGTAAATGTATGACATTAAGATGAGCTCCTGCTCCCTCTGTATCCCAATGGATGGCAAATATTCCAAAAGAGAAATTAGGTGTGAAAGTTTCCCAGTCCTGTGGTGAACTTGTGCCTGTCGATGCCCCTGTGATTTGGGTCGTGCTTGTAGATGCAGTCTGGCCTCGTGCAGCCCATGGTTCGCCAGAAAAAGCACTCTTTGGATCGGCTGCAACAGAAAACATGGATTCCTGTATGTTGAGCATGTTACGGCTCCATGAACCTCCCTGTGACCTGTAGCCAGAACAAACACCCATCGGGTTCTTACCAGGGATCCGTGCAGAGCGACGGGCTGGGATATCGGACCGACAGGGGAGCCCCCTCCAGAATCATCCCCTAAAGATTTAACACAACAATGCAACATTAGCTGTATTAGAAAAAAGAAACCATGCTCCCTTTTATTGATCAGCAGGCTGAAATGGGAGCGTGTGCGTACATCGAGGTGCTGAATGGCCCTGTGGCAGTCTTCTCCTCTGGTGTAGTTGACAAAGGCACACTGGTGTTCCAGCAGCATCTTGATGCTGTAAACCGTCCCGGCTCTGACACCAGCGGCCAGGACAGAAAAGAGCAGCGTTACTAAGACGCTGGCAGCAGGAACACGCCCGTGGTTGGGGTTAGAAGCTCTCAGATACGTCACCTGCTGAAGAGCTGCATCAGCATCACGTAGGTGACCGAAGGGGCCAGGACGCCAACCCAGACGGAGAACAGTTCCCTTCACACACCAGCACAGAGGGACAGAGAGGTTTGAACAAATCTGGAGTAAACTGTAATGGCACAAACCACAACGTACGGTTTGCCAGCGCGTCCAGCCTGAGGGGTCGGCGGCGCCCTGACGCCGCTCAGACTGGCAGACGCTCCCTTCTGCTTCCCCCTGTGTCGCCTGGATCGTTTGACTAGCCATTTTTCTTCTTCTTCTTCTTCTTCTTCTTTCTCGCTGCTGTCATCGTCCTCCTGCATGGCCGCTTCCTCTGAACCTTCTATGCTGTCATCTAAAGGAAGACGGATGAAATCCCCGGTTACGTGGGCTGTGTGAGATTCCCAGCTCTGGGAAAGCCTTACCTCCATGAAAGAGTGATTCTATGGCTTCCTCCATTGTTGGGTGTGTTTCTAAGGCCTTTGAACTCTCTGCCCAACTGAATCCCATTTCCTGAAATAAAACAAGACATTATCCTTGGAAGTGAGTCGCACACAAGCGTCTCCTCTAACCGAGGCCGCCGAGACAGGTCCCGTATGAGGGAAACTCCCACCGTGAGGTGCAGAGTCTGGGCTCGTTTCAGCTCCTGTTTGGCTTCCGTGCTGGAGCTGTCCAGGTCCATCACCTCCCGATAGACGAGCGAGGCCTCGTAATACCTCTGCAGAAGTGAAGGAGGATTCAGGACTGTGCCAAAGGTCTGAAAAGCTCAACTTCAACACTAACTTTTCTGAAAATGTGCTCAAATGAAAAGGTACAAACGAAGGCTGTGCTTTACCTTGAGCCCACAGAGCGCTTTTCCTTTCCTAAACAAACCTTTGATCCATTTGGGCTCTATTAGGAGGGCGACATCGGCATCTCTGCAAGCATTTTCGTACTGCTGCAGCCTTTCGTAACACAGGGAACGGTTACCAAACAACCTGAAACCAAACAGGGGAGGCCACGCGTTCAGGGAGCTCTGAAGAACCCTAACCCTCCAAACAAGGCTCAACAAAGACCCCATCTCACTTGAACTCCTTTGGGTTGTAGCTGATGGCATCTGTGAAGAATTTGACTGCCAGCTCGTACTGACCAGACGAAGCCAAACGGAACCCCATTCCTGAGGCAGGAAGGAATTTTGCCATTTTAAAACTGTCACATTGTTTGTTTGGCATCTGATGGAGGAAGAGTTTAACTCTTGTTTACCAGCGAGGTCTCTGCTTCTTTTCTCGTGCTCCTCCGCTGTTGCTGGTTGGGGGTCAGAATCTGGCTCCCTGGGAAGCACCTGCACACCATTGTGACAGGTGATGGACAAAAAAGAGCATTTGAATTCAACCTTTTAGGGACACGTTTTTAATCAGTCTCAGGAAACTGTTTTTGCAATATTTCTTGACTTCCTACACTCTAAAATTAGGTCTCCACAAACCTTCATCTCAGCATTGTCCTCCTCTGGTGTCCTCACAGAGTTCTCCTCTTCCTCATGAGCTTCACTCCTCTCCTCTTCCTCATTAGCTTCACTCCTCTCCTCTTCCTCATTAGCCTCACTCCTCTCATCACTTTTGGTTGGATTTGGTGTTTCAGCCGATGTGTCAACGGGTGTGTTTGTGCCTCCGTCTGATTCAATAAAATCAGCTTCTCTGTGATTTTCTGAGTTCTCTTCATGATCCTCCAGAGATGACATAAAATAGAAGAAACGGTAGCTTTGAGGATCTGAGAGATTACAGGTGTGAGTGTGAGTGTGAGTAAAACAACACTTACTGGTGAAAGTGCTTTAACTGCGTTCTGCTTCTCTAACCGCTTTTCTTTTTTACGCTGTAACATACAGAAGCTTCTCATAAACCTAATAAAGAATGCATCCAGACATTCGAAAAGCTAATCAATATGCAATTACTGACCAACTTCTTACGCCTGTTTTTCTCTGTTCTTTCTTTATGCCTTTTCTCTTCTTCTATCAGTTCCTGTGCGTGTTTATCTGCCTCCTATTAAAAAAAGTGGGAGGAGATTTACTTTCAGTTTCATTTTCCATGTAATGAAAGAAGAGCGTCCGTACCTCCTCAGCCAGTTCTCTTATTCTCGGATGTGGCTCCAAACCATTACGAGGCGAAATGTAGGGGTACGAATGATAATAATCTTGATGGGTATTCAGGATGGGCTCATCCAGGCCTGGAACGTAAGAACATAAACCAGATAGAAGCCAACTGCGCGGTTCACGTTCAGTCCGAGTGTTTTACCGAAGAATCCAGATGTGATGAAGTTCAGGAAAGAGCGTCTGTGTATGTATTCCACAACGGAGTCCTAGGAGAGGAGAAGATCAGGCTTCATTTTACTGTTTTAGACCGGATCTGGGTCTGACATGATTAATTACCGGAATAATACTCACAAAAGGCAGCAGCACCCTCGGCTCCTCTTGGATTCCTGGAATCGGTGCACTGGCTGGGGCAGAAAAGCTCAATCAAGACTTGTGCCACATTAGACAGTCTAAAACACTGTCTAATGTGGCACAAGTGCGGTGATGCGGCTGTTTTTATTAACCGACCGGGGACATGGACGGAGTTAAAACTTTATCAAACGAACGTATACTAAAGTGCCGGCGTTAATACACCGTAAAGACAAGCAGATCCTTACGTTTGACGGAGTTCCTCTTCCTTGGCATGGCCTCAGTTTGCGTGTGTAAAGCTGTCCCGCCGCTATATTTGATGGAATATGTTCCGATCCTGCAGCAGTCGGCTTGGATCGGCCAATGTTTTCCGTCTTTAAAGGGCCGATGGGCCGCTACGGTCGCCGATAACCACCTATACCGTTGTGACGTAAACAAGCTCAGCCAATTAAATAGCACGTTCCAGTCTTTATAGTTTGTGATTTGACGCTGTGTCTGTCAATCATTATAAAGGGGCGGGGTCAGATGCCTGAAGGCCGCGCGATACCTGTAGATCAGACGGAAGCCAAAAATAATATCTGCGTTTACACCTCAAAGATTTAATAATGTCAAGACCGCTTACTCGGTATGACGTCATAACAACCAGGCTTCGTGGCTGTCAGTGTCTGCGTGGGAGAAAGCGGTGATTGTAAATGCGTTTCACCTGCTGGGGTCCAAATGAAAACGGGAACGGAGAAATGTTTGTTGTTCTTAATTCTTATGCAGATGTAGCTTTCGTCATGTGCATGTTCCGTTTAGGTAGAATGAAACAACACCGGCAGCCCAAGGTTCTAGACCACCGCACATGAGGAGGGACGACAGCTTCAGAAGAGCATCAAAAGAACCAGCACCCGCACCAGAACCAGAACCAGCACTAGCGAGGAACGAGTTAGAGATGTCTGCCAGATGACGCCTGATTGAATCATTTCAATCCAAATCGCTGAGTTGCTTCTGACCCTGCAGAAGCATGATGTGAGGAACCCAAGACTTCTATAATAGTCATATAGATTATAACTAAGAATACTAACCCTCAGTTAATCTGTAATGTAATGTCAACATTTACGGTGATTACTGTAATAGTTACTAGTGTTACTTTTTAAACTTAGTCCTGATTATTGGGTAATGTTACAACACTCGGTGCCTAAAAATAGTGAAATTACTTTTACAGTAAAAGTTGGTGAAGGTAGTTCACTTCAAACTATCTTCCTTCTTGATTTAATATAAATGACTATAATCCAATGCAATTCATAGTATTTATAAACATTGTATTATAAGACAGGAAAAATAAACCGACCATGTTTTGGTCCTCTTGAATGAACGGGAGCGGTCCATCCTCCGTTATAGACGATCTTTAGCAGCGCATTTCAAATGTCTCGCGCCACCGTCCTCCCGCGTGAGCTTCCGGGTTTTAAGCCAACATTTCATAGCAACGCAGCTTGGAAACCATCTCCGGAGGAACAGTTATAACGCAGTCAAACGCATCTCGACTTGTTTCTATAATGGAAGTTTCAGCATGAGTTCTTCAGAGGTAAAGATTGTGTGTGTGGGTGTATATAAAGTACCGCTTTTGTCGTCCCTCCGCAAGTGATTCCGAATAATAATACGCCAGATGCTAAGCTAACAATTGCGTATCCATGACTACCTAAATCTTATCGGTTTGAAACTTATCATTCTACATTCTTGCTTATACGATATTGAATACTATAATTTATGTAGGCTGCATTTTTGGACAACTTTAATGTGCCCGCAAGCGTTTAGCAGTAGTAAGAAAGTAATCCACAAAGTAATGTCGAGCTAACAACCTGTTGTTATTAGCTAACAATGATGATCGTTGTTGCGTGAACTCATTGTTGGCTGCTGAAAGTATTTATAAAGTACAGCTGCAGGGGCACATCATCATAGCAGAAGATTAAATGTCTCATGCATTCTGTAAATAGAACGGTTATCAAGTCCAACATAATAATTCAGTTGGACTTGAAGTCAGGTGAACTCTGAATGCAAGACTCGCTATTGAGCAGTATTGTCCTCCCTAATGTTGTCTTCAATAGCCCCAGCAACCAATAATGGTGATTGATTGTCTTCCCAGGTAGAGACAGCTTTACCTGAGAGGCCAGCGGATTCTGCTGGCCAGACACCAGCGTACCAACCACCCCAGAGTTCTGGCTGTGCTGATGGGGAGCAGAGAGAAGCTCGGCTAGAGAGACACAGCTTGGAGCTTCATCAGCCATGGGCTCTCTCTCTGCAACCAGGCAGGTTTTTTGCTAAATGTAACTGTTTTATACACACACAAACCCCATATGACTTGTATAGGATGTCCAGCTGTATAAGATGTGTTCCGGATACACGTGGGCTTAATGTCTTAATGTTTTCTGAGTTAAATTTCAAGTTGTGTAGCTGACCGTTCATTATTATTACTGAATGAGGGCTAAGATAGATGGCATGCGTCACAGCTAAGTCTTGAAACTCTGTACTCGGTACCTGTGATTAATTTTCTGCATTTTCCCCATTATCAGACTTCCAGGACAGTAACTTATCTCCAGGTCTCCTTTTACCCACAAACCATGGAGAAGAACCTCAGTTTATGGAATATTCTTTATTCCAACAAAGTGACAATGAATTTGTGTCTTTAAGGTAAAATCATTACATAAAAAGGGTCATTTTGGCTAGACTTTAACAGTCAGCATTTTTATTTATGTACCTGTGTTTCCCTTTTTAAAGGCCGTACCCTGACATTTCCATGGCATCAGAGACCTTTAAATTTGTACCTCACAATTGCAGCCCTCAGGCCTCTGAACACGGGGTACTTTCTCTGCTGGAGGCACCACTCGGACCTGAAGATGAAAGTAGCTGCTGCTCTTTATCACAGCACAGTTTCTCACCATCAAATGATGACAGACCAAAGAGAACCAGTCATTCCTCACTGTCTGTCACAGCTGACAGAAGGGAGGCACCACCCAGAGATGACACAGAACCTGTAACTGACCCCCAAAACCACCCTGGGGTAGAAGCTGCTGAAGACGAGGCTTTCTTTCTGAATAAGGAGATTCCTGCCCAGCATCTTCTGAAGCTCCTTCAGAAAGATGTTGGCATGCTGACTGACAGTAGTAGTACCACATCCTCTGCTTCTGTCATATCTGGGAATATCATTCCATCCATTTCTGAAGAACCCAAAAGTTCCCAAACATGTAAAGAAGCTATTCCACCAACTGAAACACCACTAGAACCACCTTGTGACGTTTCTCTTCCCCAGCAGCAGAGTGACAGAGATTCTAGCTGTGGGACCCCTGAGGCCTCTAACATCTCCACGGGGCCCCGCAGCACTCGGCCCGACCACAGTAGTGACGCGCTGCACAGACAGCTGCTGAAAGAGGCGGAGCAAGGTCCATTACCAGCTGCTCAGCCTGGCCCACATCCCACAGGGCTGTCTCGAGGAAGGCCCGGTCATCCCCACAGGGTTCCCAGTAAAGGTTCATGGAGATGGCCCTTCTCAGTAGGTGTGGAAAGAAGCCACAAAGACCAGCGCCTCTGCTCATTAGGGAACCAGACAGACATTGAGGGGTCTTACCTGGGGTTTCTTCCACAGTCTCAGTCCACTCCAGGCGTTTTTAACGCTCCATCCAAGTCTGGTGTCAAGGCTAAAGCAGAGCAGCTGTCTGCCATTGAATCCAGTAAAGAGAATTATTCCCAGTCTGATGCAGGAATTCCTCCACAGTCGCGCGATCACAAAATGGAATCGGATGAAGAACAAGAGAGCGTTGCCCCCACAGAAGTGCCGTCTCTCCCCAGTGTCGGCTATATGCAGAAAGTAGATGCATGGAGGTCAAACCAGACTTCTGGTAAGACATCGCTGTTGGATAGTTTAGCACTGCAAGCATTTTCTGGCGTTTCTCCTAAGAAGAGAGATCACAGTGCAATATCCGAGAGCCTGACTCGCCTACTGGGTCAGAACATGAGAAGTTTACCACAGCCTCTGGTGTCAGTTCCTGCCAACCACAGTGTCGCAGAGAGTTCCTCCGCGGTTCCTTCCGTGGTGTCCAGCGTTGCTGCTGATGACGCTGGCTCTTCAAAGGGACCTTCTGGTTTGCTGCCCACTGCATCACAGTCCCAGTCATCTCCGAGCACACGCGCGTCAGGGAGGAAGGGTGAGGGCACCAAGAGTTGTTCTGAGGATGACAAGAGCCTGGCGCCAGATGACCCAAGCACCACGGCTCATCTGCCTGCTCTCCGGGGCCTCGGTCACGATGTGACACTCTCGCAGGACAGCAACAGCAGTGGGATTAGAATAGGAACATCCATCGGAACGTCTTCTGTGGTCAGCCTGGAGGTTGATAACTACGCCCCATACTGGACATCAAAACCATCGACGCCACCGCCTCAGCCGCGCTCTCGAGAGCTCAACATCGAAGAACGAATTCCGGTATTTGGATTTAACCTTTTACTTTTATTTGAAAATATGCAAATGTGTGTAGTGTGAACAAACACAGCTGCAACTGAACGGACCGAGTTTACAGTTTGGGGCATCCGCTGAGCTTTAGGTTGAATGTTCTGTGTTTGTCTTTCATGCAGTTGTATCTCCATAACCTGGGGATTGACCAGTCTCCCTCAACCATCTTGACCCCTTTTGTACCAAGAGGCCCAATCAGAGAACCTGAATTTTCCCCCACTGACCTCTGTACAATTAAAGGATCCATTGGAACCCCATCGAAGAGCACCCAACCCTCTGAAGGTACCGCAGTAGTTTAGTGACGCTTGGATCACAGTTAAAATGTTCTTCCTGTTGTTGAGATGATGTTGGTTGGTTTATTTTAAGGTGACAGTCCCAATAAAGGAGAGTTTTCTGGGTGCAGCGTTATGTCAGTGGACTCCAGTATCTCCATAGCATTCAGCCTGGACAGTCTTGGTCCAGGTGCACCCATCCCAGAACAGATCGCACAGCCTTCCACTTCAGACACAGACAGGCAGAATCACCTGCTGTCGTCCCCCCCGCTGGACGAAGACTCTTACCCGTCCACGCTGCAGACGACCCTGCAACAACGAAGGGACAGCAGCTTAACGAGTAGCCAGAATACCATCCAGCTGGGAGACAGGTTTGACTCTGACGCCTCACTGTCCCCAGAAGGAAGAGACTCGGAGGCATCCTTTAGGCCCAGTAGGACAGAATTCACAGAGGCGTCTCTTGTTCGCTCGGAGCCCATGTTGGGGACACGGAACCTCCTGACACAAGCAGAGAATGTGTTATCTGCTGGGTCATGTGTGGCCTCCACCAGAACATCCCACAGAAGCCAGTCCTCTCAGCTGTGGGCCAGGTCTTCATCTGACTCCATGCTGACGTCAGCAAAACTGAGAGAAAACCCTGAGCGAGAGAGTGTGAGGTCATCACCGGTGGCCGACCACCCATCAGCTGCAGCTTCATGCAGAGGACAAGAAAACAGCAGCGTTGTTAAAGGTGCAGCATCAGCCTTGATGCTCTCAGAGTCAGTGCAGCGGACAGAGCCTGAAGGATGCAGCGCTGCCCCCCCAGACAACACCGTCCCACCTGGGCCAGCACCCACCGCTCCATCGGGCCCAGGCCCACAGCAGCTCCCTCCTGCTGCAGACACGGAGGAGGAGGAGGAGGAGGAGGAGGAGGAGGAGGCTGCAGTGGAGGGTCCCGGCGCCCTGCCTCTGCTCAAAGAGGAGGATGATCAGGGAGTGGTGAGTGATGGCAGCAGCGGGAGCTCGCTGGCACGCAAGGTGACCCAACTGCTGCGGAGCCAGTCTGCAGCCAGTGTGGTGTCCAGTACGTCCAGCACCACCGACCAGGAGGAGAGGAAAGCCAGAGGTACGCGTTCACACAAACATCTCCTGTACAACAATTCAACTTCTTATTCATCTTAATGGTCAGAACAAACACCTTATTTGGGAGAAAAAGCCATGTTTGCCCACAATTTGGCTGATATAAAGTAGGCGTCTGTCACACAGCCAAGTTAAGGTGATCATCACTGATTTGGACTTTAGTGCAAATCATTTACAGCTGCAGCCACAACTGTTGCTACGTTGTAGAATGGATCAAGCTGAAGGTGTCGGGACAACACTGTGAGCCTTTGGAGCTGCATGAAGAAGACAGAAGACGGATTGAAGAGATCAAAAAAGAACTGCTGTTGAGGAGCCCCATGAAGGTAAACTGCTAAAGGGCTCATCGATGTCACACACTGAGTTGTAATGAGTTACTTGAGCCAGCTAATATTTCTAAAATCAAATTTAAAAGCTTGAAATATTGAGGCTTTGGGTTTTAATTTTTTGCTTCCACAATCTGGACATTAAAGACCTCAGGATGGAGGTAACGGGTGTGCAGTTGTCGTGCCGTGACCTTTTTACCATCTACATGTTTGCCGTGATGTTCTAAACGTCGGCCGATATTCAGGTCTGTTGTCTGGTTTCAGGTCATCACTCTGTTTTTGTGTTGTAGAGTTGGGGAAGCACCGATACGGACAGCACGTCATCGTGCAGCTTCAGACTCCAGAGGGAGCTGGATCCTGCCAGAACGAAGCAAACCCAGACCTTGAGTCCCAGGACAGATCTGCTTCCACAGCTTCAGAACCTTTCCTGTCTGGATTTGGAGGCTCAAATACGTGAAATTGCTGCCAGAGAAGGCGTGACCCTCACCAGGACGCCCCGACGGGCCTTCGCATCCATCACGATTGCATCTCGCCGCCGCTCTTCTTCACCTTCCTCCTCGGCGTCACCAGAGCTGCTCCACCTTTCTGAACTCTCCACAGATGCAGTTGATGGTGATGCAGCTGAGAAGCTTCCACCCACAACAGAGGAACACAGGGAAACAGAACCAACACCTGCCTTTGAGCCAGGCAGTCTCCTCTCCCAGGGAAACCAAAGCCAAACCTCCCAGTTACAGCCAGGGACCCAGACAAGACAAGTTGCTTTTGGAGGACAATTGGAAGAAGCAGACGTTCCTAGCAAGGCCTCGAGTAGAGAACCAGACACTGACACACAGTCTGTGGGTCATGGTGAAGAGTCGACTGTCCAGTATGGTTGTGTTTCAGCTCGTGGAGCTAAAGAGGAGGCAGCTCCATCCCCTCCTGAGTCACCTGCCCCATCAGGCCATGTCTCCCATGTCCACCTTGCTCTGTCCCCCAGGACCAGCAGTCACAGGCTGATCCCACTGATCCCCTCACCCCATACAGACTCTGATCCAGCGATGAGGCCTGAGGAGTTGCTTTCTGTCATGCGTCGTTCTTCTGCCAGCAGTCCAGATGAAGGTGTTGGGTTGTCCAGTCCACTAGAGTGGTGCAGGAACACAGAGCTAATGAGACAGCAAGGTCTCCTCACCCTGTACAGAACCGGTGCGAGGCTACCGTCTGCCATTCATAGAGAAGTGGTGTCACCCCAGACCACTGAAGCAGGTAGGTTTAGTCTGGAGGAGGTTTGTCTTGTCGGCCTCCAATTAGCTGGGGAGGTTGTTGCTGTGGTAACAGCGCACCTCATGGAATAGTTGTCTTCCGGTATTTATTCTGATGATCCTGTTTTCCCTTTAAAGCGCTTCCGGTTCTGCTGCCTTATAAACCGAGTGGCAGTGAGGAGCTGTTTTACATCCCTCAAACAGAAGCTGCCCTCTCTTCTGACACCACCATGGAAAGCTCCCACCCAGGTTCGTTCTATTCTGGAGGGTTCCGTCCCCAGGATTTATCTTTGCTGTCTGTGCCAAGTAAAAATGGCAGAATTTATTTGGTTGAAGTGTGACCGTTGTTTCCCCCGAGCCTGCCGGGGGAGCAGCTGGGCTTTTGTAACCTACACCAGGCCGACCCTTAATTATTCATGTTCAGGGGCTGGTTGGAACAAAGGCCTGGTGGGGCCCCCACAGGGACTGTTGGAGGGAGAGTCTGTGGACTGCTTGCCTCTACACATCTTATATCTTTGTCTTTCTCTGAATACCATGTTTCTCTACGCTAACCAGGTTCTGATGATGCCGTCCCCCCTCGGTTCAGCGGCGACGTCCTTGGATACGGAGATCCAGAGATAAGTCGTGGAGTCACAACCAGGCACGCAGAGGGAATCTACAGCAGAAGGTTGGAAACATCCACCTACCAAATGCAGGAGGCTGAACCCAGAGGTGAGCTGGACATACAAAGTGTTTTAAAATGTTCTGCTGAATGGAAATGGCTAATCTGGTCACATGACTGGTAACGCCTGGTGGCCGTAAACATTCTGTAAGAAAGTCAGAGAAACGGCTTCACTATTGAACCAACTTTTGGCCGTTAAACGGTACGCCCCGTAATTTTCTTTCCTTGTTTGGATAATTGCAAAAATCCAAATGATGAGCGACTTAACGATGGGTTAATGACGAAGTGTTGATCAGCCCTCTCACTGATCTTTGTATCTGTATCAGCAGAGTCAACCTCCCAAACAAATGGGAACAGACCTCTGCCTCCGTCCTCTCCTGTTACCACGGCAACTGTGTTGAGGGACCAGGGAACCAGTCCAGTGAACTTCCCCAGTTACGGCCAGTCAGAGTTTAGTCATGAGAGGTTCCAGCGCATCCATGAAGAAGTGAACGATGAAAAGTCAAGCAATCACTTGGTTCCCAGCGTGGTCCCTCAGTCACCAGACCAGAACCCTCCCCCCACACAGAGCAGCAGCACTCTGGACCAGCTGTGGGAGAGGTTCTGTTCACGCTGGCACCTGGAAGACTCCCAACCAACCAGTAACAGAGAGGCGTCGCTGCTGGAGAGGCTGGAGCGTTTGTCCCGTTTGATCCATAACACGAGGGGGAGTAAAGCTCCAGCAAGTAGTCGAGGTTCTGAAGATGGAGCACAAAGGAGGGAGGACGGGAGGGAGGACGAGGCTGCAGAAACACAGCGGAGACTCGGAGAAGCGAGAAAGACGGAAGCTGAATCTGGTCCGGTCCGGTGGGTGGAGCACCCAAACGGCTGCTCCCACGGAGCCGCTCGCCATCAGCACCTCTGTCCCGCAGACAGGGACGAGACTGACACCGTCTCAACATCTGGATCCATCTCCACCGTGGATACAGCCCGACTGGTCCGAGCCTTTGGCTCCCACAGAGTTCAGCTGCTGAAGACGAGCTGCAGCCTCAGGAAGCTCTACAGCACCATCGACAAGCAGAGGGAACGCCGAGAGCAGCGGGGAGGAAGGAGTGAGGAGCAGCGGGGAGGAAGGAGTGAGGAGCAGCGGGGAGGAAGGAGTGAGGAGCAGCGGGGAGGAAGGAGTGAGGAGCAGCGGGGAGGAAGGAGTGAGGAGCAGCGGGGAGGAAGGAGTGAGGAGCAGCTGTCCATCAGCGCAGCATCACGGCTCACTCAGGACTCCACGGTGAGTGAATTTAGCTCCGCAGCCTCGGGGGGGGCAAGCAGCTCATCCCGGCTGTAGCTGTGGGATTTGATGGGAATGAACAAAAGGAGGTCAGATTTAAAACATCAGCTCTAACCCAACCTGGAGTGAGTCGGCACACGCGGCTCCAGAAGCTACGAGGCATCATCGATGCTCCCTTTTCATGTCAGCGTTGGTCTTCAGGTGTCTGCTGAGTCGGCGTTCTCCACCGGCGCCGACAGCGTCCCCTCCCACTCACACCTGGGCCCCTCCAGGACGCTCAGAGCGAGGACGACAGTTGAAGTGGCCAACAAAGGCATCCAGGCGGGTCAGTGTGGGCGGCTGCGTCTGGATTTGGCCTCATTCCTGATGGATGATGCTTCATATGGTTGATTCTTCAGGTGACCTGGAGCTCATCTGTGATGGGACTCGGCGCCACACCAGAGATGTTGGAACCACGTTTCCTTCTCCTGCTGAATCCAGACTCTCCAGACACATTTCCTCCTCTTCATCCATCTTAGGAGGACCACGAGGGTGGAGTAAACCTCCCAAGGCTCAAAAACGGAGAAAGAGCAAGAAAAGTCCCTCCAAGTTCGACTCACAAGGCACGAAGGCGGAAACACGGGTGAGCACAGGTGGTGCCTGTGTACCTGTTTAACAGGAAGTGCTTTGCTTTATTCCAGGTGTTTCCTGGTTCATCCCTGCTGAGGAACTGAGGGCTGAAGGCAGGAAGGAGAACTGCCAAGAGGACATGTGGAGGCCCAGCACGTCCTGGTTTGAACCATGCAGCAGAACCAAGCCATGGAGGGAGCCGCTCAGACAGAGACGGGGCCCTGAAGAGGAAAACAAACCCACTTCATGGCGCCGTCATGATCCACAGCCAAGGCTGAAACCAGCATCTTCTGGCCCTGCTGCCTTGTCTTTACAGGTGGGTCTGGTTTTAATGCCCCCCCCAGGCATCACTCAGCAGATCCTCCAGAAGACTGAGGCTGGTGGACTTCAGAAAGATGTTAAACTGGCAAATGTTCCTGTGGAATGGTGCAGGAGGCTTTGGCAGCACGTCGCCCAGATTTCATCTCTCAGTCCAGGCAGCGGCTGCAGCGTCTGGCTCTGCAGGCGGAGGAGAGGAAGCTGCAGGAGGAGTTCAGCAGGCGGAGAGAGGAACACCTCAGCAGGCCCGGGGGAGCGCCGCGGCAGCTGAAACCTGCAGGTACTCCACACACGGGAGGGACCACGTGTGGACATTAACAACAAACTGGCCTTCTGACACGGATTTATGACTCCAGGCACCAGGAGGGCTGTTCCAAGAACGGAGATGATCCAGAGATCTAAACAGTAACGAGTTCCATTTCCATGTTTAGCTGCACCAACCTCAACACTATAATAAAATCCTTCTGACCACCTTCCACCAGGATTTATAACAACCTTCCTGAGGTGAGGAAGCGGCGTGAGGAGCAGCGCAGGAGGGCGCAGTACGACACGTACCGGCTGAACGCTCGGCTCTACAACAAGGTGGGACTTGGTCGGGTAAAGTGGATCTAAAAGATCTGCTGGATCCTGACTGAGCAACAACTGTTTTCCCTCTTCCAGAGGATCACCAGTCATGTCCTGGGCAGGAGAACAGCATGGCAGTGATCAAAACAAGCCGCCTGAATGGAGACATTTTCTTTCTTTATCACCCAGTTTACCTGTTTTAATGTGCTCAGCCTCGACTGGGGGCTGCGGCTGTTTTAGCAGATCTTAAATTAAGCTTAAAACAACAAACAGATCTTAAATTTCATCTTTGAATTAAAGCTGTTACCAACAAATTTTACCTGATAAGAGAAACCTGCATTTTCTCACTTGATCCTTCTCATCTTTTTAAAACATCGAGCTGCGTGTTCAGTTTCAGCTGGAATTAAACTGTTAAAATAGCCGAGCGAGGACAAACGTGCTGCTTTAATGGCTTTATTGAGCAGATGTTTGCAGCTGTGCAACAACAGGAAGTCACATCAGGAATCACAGGCAGGCCACAGATCAGCTACAAAAAGTTAAATAACAAATCTACAGTTTTCACTGAGCATGTACCGTTAAATTAAGTTATGATATGGACATAAATAGTCATTAAATAAATTAATTAGAACATTTAAAGGGGGGCTCTTTGGCAAACATGCATCAAATTAAGTTTGGTCTAAAAGGTAAAATAAGGCAGGTAAAGGTGACAAAATGGGAATATTAGAAAAATTAATCACCAACTTCAAAAAATCCAGTCATATGTAAATGTTTACATGTGATTACAGCACAGGTAGAATACAACCAAATTAAACTGGACCGTTATTACAATTAGTGTTCTACCAGCATGTTAACATTAATCATGTCAATAATCAGAACATCAGGATTATGTGTAATTAAAGCCTCTGTGCAGGATTATCTGTGCAAAACAGCTTGGATTAAAATGAGGGTTCTTTTCCTTCTAAATCACCTGTTTCCCTTTAGCCAGTCTAAGAACACGACACACGACAGTGACGACATTTACATCAACACGCCATCAAGGACCTGTGACTGTAGCTCACATTTCTGGACGAACGGGTTCAGCATCACGACGAGGGGGCGGGTTAGGCATCATGCAGAATCTTCCGATCACTTTAGGAACCAACCCGGAGGCCTCGCGGCCGTCATGATCCTTCCTGGTTCTGTCAACCGGGACGTTTTTAAAGTTCTACTGATATTAACGTGGAACGAACCCAGACTGCAGAAGTGAAGCTGGAGGGTGCTGCGCCCCTCGGGACAGGCCGGTTTTAGCTCCGGAGCAGACTGTGGATCCTCTGCAGCTGGCGCTGCGGCAGAACCAGGCGGTGGACCTGCTCCTGACCGCGAGGACACGGCACCATGACTCGCCCCACCAGCACCGCGTCGGCCTGCTTCTCCTCCTTCGCCTGCGGAGACGGTGCGTCCCAACATGCTTCATTTTATTGCTCCGGCGGTGATAATGTGATATTTGACAAGAATTTGACCCGATTTTGTTCTTTCACCTTAACGAACAAGGTCGAGGGGAAGGTGGCGAAATCTGAGGAGGCTCGAGCGCCACGCTGCTGGTTCACGATGTGCTCTGCAACCTCGTCCTGCCACAAGAGCATCATTTTACCACAACGGTGACTGAGGTGAGCCAGCAGGAGGCTCTGATGAGTGATTACCTTTAACCTGGCCAGGGTGTCGCTCAGCGACTGCAGCCGAGCCGTCTGTTCCAGCAGCTGGGCACTAGGTGTCACTGTAGCACAGAAACGTTTCAGGAAGCCTCACGCACGCGCTCATGAATTCCTGCTGACTCACCTGGAGACCTCCCGGTGACGTCCACCACCTTGACGTTGGCGCTCATCTGCAGAAGTGTTTCCAAGAGCTGGTCGGCCTTGCGGTAGAGGGCGCTGGAGAGCACTTCAGGGTGGCCCTCCTGCCTGGAGGGGAGCTTGGGCACGTGCAGGGGAGGCAGGGAGGCGAGCTGAGCGCGCATCTTCTCAGCCTGCAGGGGAGAAGATGTTTGGATGATGATGTGCTTTTGTTTTTGGGTTCAGTTCCAGCCTTGATGTCCTTCAAACCTTCAGTCTGTTGTTTTCATTCTTCAGGTGCTTGATGCAGAGTCTCTGAGCCTCAATCTGCTGAGTCAGCAGCGGCGAATCAACCACCTGGAGGCCTGAACCAGCGCCAACGCCGGACATCATGGTTGCTGGAGAACAGGTACACACCATGACCACCACTGGACCTACTGGCTGCTCTTGGCTGATGCTTAAAGTTTAACTGAGCCTGAGGCAACGTTGATGAGCCTGGTGATGAGTATGATGAAGACCATGCAGGAAAATGATGCACATGCTTTACTAGATGAAGATTTAAATGTAAACGAGTATCTGCAGGGTTCGTATTAAATTAGGACCTTTTCAGTGTCTTTAAGAACACTAGAACAAGTTAATGGATTTAAATCTTTAAGACCTGCAGATATCCTGAATTAAACATGCAGAATCATCAGCATGTGTGAACACAAGCAGGTAAGATACCTTTTTGTTCCTCTGAAACAACAAACCAGAGACATGAAAGGTGTTAAGTGAAAGCCTGTCAGACACGAACTCGTCGTCGCCATGGTGACGTGCGCCCCCCACTCACCTCCTGCTATTCCCGTCACGATGGAAGCGACTCCAGACGCGGCGCCTCCTCGGCCCTCGAGGCCCATCTTCGCCTGGCTGCTGACCCGCTGCTTCAGCTCGGCCTTCTCAGACTCCAGCTGGTCGATGTCGGCCTGCAGAGCGTCCATGGTCTCCTCGAAGTCCCTGTGGACAGGACGGCTGTAGGCGTGCGTCCACAACGTGCGTCTGTCTGAACTCTCCTCACCTCTCTTTCTTCTTCAGCAGAGTCTGAGCCTCGTCCAGCTGAATCTGGATCTTCTCCACTCGTTCGTCTGCGTCTTTGGACGAACTGTCCAGCTTCTTCTCCAGCAGGCTGAGGCGCACGTTGGCCTCGCTCAGCTCTTCCCCCTGAAGACAGGAATCCAGAATCAAACGGATCCTTCAAACTTGAATGGTTGGGCGTCGCCACGCTGGCCCGACCTTGATCTTGAGCGACTTCTTCAGCTCTTTGATGACCGTCTCTCTGTCCTCCAGCTTCAGGCCGAGACCTTCAGCATCTGTGATTTCCGCCCGGAGAGCCGCCGCTCGTACTTCCACGGGTGGAGGGTTCTGATGGGCACCACAGCTTCCTGTCACAACCAGAACCTGCAGCAGAAGTAGCTGCTTCTGCTTCTGGGTCTCGGTCTCTCACCTTATTTTGAGGCTTCTCGGAGTCGTACTCTCCCTCCTGCATGGCAGTGGCCATCTTGTTCATGGTTGCTATGACGATACTGCAGGACTGACGCAGGCAATCGTAGGGGTTGGCGCCCTGGGATCCATAGATCTGAAACAGGTTTCTGCCAGTTGGTCAGATGTGCTTCCAATCCATCTTTCAGATGATTTTAAAGGGCCTCTGAGTTTAGAAGAGCACATGTGCAGTTTTCCTCTACCTGCTCTCCAGCCTTAAAAGCCACATCCTCCATTTTGCCAGCTGCCAGCCCCTCCTGTTCACCCAGAGGTGACATCATCTGAGCGCCGGCTGCCCCCACCTCCTGCAGGACGGCCACCACCCAGGTGAGGTGTTTCCTGCACTCGGAGAGGGTGTCGGACACCTCCGGGGAAAACGAAGACAGGTGTCAAACATCTCCGCTTCACCAGACGGGACTTTAAAAAAGTGAGGAGTCTGGTTGCCATAGTTACCTGCTGTCCAAAGCTGAGTGCTGCTGGGATGCCTGGAGCATCAGTTCCGGGCATCCTCCTGCGGATCTTCTTGCAGAACTGTCGGATGTCGCTGCAGGACGTCTCCAGGTCTTTCAGCAGCACGGCGAGGTCGGCCTTCTCCTGACCCACGTGCAGGAAGGCCCGGAGCCGCCCCACCTCCACCGCCATGCAGTCCAGGGCACTCTGGGTAAACTGCACGCAGAAAGAGCAGGCGGTGACCACGGGCGCCCCCGGGAGCGAGCGGCGGCGGCTGATCACTCACTCTGATGTGATCGGCCAGCTGCACGGTGCAGTCCTCAGGCTGCTCTGCCAGGTGGATGCTGTAGAGGTGCTGAGGGAGGGAGGAGGGGCAGACGGAGTAAAACAGCCCACAAACGGCACCGGCGCTGGTCAACACTAACCTGATAGTATTTAATAGCCTTGGTCAGCGGCTCCACGTTGACGGTCTCGTCCAGCTGGTCTTTGTGCAGCAGGTCGATGAGGAAATCCAGGGAACGCTCGTGGACGCTCATCTCGGGATACAGAGCGCCGATCTTCTTGTAGACCTCCACGCTGCACTGGGTCAGAGCCCTCAACAGAAGCAAGTACTGTAAAAAGGACCGTTCACGTGCACCCAAATCAACCTGGCGTGACTTCGGCTGGGACGTACTGCTGGTATCTGTGGAGCGTGGCCTGCAGCAGACTCAGAGAGTAGACCAAACCCCCGGCGAAGCTCAGCTGCTCGCCAGCAGCTCCCCGCAGCCCCGCCCGCTCCACACAGTTCTCATGCAGGTCAAACTTCTCCTGAGCCTGTTTGCCGATCAGCTCGGCCTGCGGACGCATCGGGACACGTCAGATCCTGCAGCTTCTGCTTCCGCCGCGGTTAAACAAAGAGCTACCTTGCAAATGAGTCTGGGGATGAGCAGCAGCACCAGGATGCAGTCGTGATCGCCGCCGTGGCGAAGGAAGGACTCCGGCATGAAGGAGGTCAGAAGGGACACGTGCCTGTTGGCCTGACCCACCTCCATCTTCCTCAGCTCCATCTCGATGGCCTGGGGAGAGCGAAACAAGGTTACGCCCGACCCTAACCCTAACCCGAGGCGTTCCTCCACCTGACCTTGGCGTAGGCCTTCGTCTCGGCGAACTTGATCTTGAAATCAAACATCTCCGCTGGCGGCTGCTGCTGCAGCTCTGCGGACGCTTCCTGCTGACTGGTCAGCTCTCTGTTCACCTCCTGCAGCGGGAACCAAGAGGCTGAGACACGGAGGCGTGCTGCCGTCTCGGCCGCCGCCGTCTTCACGCCGTACCTGCAGGTGAGCCGTGAGCTCGCGGTATTTCTTGATGGTCTGCTGGTAATCGGCCACGGTCTCCTGCGACGCCTCCACCCGTTTCTCCGCCTCTCGGACTCTGGCAGCGCCCAGATCCAACATCTCCCTCAGCTCCAGTTCCGTCTCTCTGGCGTTCTCCTGCAGCTCATCGTTCATCTCGTTTATCGCTTCCTGAGAGATGGAGATCCTGTCACGGCTCGCGACTCCATTTCCCACCAAACCATCCAAAAAAAATCACACACCAGGTCGGTGACCGTCTCCCTCAGCTCCCGGACTTTCTCCTCCAGGTCCAGGTTCCTCTCTGTCAGCATCTCCACCATCTCCTCTGCCCCCAAGGCTGCGTCCACCTACAGCAGAGGCGCTGGTCAGTGACCGAGGTCTCCGCCTGCTCCTGCTCCTCCCGCCCGCTGGAACACTCACCTGCTCTTTCAGTTCGTCGATGGTCTTTTCTGCAGCCGCCATCTCTTCCTGCAGTTTCTCCTTCTGGCTCCTCTGAGTGTCCAGCTCCATGTTCTTCTTCTCCATCTGCTTCTGCAGCTTCACGTGTTCCTGCTTCTCTGACGCCGACAGATCACGCATCCTGGCACAGGCGAGGGAGGCACGTTCAGGAGGAGCAAACTAAGGATCACAGGCACATCCGTGCTCGTTCCAGCCCACCTGACCAGCGCTTCCTTCAGTCTGGCGTTCTGCTCCTCCAGCTGCTTCACCTGGTAACTGGAGGCAGCACCATCTGAACCTGAGGAACCCCAGAAAGAGCCGCTGAGACTCGGAGGAATACCAGCTCACCATCATGCCGGTGGGCCTGGAAGTGTCCAAATAAGGTCTCAGCTTGGTTCTACCTTTCTCCTCGATCTCGTGCTTGAGGATCTCCAGGTCCATGGTGAGCTCGTCCACTCTCTCCTTGAGGGAGTCGACCTCCAGCTGCAGAGACTCGGCCCGCTCCTCAGCCATCTCCTTGTCTAGCGTGGCCATTTCTATTGCGTCTGCTGTGTCTGACATCTCCTCCATGTAACGTTCCTTCGCCTCCATGGCCTCCTTGGCCTCCTACTCACAAGAAACAAGCCACATTCATTTTAAAGGCACCATTATTACATTTCCCGTGACTTCCCGCCTGTTGCTCCTCACCCTCTTGGCCTCTTTCAGATGTTTCTGAAGCTCTGCCTGCTGCTCCTGCATCTTGGTCTTCCACTCCTGCAGCTGCTCCAGCTGGATCTTGTGCTTCTCCAGCTCCTTCAGTTTGGCCTTGTCCTCTGTCCGCTTCATCTTCAGCGTCTCCAGCTTCTCCTCCAGGTCCTTCACCTGTCCGCGGAGGGCCTCCTCCTCCTGAGCAGGTGGGAGGAGAACTTTCATGACGGTTCTTCCTCAGTAAGAACTGAACGCCTGAAGCGGCTCAGGCAGAACCTTCCAAACCAGAAGTTTGCTGTTAATCCACATCAACACACAAGCGTCGCCATGGTGAGGACACCGAGTCAAGCCAACTACAGCTCACACCAGTTAACAGAAGGACCCACAAAGCATCAACTGCACCTGTGTTGCCATGGTGACGTCCTCCTAATGAGACAGAAAAGGGCAGCTAATGAGTGGAAATCCCTGATGTTTCCTTATCGAACAGACAACAGAGACGAACCGACCCTGAGCCGACCGGCCAAGGTCGCAGCATCGTTCGTCTCCACGTCCATTTTAAAATTCCCTTTTTGGGTTTTGAAACGGTTTTGTCCCGTCGAGCTGCTCCCTCTGGGGCCGGCAGATCCATCTCCATGATTAATGATCTGGTGCAATGATTAGAAATGTGCAGAAGAACTTCTGAGGCACTTGTGAGGTCTGAAAGATCTGTGGTGGCCTCAGCTCCAGCACCGGAGTCGACATAGTTATAAGAGTGTTTTTGGGCGAGTGGATTTCCAGGACCTCAGAAGATCACGCTCATTCCCAGAGCGCCGGGATGACGGCGGCGTTTAAAAAGTGTATATTTCTACGACCTACGAGGACGCTGCCACCCCTGATTTACCTGCTGCTTGTTTTCATCAGGAATGCTGATGTGGAACACTTCCTGGGTTGTGTTGAACCCAGATGGAACCTGCAGTGACTGAGGCTGACTCTGACCTTGCTGGGGGGCGGCGGCGGAGGGTTTCCTGGCGAGTGCAGGGTTGGGATGACGGGAGCGGCCAGAGGGGTCTGAGCCGGCGTGCTGGGCTCGCTGCTGCTCATCTCCCCGGCCGAGGCCGAGGCCGAGCCAGAGGCGGCGCCCTTCCCACCGGAGGCTGCAGGACGACCTGGCTGCTGCAGACACAGGCAGAAAATGCTAATGCTAATGCTAACAAACAGCAAAGGAGACACGAATAAAGAGATCAACAAGCACCTCACATGAGCTTTGTCCTGGTTTGGAACATCAGCCAATGCTTCTACCCAACAACTTCCTTTTTTTCTTAACAATATTTAATTCTGCTGAATATTCTGTTTTCCAGGTCATCTTGGGATTTTACGGCTCAAAACAAGCCCTCACACACACGCACGCGGTCCAGCAGAGCAACAGGGTCACATGAGAATATCAGAAGTAATCAGCCTCGAAGGGTTTAAAGACGGGGCTCACCTTGGGCCTTCTGGCCGTGGTCTGAGGAAGAGGATGGGAAATAAAGGCAGTGGAGGAAGAAAAGAGGAAGGAAACACAGTCAGAGCTGATCGGAAGCAAAAGTTCTACAGACAAAAGGAGTGAAATTAATACATCATTCTCAACTGACCCGGAACATAAAAGCGTCTGAAATCTGTATCACAATGGGTCGTTTATCATGCAGCAGCCCGGGAACGCCATTGTTTCCCCCACTGGCCCCGCCCCCTCGTCACATGATCTAAGATAACACGCTGTGGCTGGCACCGCTGGGACCAGACAGACAACTGTCGCCCTAAAGTTCAGACTCAGGGCCTCAAGAAAAGCTCCTCACCCCTTCACTCCTCATCCCTCCTCACCCCTTCACTCATCCCTCCCCATCCCTCCTCATCCCTTCACTCCCCATCCCTCCTCATCCCTTCACTCATCCCTCCTCATCCCTTCACCACTGTGTAGTGACAACATGAATTAACTCAGCAGGAGTTAAATGTATCATCTGGAATTGATCATTTATAATAAAAATTTGAGACTCCAGCATGAAAACAAAGGACGGTTGAAGCCGATTGCCTCCCAGTTTGTTAGCTTTCATCTATATTACAACTGTTACATTAAACCTCCACCACACAGATCCATCCCATAATGCAGGGCTGGGGCTGAAGCCCAACCCCGTTCCCTCTAATTCAGTGGGGAGAAGAGCTCCAGAAAGACCTCTTGGGGTCTCTGCAGGGTCCCGGCCGTCGTGACCAACCTTCCTCCGAGTCTGTGGCTCCATCTCCTCGATCTTTATGGGATTAGAACTGGACCCCTCAGCAGACATTAGCTAACCAGAGCTAAGCTAACAGGACAGACCGTACCGGCAGCAGGGGAACATCTGCAAACATCAGCAGGACCACGAGGTTTCCTGGTGCTGCATGAAAACATCAAACCCCGGAAGACAGAACCGCCCAAAAATAAACTCCAACAGAAAGGTCGGCATGATTTAGCAAAAGAAGACGTGGAGCAGAAAGAAGCTGCAGGTGAAGTTTCCCTCCAATGAAGCAAAACTAAAACTTCCATCAATCCGAGTCGGCTCCGACAGCAACATCCCAAAAGATGAGGATCAACTGGAGGTCTCTACCTTTCGAGGTGCAGGCGTCTGCCTCATCATTTTGGCAGGGAAAGAAGACGCACACACACACACACACACACACACACACACACACACACACACACACACACACAGAAGGCTGATAAGAGGCGGATCCACAGACAGACGAGCAGACGATCAGGCCGGGAAGCTGCGGCGGTGCAAATGGCCGAAGCGCTGTTCCCTCCCCAGGCTCTCCTCCCCCCCAGGCTCTCCTCCCCCCCAGGCTCTCCTCCCTCCCCAGGCTCTCCTCCCTCCCCAGGCTCGCCTCCCCGTCCCCGTCGATATCGCCCTGCTCCTCTCTTCGCCCGACCCTCGGCCGGCGCCTCCCTGCCCGTTCTGCTCCGGCTACGACTGTGACATCTCGTGTAGCGAGCGTCTGACCTGCTGCTGCTCACAGGCCACGCCCCCTCCCCTCCCCCCTCCCTTCACTGATTTGCCAGCGGTCTGTTGCTGCATTACATCACTGCCCCCCCCCTCCCCCATGACCACCCAGCACAGGCAGACGGGGACAGGAGGGTGAGACTGGGTGATGTGAGACAGAAGGTTGGTTTTAGAAATGGAGCAGAAATGAGTGATGCAAGCCTCTGGTGTCTCCTAGCAACACTCCTCCTCCCTATGGGATGGAATGAGCTCATCCCATTAGAGTGAAGATCTGAACAAGGTTCTGCATTTGTTGATGGTTTTGATTTCCTGCTCGTTCTGTTTGTTTCAGTGATTGTTGGAGTTCTTTTCTCCTAAATGTCCCAACATCTGGTTCCGTGTGAAGAGTCCGGATTCTCTGAGATTAAACCTCAAATACTTGGTGGACAAATGTTGCCACAGACGGGCCCAGACAGGAAGCTGGGTCGGGTCAGACGCATCACGACACCTCTGGTGTCACCAGCAGGACAGAGAGGAGAAACGGGTCGGGTTCATCTCAGGATGAAGAGCACCAGAACCTCCAGCACCGGCACATAAAGGAGGATTTGTTCTGTGTTCTGTGGATCAGAAATATCATCAACCAGGTCCAACAGCCCAATACGAGGATTATTTACTGCCACTATTGTGGCCGGAACCTGAGCAACACCTGGAACCAGCTGACCTGCTCTCACAGGAGCCCCTGAAGCAGGTCTGGCTCAGTTCTGGCTCAGTTCTGGCTCAGGTCTGGCTCAGGTCTGGCCCAGTTCTGGCTCAGTTCTGGCCTCGGGGACGACTCGGTACCAGCCAAAGACAGTTTCCCTGACTAGACTCATCAGGCACCACTGAAGATGATCACGATGATCTGATCTATCAGACGATATCGGGCCGATTACTGACGTTAAAGACGACGTTACTGGGATGTTGGTGCACATTGAGGCAAAGCAGAGGCGAGACACACGAGAGCAGCGGTCAGGTGACATGACAGACACAGGTGACATGATGAGTGATGACATGATGGACACAGGTGACATGATGAGTGCGATGCTATGATGACACAGGTGACATGACGGACACAGGTGAGATGATGAGTGTGAAGTTATGGTGGACACAGGTGACATGATGGACACAGGTGACATGATGGACACAGGTGACATGATGGACACAGGTGACACCTCCATCCAGCCACTCACAGCAGCTCAGCTAAATGAGCAACGGGGCCCAGGTGCCATGCAGCAGCAAGGCCATTCAGAGCCACAGTTGCCACGGCGACCACAACCATCAGCATAACATCAGTACCAGAGAAACATGCGCCACCTTTTTGGGCTTCATTCCTCGCTGCTTGGTTGAAGGGAAGAAGGGAAGGAAATGAGGGAGGAGAGGAGGAACGGTGGATGTTAAAGGTTCGTCTGATGCATGCTGGGGGGGGGAAGGGGGGGCACTGGGAGGGGGGGGGGGGACACTGACCGGGGGGGGGCCACACAGAAACCAACATTCACACACACAAAATTCATCCTTCTCACACAAAAATCAAAATGAGTTGTTTTATATGAGGACGTTTGAGAGCGAGCAGCTGGGTTCAGATTCCATCATCAGCACAAAAAGAAAACGGGAAATATTTGCTTTACCAACAAAATGTGAACATAGTAAATGCAAAAATAGAAAAAAAACTGACGTTTAAGGGACCAAACTTCTAAATTTTGGGAAGAAGAATAAAGTTTTTCTGTTGTAGTTTTACTGTGGCCGACAGCGCCCCCTGCTGGGCGCCGGCAGGTGCGACGTGTAAAAACAGTCCCGACTTCTAAAGTGTTCAAGAATCTCTTATCAGTATAAAAGATTAGATATCCAAGTGTACAGATTATTTCTTATCCTTTAAAAGAAATGTTTTAGTCCATAAAACAATCAATTCCTGTATCACACGTTAACCAAACAAGGTAACAGCCCATAATATGCAGCACCGGCCAACTCACCAGTTTGGTCGTCTTGGACGACTCCAGGATCTCTGAGGGCATAAAAAGAGACAGTGAGGGAGCAGCTCCAGGGACCAGGGATCATTTATCTTCTGCAGGTTAAATCAGCCGAGGACACGAGTGTCAACGATGTGTAACGAGCCTAAAGGTCGTGCCCCTCGTTAAGCCCCTCGTTATGACCCTCATCAAGCCCCTCCTGTACCTCGTTTGAGAGCCTTGCCAGCGCCCGGCTCAGGGGTCTCTGGGGAGGTCGTGTCTGCTCCATCGTCGACCAGCTGGATCTGAAACAGGAGCATCCAACTAGATCAGCTGATCCTGGTGCAGGTTCCTGCAGGTTCTGACGGTCCAGTCAGTGGAGGACGGACACGGCGAGTCCTCCTCAGGAGCTGAGCGGGGCCGCTTACCTGCGACTGTCGCACAAATATCCCGTGGTTCTCCTCGCAGGTGAAGTAGCGCTTGCCCTGCACGGTGCCGTCGTTCTTGCCCTTGGCCTCGTCCAGGATCACTCCCACCCACTTCCCGGAGGCGAAGAGGGTGTTGCCGATGAAGGCCACGGCGCCGCGCTGCCCCTTGCCGATCACCTCCACCGGGGAGCCCACTTTGACGGGCCGGCCGCCCCCGTCTGAGCTCATCCTGCTGCTGCCGGTCTGCGGAGGGATGACGCGGCATTTTTAATCTGAACAGTTGCTCGTTTCAAAGTGAGATTTTCAATTTTCAGCTGATTCCTCTGTTAAATCCACCAACTCAAACATGATCTCATCAAAGTGCAGAAGCTCATTTAGAAGCAGAACTCAGACCAACGGTGACTCAGCAGAACAGCCACCCGGCTCCAGCTATCAGAACCAACACGCATACTTCCAGGTCTTACAGCAGGACCAGCAGACCTAAGGAAATGCTGGAATGTGGAGACATACAGAGTTCTTTGTTGAACATAATCTCCCAGTTAGGAGCTCCTCACACGCTTGGTGGTCTAATCACCCACAGTTCCTCCTGTTTACGTCTCATCTGTCCCCACAATTATCCACAATCCTGCTTCATCCAACAGTGCTACCAGAACCTTTTCCTCCACTCCACACGTGACTCCCCAATTCCCATCGTTACTGAAATTCTAATGATCCCGACTCATAATTCATGTCCAGAGGACAGAAGCAGACGGGACTGACTCCTCCGCTCATGCTGATTCTGCTCATCTGTTAGCAATTGTTCCTCTTTGGGTCAGAATCCAGCTTCTGCTTTAGGAAACAGAACTGAAGCGTTTTGGAGGTTCTGGTGTGATGTGCTGGAAGGCGACCCAATGAGGACACACTGAATTATTCAGTCAACACAAGCCGACACCAGAGGAAGAGAACAGGGAGGTTGTTTCATGCTAACAGTGGTAAAAGTGCTGATCCGAGCCGTCAGAACGGGTGCTGAGCAACGATCTGGGAGCTTTGAAGGTCCTGGTGAACCCCCTCACAGTTCCAGGGACCCAGCAAGTCCTGCCACCTTCACCGGTCGTGGGTCCAGGAACCAAACGCTTCTGGAGAACCAGGCCAGCAGGTTCAAAGAGCCCCATGATCAGAGGGTCCCAACACGGGGCCACGGCGAAGCCGGGGGGGGTCGGGGCCGGGCCGGGGGGGGTCCTGGGCCGGGGGGGGTCGGGGCCGGGGGGGGTCGGGGCCGAACAAAGAGGTGACGAAGCAGACAGAGGAATGTGAGGCTGAGGCGGAGCAGAACCGGAGCCAGCAACAGGGCTCTGAGCAGAACCTAAAGACCACAGACATCCTCGGGACCGACCCGCACACTCACCCGGGGGTGCACGTTCCTCCTCGACTGTGACATCATCCGTCTGAGCTGCGAGCGAGCGTTACCGTGGCGAGCCAAAGAGGATGTTGTGGATGTGTTGGTGCTACCGGAGCGTCCGTCTCTCCCTCTGCAGAATCATCCCCCCCTCCCGCACCACCTCCCCGTGGGCCTGTTGGGTCCACTCAGAACTTTAAAACCTCCAGTGACTCGGCAGCAGCCAGGAGACAGAAAAGAGCAGCGAGGCTCAGTCGGCCCTGAATGCATCGTCTGAGCGCTGCGCTAGAGTCAGGCAGGAGGGAGGGAGGGAGGGAGGGAGGGAGGTCCAGGCCCGCCGGAGCAGCTGGGTCCTAGCGCCCGCCGCCCCCCCCCCCGCCTGGATCTGCCTTCATTATGGGTGGTTTCTGTTGGGCCCCAAGACTGCTTTGTGTCTGATCAAAGAGCAGTTTCATGCAAAAGTCCGTCCGTCATCAGCGGAGCCGGTTTAGAGCGCACACACAACAGTCTACAGGGGGTGTGTGTGTGTGTGTGTGTGTGTGTGTGTGTGTGTGTGTGTGTGTGTGCGTGTGAGAGAGATATTTCCAGTTCTGTCAGGTTACTGAAGGTCCGTACGACCTGCTTTTAGGACGCGTTGGGAGTGAAACCCTCTCCTGGAACAGCTGATCGTCCCAGAGGCGTTTGACACCCGTCAGAGCCTCCGTTTTTTTTCTACGTCCTGTTAAAAATGTAGAAAAGAAAAGAAGGCGGACGGTCTAAAAAGGGCCTTGGCTGCATCTGGGGCAGGTTTCATCAGCGTCAGGGGGCGGTCAGCACTGTGCAGCTCAGCCCGGTCCGATACCGTCTCCCTGCACACAAAAGGCCCAGATGGTGCCAGAACACTGAGCTGCAGCACAGAGGCCGGATTAGCCCTCCTTTATCAGCCTTGATCACCAACCGCACGGCTGCCCTCGCACTCCCAATTCTCCCTCCTCTGCTTCCTTTGTCGGCTCTTTTTGCAAAGAATTCCGACGCTGCAGAAGTTTGTGTGTGGAAGCTTTTTGGGATGAAGAACCAGGATCAGGAACAGGCTGGAGAGGAGGAACATGATGCACATTTCCTGTTTCTACACTAGAAAAGGGATTCGGTGAGGTGGCAGATTTTTAGTTTTAGTCCAAAAGTAGCTTTTCTAACTATTCTAACAGAGCTCCTGAACCTTGCCTTCATATTTAGCTGGTGCCTAAAATGAACCGTGCACCAACACCGCGGCTCAAAGAATAAAACTAGCAGAGGATCCGTCTGTTCGAGTCTTGGCCTCCAACTCAGCAAGCGTGGCGCTCCTGTCGCCCGTCTCCACGCCGCTTTAGGAGTCGCTCCCTTGGTTTAGTCGGTGCAGGACCAGAACGGCTCAACTTGGACGCTGACTCCCAGCCGGATCCAAATATGGAGGAAGAAACCACAGACGTACCAACACAACAGCCACAAGTCGACGACCGAGCACCAAATTCCCTGCAGGCCGAGCAGATCACCTGTGGCCCAGCGGGGCGTCAGCACGGATACAGGTGGGTGTCTTGACCTCCGCCAGACCCCTGAGACCGACTCACCAAACCCCTGAGGTTCGATCGAACCCAGGCTAGGAACCACTGATTTAAGGGTACCGACTGGAATATAGCAGGAGAAAGGGTGTGTGTGTGTGTGTGTGTGTGTGGTGTGTGTGTGTGTGTGTGTGTGTGGGGGGGGGGGGGGGGCAGAGCAGAGGGCCCAAACACACAACCAGCCTGAACAACAACAACCAATGAGAGAGGAAAGTGCTTCAGCAGCAGCAGCTGCAGCAGCAGCAGCTACAGCAGCAGCAGCAGCAGCTACAGCAGCAGCAGCTACAGCTTCAGCAGCAGCAGCTACAGCAGCACAGCAGCAGCAGCAGCAGCAGCAGCTTCAGCAGCAACAGCAGCAGCTTCAGCAGCAGCAGCTTCAGCAGCAACAGCAGCAGCTACAGCAGCAGCAGCTTCAGCAGCAACAGCAGCAGCAACAGCAGCAGCTTCAGCAGCAGCAGCAGCTTCAGCAGCAGCAACAGCAGCAGCAGCAGCAGCAGCAGCAGCTTCAGCAGCAGCAGCAGCTACAGCAGCAGCAGCAGCTTCAGCAGCAGCAGCAGCTACAGCAGCAGCAGCAGCAGCTTCAGCAGCAGCAGCAGCTACAGCAGCAGCAGCAGCTTCAGCAGCAGCAGCAGCTACAGCTACAGCAGCAGCAGCAGCTCAGCAGCAGCAGCAGCAGCTTCAGCAGCAGCAGCAGCTACAGCAGCAGCAGCAGCTTCAGCAGCAGCAGCAGCAGCTACAGCAGCAGCAGCAGCTACAGCAGCAGCAGCAGCAGCAGCAGCTACAGCAGCAGCAGCAGCAGCTTCAGCAGCAGCTTCAGCAGCTACAGCAGCAGCAGCAGCAGCAGCAGAGCAGCAGCAGCAGCAGCAGCTACAGCAGCTACAGCAGCAGCAGCAGCAGCAGCAGCAGCAGCAGCAGCTTCAGCAGCAGCAGCTTCAGCAGCAGCAGCAGCAGCTTCAGCAGCTTCAGCAGCAGCTTCAGCAGCTACAGCAGCAGCAGCAGCAGCAGCAGCTTCAGCTCCTCAGCCTGGCCAGAAGGGAGGCTGCACCAACAGAGTGTAGCTGCTAAACAGGAACAAAAACAAAAACAGAATTATTTTTAGATGATCCATATTTAATGTACTGCCTCCCACTCACACTGTAGTCATTAAAGAAGCAGCTGTGCAGTCAAACATAGGTGATACTTCTCTGTTCACGCTGTTGGTGTTCGGACTAGACTCAAAGATAAATTACATATATAAAAAAAATGACCAACTGGATAAAAATCGATCACCGATCTGTAACCGATCGGTCCTTTACCGCCATCTAGCGGTGCGAGGAAAACCTGCCGCCTCTCTGAACTGTCCTTTTAAAAAGTCCTTTTATGGCTGATGGGCAGGAGAAATCGGAACCGTGCGCATCCAGGACGAAGCGAAGGTCTCTCTCCCGCTATCTAAATTAAATATGATTATATAATTCATTCAATTTAAACCAGTGGAGATCTACTTCAATTTAATTTATGCGTCCCCACAGCCCGCACCATAACCAACGGAAGCTGATCATACAGCTGTAATATTACTTCCTGCAATAATAATATTAACAATGTATTTCAAACGTGAAAAGGTTGAATTTTTAACGACTGCCAGTGCTATAAAGCGACCCTCCGACACCGATACACTGACACTCGGATTCCACCTGCTAGCACCCGCCAGCTTCGGTTATCATCCACTATCACCTCTTATCGTGCTAATTTAATCAGATATCATGTCGAGACAAGTGTGTGTTTGTGCTTTTAATTAAGCTTTCTCCGCTATGTGCGGTCCAGTTTTACCTTTTTGTGTCCTTATTCGCGTCCCTCACAGACTTCCATCCATGATGAGAAGGACCCGGTCCATGACTGAGGTGTCCGAACGGATGCCTGACCCGGTCCAGGCGACTTCCATCCATGATGCGAAGGACCCAGTCCATGACTGAGGTGTCGGAACGGATGCCTGACCCGGTCCAGGCGACTTCCATCCATGAGGCAAAGGACCCAGTCCATGACTGAGGTGTCGGAACGGATGCCTGACCCGGTCCAGGCGACTTCCATCCATGATGCGAAGGACCCAGTCCATGACTGAGGTGTCCGAACTGATGTCGAACCCGGTCCAGGAGACTTCCATCCATGATGATGCGGTCCATAACTGAGGTGTCCGAACTAATGCCTGACCCGGACCAGTCTACAGGGGCCTGCCTCTCTGATGAGGAATAGATAATTTGCTAATGATGAAAACCCACCATTTCACTATTTTGTGGTACCCTGACGATGTGGACAAGGTGTAAATAATAGTTATTGGAACACGGACATCTTATTGGTCAGTTATGCTTACAGAAACATCTAGATACCAACCAGGTGTTACTTCACCTGGTTTTTGGCTCAACTCCAGAGCTGCAACATCAGGCTTCAAACATGCTTCCTATATTTATTGAGACCTTACTGAAAACTGAAGCCTAAAACATGCCATAAATACTCAAATAATTGTATGAATAGTAGAACCATTTATCGCAGAAGGTTGTTTCCTGACAATTACAAATATTTTATGTGTAGTGTTGCTTCAGGATATTGGTACAATTATACCTGTCACACCAGTCACTGCATGAACTGGATTCCTGCTGAGCTGTTATGATTTAGGAAACGTGAAAAGAGAAACATTATGTTGAAAGGCTACTGACAACGATCAAGCCTCGGGTCGAAAGGAAATAGAAACACAGAACCTTTGACATCTCCTAACAACATCAGAGAGATGGAGTTTAAACTGAAAACACCATTTGTGAAGCAGAGACCAGAGAAAAGATGCCTGTGAGACAGCGTCAGCCACCGACCAGAGTCTCGGTTGATTGCAACCTTTTAGTTTCCTGAGCACTCGGGCTGTAGTTCACCTCTGTAAATCCAGCCTGTATTCAAACAGAGAGAAGTTTGTGATCTTTGCAGAAATCTGCGGAGGGTAAAACTCTCTGATCTTCTTGAAGCCCATGTGCTCGTACAGCTTCTGAGCGTCTGTCTGCACCACAGAGGTGTGCAGCATGACGGCTGGGTAACCTCTCTCACGGGTGAAGTCAGCCACCGTCCGACACAGCGCCTTGGCGATGCCCATCCCGCGGTGGCTCCGGCATACAGACATGCGCTTCAGCTCCAGGCACCCGGCGGCACTCTCAGAGGGTAGGCACGCCACCGAGCCCACCACCACGCCATCGCTCTCAGCCACCCAAAAACAGGAGTCCTTCTGCTTCAGGTAGGTCTCCGTGATGTTGCAGAGGTCCTGCCGAAGCACAGAGTCGATGTAATGGTTGAACATGTAGACGACAAACTGCCTAGTTCCAGCCAGCAGGAAGGTGGTGGCCAGGATGGGAAGCAGAAAGGATTTAGAGCTGGCCATGAGAGCACAGAACGTGCACATGAGCACCATTTGGTTCACCGGCTGCTTGAGCAAGTGGGTGAACGCCGAAGGTACGTGTTCGCTCATTCCCATGGTGAACATGGACTTGACCTTCCCATCGTCGTCATCCCGATACTTCCGGATCTGAATGTTGGCCATGGCATACACCTGTTGTACAATTAGACATGGCACATGGGATAAATGAAGCAGACTGTTTAAATATCTATAAAGACATTCAGACTACTTAAAGCACATTTGAACAATGACTCAGATGCTAAAGCTACCTGTAGCTACCAAGACTCCATGTTATCAGAGGATGTTTGAAGTGGTGTTAAATGATTTTTGAGGGATAAAAGTGGTTGTTTAATGATTAAAGTACTGTAATCATGAATTGTAAAAGCTAATTACTACACCATTGATAAATAAATCATTCTTTTCGTGCCAAGTTGTTTTATTAGTACTTGGAGTACTTTTTCTCTAGCTGAGTGAGGTTTGAGGAATTTATATAAAAAACAACTATCAAAACACGTCGTATCGAGGTTAAAACATCCCCACAGATGAATAAATTAATCAGTAATTTGTAGGACACAATGTTCAAGGGCAGCACTCAGCCGACTACACTTATTCGTTGTTATTGCTAACAACAGCTAACAATATTAGCTTAGCAGGTAGCCTCATAAAGCTGTCCGAGTGCCTGGCTTCACCTGTGGTAGTCACCTGTATGAATTAAGACAACTTACGTGTTTTCCTGTGATGTTACAGGAGGAATCTCGAAACGTGATCAGTGTGTAGATAAACAGCAACGAGACCCGCTACTGTCCTCGCATGCGCTACTTCCGCATGTTGATTATGTTGCATTCACGTCGTGGGACAAACCAAAACCTTTATTTAGCACAGTTAAAGAGGCTGAGAAGCAATTCGTCTCTGGATTAAAATATGTCATTTAGATTAAATAAAATTGTTTATAGCCTTTTAATAATTGCAGTTGGGTTGTTGACTTGGAGGTTTATCACGTCTAACTTCCTTCTGGGCTGCTGAAATTATTGGCATTCGAATAATTACGGGCATAATATGAACGCAACGTTGGTGCTGCGAAACAAGCGCGTTAAAATGAATCAGAACGTATTTTAAAAGATATATATGTGTATATGTATTTATATATCACAGACACAAAGTTAAATTTATTATGAGATATAAAAGAAATTTATTCCGTCTTGGAGTAATTTACCGTTCTCATCAGTAATATCGTCCAACCCCTTTTTAGGCACTCTTTGATGAAAAGCAAAATGTTTTCGGTACATTATTTTATATAAATAAAATAACTTCCATTTAGTTTTTACAACGGCAGTAAGCTAAATATAAAGATAAAAAAAGGTAGCAGTTCAAATAGCAGGTGCGTTACTGAGCAAATACTGTCTCACATAATTGGTCAAATTTAAACTAGTCGACATGTGTGGAATTCCAAGTTATTATGCAGTAAATAATTGAAGCCTTTTTGTTTTAAGCACTGACAAGTTTCCATCTGAATGAAACCCTGAGAAGAACAACTTAAAACAACACAAGGCACATGTCAGACCCCTGGTGATACCAGCTTCACAACACGATCACAAACCATCAAGCGATCAAATTTAAGGCCTTATTGTGTAGAAATGTGATGTTAAATCTGACAGTAGAAGATTCTCAAAGGTGTAATCGACACAGTAGAATCTAAAAGCAGCACTTATGAATGTCACAGAGGTCGTAAATCTGCTGTCCACATAAAAACACATCTTACGCCAGTTTCCACTGAAGCACCGATGAGGTATTTCACACAATAAAAGGCTGAAAAAATAATTTATTCTCTATAGTTAATGTATCAAGTGATTGTGAAGTTTTCCTGTTATATGGAGTCAACTAGAACGTACAAAAGCATTATTTTCCTTTACATTAATAGCATTATTTTTGGTTTTGCAGGTACAAAATAAAAAAAATCACATTTCATGTCTCTTGCCAGCAGAAATGGGAGGAGCTTGTTTATTGCTTTTGCCCCTTTCAGGGTGTGTTTGCACGGAGTCGTCCTCTCCTCTAGCCCAGGCTGATCTGCCCCCCAAACACGGTGATCATCAGAATGATGGTGAAGCCGCTGAGCATCCCCAGGTTCTGGATCAGGAAGAAGACCATCTTGGAGGAGGCGTGGGCCGGGTCCTGGGTTATGCTGTCCATCTCAGGGAACTGTGGGGGGAGGGGGGGCACAGGAAATGTTCCCCTCAGTGAGTCAGCTAGTTTTTATATATATTTAATTACAATGGCAGCCTCTCCCTCTCTTTTTATGAAAGAACAATGATCAAGTGCGTCTCAAGATCAGCCTCGTGTGACGAACGTGACGGAGACGACGCCAGAGACGACGGCAGAGACGACGCGTCCACAGGCGTAACTCACCATGTCTGCCAGGGCAATGTACAGGAACATTCCTCCAGCAATGGCAAAGATCACACCAGGGGCAAAGGTGCTTCCGATCATGATCCCTAAAACCAGGCCGATGTAGCACGACATCGCAGACAGCAGGTTGAAGAAAACGGCCTGTGGGACGCTCATGCCAGCGTTCAGCAGGATCACGAAATCTCCTGCAGACGGAGCAAATCAGGGTTGATTCTGGGTGATGGAAGTTCAGAAAGCACGTCTGTGCCTGTCCTAATGACGGAAGACATTTTATTACAGGACGAGCTGCTTCACTTTGGATTTGAGTTTGTTTTTAAACCTCATCATTACAAAAAGTGTGAAGAAATGTGAACTTCCGTTATTTTCCCAGCAGGGGGAGGAAAAAACAGCTGTTTCGATGAGAGGACGAGGACAGATCGGAAGTTTGAGTCAAACAAATGAATTATTCAAAGCTAACTTGCCAAAATAATAGCTTGAACCTTTTAATATTTTCATTCTTTTTTACTCCACCAACTTTATCGATGTCTGGTTTTACTTTCACCCCCCCGACAGAAATACACACCCAGTTCGTGGGGAAACTCCTCACACACGATGGCGATAGAGGTGCTGAAGCCCGTCATTATCGACACGGTGAAGGCGGCGCCGATCGCGAGGCCGTCGATGAAGTTGTGGAGGGCGTCGCTCAGAGTCACCATCCACGCCACCGTCTTGATGCCGGACATGGGTGTCCCACGCAGCCAGTGGCACATCACCCCCCCGGACACCTGGAGGGAAGGTGGAAGAAACAAAGAGAAAAAGAAAAATGCTATGAAATAATGTAGAAATGGGACCGGAGCGACTGCGCAGGCCTGAAAGATCAGAGCCGTCCAGAGGTCAGAAGAGTTTTTGGGGGAAACCTGAGCCGAGAGCGACAGAAGCGAGCATGTGGCCGCGGCTGGAGGTGCAGTAATGACAAAACATCCCTTTATCAGCCAAACAAGGAGTCCTTGTGCTCCGGCCAGATCGCTCCGGCCTTCAGGAGGACAGAAATCCCAAGTCCTCCTCGCGGCTTCGCCTGCGGAGCGGCGCTGCGTCGTGTTTGTTCAGGACGGCAGAAGCTTCTATACATGAGCGGTTAAATATTAACGTGGCTCCAAATGTCACTGATAACGGCTCAAGACCACTGGAGCCGATTTCTGCCCCACAGGGTCCGAACGCATCAGCGGGCCTGGGAACGCCGCCGGTACCTGGGTGGTGCTGACGGGTCCTGGCAGGTCTGGGCCCGGGTTGCTCCTGTCCACAGCGATGGTGTTGATGGTGGTCAGAATGATGCCGTCTTTCTTCTCCATCACGTCTCCATTGTGGACGGAGGGGTCCTGGTTGGTGTCCACAGGACTGAAGTGGCCGTGCTAACGACAGCAGACAGGCAGATATTAGGTCAGACAGACAGACAGACAGGCAGACAGACAGACAGGCAGACAGGCAGGCAGGCAGGCAGGCAGGCAGACAGACGGGCAGCAGGTGCTGGTGTTCCCCCAGTTCTGGCCCAGATCAGCCCAGCTCCATCTCTGCCCTGTACAGGGACCGTCCAGTCCTACCTGGTGCTCCACCTTCAGCGCCATCTTCAACAGCTTCTCCACAAAGAACAGAATGTAAAAGCCGCCGCAGATTCCGGTGGCGTTGGACACGTAGCTGTCGGTGTCGGGGTCGAAGCCCAGAGCCTGCGGACGGAGAAGGTCAGAAGGGTTCCTGCCCCGCCGGCGTCACGCAACAGTGTCCCAAACCTCTGGGATGAGCTGCAGCACGGCGTTGGAGAAGAGCGTCCCGATGGCCAGGCCGATGAAGTAGGTCAGCACTTTGGGGAAATACGGCTTCTTGGTGAAGGGGATCAGGAAGAGGCCGAGCAGAGACGCCAGGTTGATCAACGTGACCGCCAGGAAGCCGTAGCCCCAGACTGCCGGGACAGGAGCACAGAGCAACCTCCTGAGGAACGTTTGTGGCTCATTCGTTGGAAAACCCAACGGGAAGAGAAGATTCTGAGTAACACGGACGACCCAGCTGGACGTCGGGCCGACCCGTTGATCAATAACGGGTTCCAAATCTGATCTGATCATCTGGAGGCCTCGGCTGATGATTCATTGTGAGAGCTGCACTTTCATCAACGGTCGCCGCGGTGATGAAGCGCTTCGCGAAAGAGGAAGAGGCTTTGTGCAACGACACCTGAGCTTTCACCAACCGTCCGTCCAGTGACGCTGCGATTCCTCGAAAGAGGAATGTGTGGTCGAGTGAAGCAAAGCGCCGAGTCATGGTCCCCACGCAGAGGTCAGAGCTGTTGCTGTTAGCATGCTAGCTCCTGAAGAGTGGAGCCCACTGAACATCTGCCAGATCTACGTCAGCTACACACACACACACACACACACACACACACACACACACACACACACTCACACACACACACACACACACACACCTCCAGAGACACTTTGAACAATAAAGATGCTCATGAATCCTGCTACATTTATCAAACACCCTTGTAGTTATTATGGATATTAAAGCTCCTTCAGTGGTCACCTGACCACAAACAGGATCAACCTGTGTCACTCTCCCTTGGACCATTTGGCTTCTCTCAACAGACTTTTATGGCGGTCAGGGGCCGACTTTGAGACCAAGGTGAGGATGGATACAAAGGTCCTGATTCTGACACGATACTGGATCGAGGACATCCCAGTTTACTGCATGATAAACCCATTAACAGCTGATTGTAGAGGATTATCAGCAGCCACATACCTGCAGCCTCTCAAGCGCTATCACTTCTCATTTGAGATACTACTAAATAAACAACGTATTTTTGACCTTTTATGTAACTCAACATCTTTGCAGTGATCGGCGCTGCTCTCTAAACCTGATAAATATTTGGGACTTTATCCTCAGCCCGTCCTGCAACATCTGCGTGAGTGAGAACCTCCCTGGACCTGATTCCCAGTAACAAACACTCATGAACTGTGAGTTACAGTATTTGCCTTGCGGGACGCCTCCCAAACAAACCAGCGGCGTGATGAAGCAACTCACCACCGTGGTGAAGCGGCGGCGGAGACGTGGGGATGGCGTAGGGGCAGGAGGGCAGCAGCACCTGGGTCAACATAGCCGAGCAGATCCGCTCCAGATGTTCCACCGTCAGCTGACCCACATCACTGAACCCAAAATAAGACAAGATCTTCCCAGTTGAGGGGCACTGGCAACAGAAAAGCATTGCTGGTCATTTCCACACGTTTAAGGGCATTTTGCTGTTTTCAGTCATCTTTTGTTCCATCTATTTTTGAACTGAAGGTGTTTATGTAGCATTTATTACAATTATTTACAAAACTGAATATATTCAACAAGAAATGAAAATCTGTTTTAATTCAGCACGATTCAGGTAAAGACGAAGAAATACGTCAAATATGCAGGATGTTGCCTCATCGGCCACCTTAATGAAGTTTACGTGACATTTATGTGAAGTTTATGTGACATTTATGTGAAGCTTTAGTGTTTAAAGCCTAAAGCTGCATATTTGAAAGAGTTCTAAAACAGTTCCTCCCCTCGTCCTCCAAGAATCTGGCTGTAAATGTCGCTCTCGTGCCTCCTCCCGTCCTACCTGTGGCAGCTCGAGTTCACCTGCCGCCGACCTGTTGGCGATGATGGGCAGCAGCTCGGACAGGTTCTGCGCCGGGATGGACTGGGCTCCGGCGTGGAAGTGCACGACGCTCTCCAGAACTTCTTCTCCATCGTGCTCTTCAATCGTGGTTCCGCGGCTCTGCGGGAGAAAAACCAGCAGGCACCAAACTAAAGAGTTGAACTGGACCATCGCGGCTCCGCTCGGCGTCTCTCCGGTGATCAGTGTGGGTTCCGCTGCTGGAGCTGCTCTCTGCCCGCAGGTTCGAGCTCAAGGTAAACAGCGGCGCGTGTGCGCTGACTGATCTGCTGAGGCGCGTCGGGTTCAAAGGTCAGGACGGGGAGGCTGACAGAGAGGGGGAAATGGAGGTGAGCGACCGCGCACACGCACTGATTCCACGTATTTCTACCTCAGTGTGCAGCCCTCGCGCGTGCACCGCCTGCACCCGCGCACGGCCGTCACTTGACGTATAGCTGACACGAGACACATTCACGTCATCTCTGCAGGTGCAATTCTCAAACAGCTGATAGTTGGGAGAAAGAAGCGGACACCAACTCGAGACCAGGGGGGTCGCGCCCCCTGGTGGCCGCGGGGCCCCGGCGCCCCCTGGTGGCCGCGGGGCCTCGGCGCCCCCTGGTGGCCGCGGGGCCCGGCGCACCCTGGTGGCCGCGGGGCCCCGGCGCCCCCTGGTGGCCGCGGGGCCCCGGCGCCCCCTGGTGGCCGCGGGGCCCCGGCGCCCCCTGGTGGCCGCGGGGCCCCGGCGCCCCCTGGTGGCCGCGGGGCCCCGGCGCCCCCTGGTGGCCGCGGTGGTCCGTGTATTTAGAAATACTGCGCGTTAATGCTACTAAAATGAAGACCACAATTCCCAGAGTGCCCCGCTACTTCCGGCGGTTTCTACATCGGTGCGTTGCGACCCCTGCTGTTCAGGAGCAGCATCGACTTTACCGTAAATTGAAATAATCTTTATTCATCGCGGTTTGGACATTTACTTGACAAAATTTTACTGTTGTAAGACATTTTTCATCCATTTCCTCTGGCTGATTTTATACTTAAGGAAGCACTGTAAAGCATTCTACACTACAAAATGATGTAAAAGTTTGGAAAATACTTTATTCTCAGCTCAGTGCCAACTTTACAAATACTGTATATCAATCAATCTTTATTTAGGAGGAGAGGAGGAGAGGAGAGGAGGAGAGGAGAGGAGGGAGGAGAGGAGAGGAGAGGAGAGGAGGGGAGAGGAGAGGAGAGGAGAGGAGAGGAGGGAGGAGAGGAGAGGAGAGGAGAGGAGAGGAGAGGAGAGGAGAGGAGAGGAGAGGAGAGGAGAGGAGAGGAGAGGAGGAGAGGAGAGGAGGGAGGAGAGGAGAGGGGAGGGGAGGGGAGGGGAGGGGAGGGGAGAGGGGAGGGGAGGGGAGGGGAGGGGAGGGGAGGGGAGAGGAGAGGAGAGGAGGGAGGAGAGGAGAGGAGAGAGGAGAGGAGAGGAGAGGAGAGGAGAGGAGAGGGAGGGAAGATGAGGGAGGAGAGGAGAGGAGAGGAGGGGAGTCAGTATACGTCCCGTAAAGACTTGACGCTGAGGGCCCGGGTGAGTTCTGACACACTGGTCGGCTGCCAGGCGTGAAAAGTGACTGTCATGTTTCTGGAAACCATCAGGAATCCGTTGGAGCTGAAACGCCCTGGGATACCTCCCACATCGAGCCAGACGAAAGGAGCCACGGCAGCAGAGCGAAGGCTCATGAGGTATCCCGTCTTATCCTCGCGCACCTCTACCTGCAGGAGACAGTGCAGCATTACTGATGCGTGAATGGAGGCGTCTCACTGAGCTGCAAGTCTCGTTTCTCAGGATCTTACTGTGATGTTTGGGCTCTGGAGACCCTGAGCATCTTTAGGTGAGGACAGGAAGTGATGGTTTGTGGGACCCTGCTGGCCGGTGGCGTCCTCCAGATGAAAGGTGAGCAGGCAGGAAAAGCGGGTGCAGCGCCCACATCCTGCCAGCAGGGCGGCGACTGGCTGCTGGAAGACGCCGACGGCGCTGCCTGCGGGGACCAGGTGGGGCTCGGACTTGAGAGAACACACGGGGTCCAATTCTGCCCACGAGTACACGTTCACCTGAGGAAAAAGAACCGTTTCTACTGTCACAACCTCTCTGAGTCCACTTCAGATATTTATTCTTCTGCGAAGCCTCGTTTCAGCTGCTGGTATTTGCAAGATTAGAGTAGCAACTTTAGACTGCACGGCCACGGGCCGGCTTTGGATCCCCCCCCCCCCCGGGGGTTTGCTGCAACGTGTCTGTGATGTAAATATGAGGACAACCTACCACAGCCCAGAGTGTCGTGTCGCCACTCAGGTCCGAAACGGCGTAGATGTGCAGCACATCATCGTCCTCAAAGCCGACAGGAAGGACGGCCGCGAAAAAGTTCTGTGCAAAGTAGTGCAGCATTTTCCACTTCCCCCCAAACTCTGCGCAGACGAGACAACTCACTTCAAATGAATTGTGACACAACCCTAAAAAAAATGACTTTGAAATCATTCCCGTCTCGTACCGATCGACGACCAGGAGGGCGCCTGCCAAATGTCGTTAAGCTGCCAGTAGAGGGCGCCCATGGTGTGACCTCTGCCATCGACGAGCTCAGTCCGACTGCGGCGATAAAACTCCGTCTGAACCTTCACACACTGAGCCTGCATGACCTGCAGGAAGAACCCGCCTCTAAATCTGCTGCAAAGCTCCTGAAAACATCTTCTCAGAACCTCCGGCCTCAGGACCAATGATGCTGAACACCTGAAGGTTGGTGGAGACCAATCAAGTCCACCTGAGGGTGGTGTGTGTGCGCTACCTGCGTCAGGTAGAGCGTGTCTGTGTACTGTCTGATGGGATCGCTGGAGTTTGGGAGGGTGAAGTGCAGGGCCGCCTGCTGCAACATCTGCTGGTTCCCGCTCTCGTGGTGCTGGCGATGGGACGCGAACCGACCGCTGTAGCTCCAGTCTTCTCTGAGGGAAACCTTAAAGGCCGTACAGTGACGTTAGTCTGCATCTCAACAGACGGAGGCTTCACTCACCCACCGGCCGCAGCGTGGAGAAGGAGGGCCAGGACTGGAAACCGTACTCGGAGGCGAAGCGGGTCCGAGGGAACGTCCTCCAGTCCCAGCAGTCCAGCAGGTAGCTGTAGAAGTGCGTGTCCCCGTAGAGGGGGTCGTAGGGGTTGGCAGCCACCCACCCTTCCTGCTCCGATTCAGCCCCGTTGGTCGGACTGGAGACCAGAAAGGGGCGAGTCTGGTCCTCCTGGAAGCAACCTCTGAAATCAACTCTCGTTTCCTCGACAACGGGCCAAATAGCAGCGGCGGCGTTGCCCCCACCTCCTGCACCAGCAGCTTTATGGTGTCAACGTACAGCCTCACATAATCCTTCAGGTACACAGGCCTCTGGGAAACTGGGATGTGGAACCAGTCTGTGGCCAGAGCCGCTTCGTTCTCATTGTTCCCGCTCCAAACGATGACGGAAGGGTGTGACTTGAGGCGTCGAACCTGGTCGGGATCGGGAATTTAAACGCGTTTCCCAACAGGATCAAAGAAATGTGATGTGACAGGTCTCACCTGTTGGATGATCTCCTCCCTCACCGTCTCCAGGAAGTCGCCCTCAGTGGGATACATGGCACAGGCGAACATGAAGTCCTGCCACACCTGGACACACGCACGCACGCACACACGCACACACACACACACACACACACCTTTGAGTGTCCCTCTCTTCAACTGTGTTCACGCAAAGGTCCCACATCAGTACTGGTGTCGACCGGGCCCGGTTACCATGATCCCCAGCTCATCACAGAGGCTGTAGAAGAGATCCTGTTCATACACTCCTCCCCCCCAGACCCTGAGGGTGTTCATGTTGGCATCCACGGCGGACTGCAGCAGGTTCCGTAAGCTGGAGGGAAAGAGGACGACTTCCTTCAGAACCGAAGTAGCGAGTCAAACAGGCACCGGAGTCCATCCCAGCACCCGACACTCACACAGCGGCGGTGACCTGGTCCTGGAAGGAGTGGGCTGGGATCCAGTTGGATCCTTTCAGAAAGATGGCTTTTCCATTGATGCGGAAATAAAAAGTCAGTCCCGGAGACCCGACGACCGGGTCCTGGATGAGTTCTACTGTGCGGAAATACACCTGGGGAGGATATTTTTATTTAGAAGCTGATTCTTCTGATCTCAGACACATTTCAACCTTTAATGTTTTAGAACTTAGTCACTGGTCCAGCAACAGAGCAGCACCTGAACCGACCAGCAACGTTAGAATAAAGGTCACCGTTTCTCTGACCTTTGTTTCCGTCTTTAGCATCAAAGATCCACCCTGAAAGCCAGTGACGGTGAGACGGTAGCCGGGTTGGGCTCCGTGCCCGTTGGGCCACCACAGCCTCACCGGACTAGTCTGGTGGAGGACAGAACCGAGCGTCACACCTGCTCACGTGGTCCAAACAGCACCTATCTGGACATCCAGACAACAGGTGACGTTACCTTGTTGATGTTTAAGGTCAGACTGTTCTTGGATTTTCCTTGGAGAAACCGGGTCTGGAAGCTCTGCTCCGAGTCCAGTTCAGGGACAGACAGAACAATAAGCATGTTGGTGTCCTGAGCAGCATCCACAATGACGTCCACCTGGACCCTCCACTGAGAGGTTCTGACATCTGGACACAAAAAATACACATTAAAGCGCATGAATGAATCCTGTGCGTCTGCACTGTGACTCTTCTGACGCTTCGGTGGCCAAAAAGCAACTAGAAACCCACCAAGAAGTGGGAGAGAGGAGAGTTGGAGGAGGTGCAGCACATCGAAGGCCACCAGGCGGACCTGCTTCCAGAGCCCCGCTGTAGGAAACGAAGGTCCCCAATCCCAACTGAAAGACCTTTGTTCCTGTCCAAAACAGGCTTTTTACTGCAGTTTTGAATTTATGGCCATGCAGAAATTGTCTGTTTATATTTTAATATTCAGATTTATGAAGAGATGTCTGTAACTAAAAGTGCTTTTTGGTTTAGGTCTCTCGAGTCATCACATTTATCCGTCTTCCTTTCGATGGAAATGTTTCGTGAGACAAACTGACTTTTCTGATGAAGTTGACGTGACATTCCCCCTTCTGGACGTCTGGAGGACACTCGGGAGGAACTCTGTAGGCCGAATGAGCTCGAGACCTCTGAGATGCATAAAGAACCGGAGACATGAAGACCACTTTCAGCACATTTTCTCCATCCGTCAGCACGTCTCCAACTTGGAAATCCTGCATGGAACAAACAGAGCTCGTGAAATAGAAGCAGACGAATGTCCAGAAGGGTGGGTTGTCCCCAGAGGACTTACGTATCTACGGAACATGTTGTCTGTGCTGCCAACTTTGACTCCGTTGAGCCAAATTGATGATACCGTGTCAACGCCATCAAAAACCAGAAGAATCTTTTCTTTGGCTCTTTTGGAGCAGAACAAAGAGTTGAGATCAAACTCAGAATAATAAAGGAAACGAGAAGGTTTTAGTTTCACCTCAGCTCTGGAGAGACATTAAATATTCTTGCATACGTCCAGTTATCATAAGCGATCCACCGGTAGGACAAATCATTGAACCTGAAATACGGCTCCTGGAATCAGAAAAACCCATCCCATAATAAGCACAGAACATGGAGGAAACCTGCACATCTCCTCGGTAAAGTAAGCAACTTGGCTAAGATAAGAACTCTGTCAAAACTGTAAATATCAACCAGAAGTCGGATTCATTTCCCCCAATCTGAATAGTATTCATGTCCTTAAGTGCATTTCTCCGTTTGTACTCTTAAAATAAATTATAATAAACACGTTTCGTTTCAGAAGACAAGAAATGTGGAAATAAACGAATTCCACTAACAAACTGGCCAACTTAGTGAAAGAGGCCTACGGTCTTTAAGGGCCCATAGCAGCTTATTCTGGGGTGCTGTTGTACCTGGATGTGTCCCTGCTGGTGCAGAGCTGTGTGAACACAACCAGGAACCTCGGCCGCCAGAGACACGGAACCATTGGAAAGGATCCACTTTCCATTCAGATTTAAGGTCTCTTGTCGCCTCAAAAGTTCTAATAAAACCCCACGAAACAAACACAAAAAGAAGGATAAAACAAAAATGTTCATGATTCCAGACAATCACATCTTTGGGTGGTTCTGCGACGGGTAAACCTCCTCTTCCACTCCGCGCCAGGAGCTCGAACATTTCAAGTGCTCAGCTATTATAGACTTTACGGTAGAAGCGCGGAAGCGGGCGGCGGTCGGGGTCCACTGGACCGGAAGCTAGGGGCTCAAATGCGATTTTATAGAAAATTAATTAAAAATACGAAGAGATCAAATGGAAAAAGAATTGGTGAATCTCACGCACCCAGTGGAGCATTATGATCCAACACCGATTTTGATTTTAATTTTTTAAAAAAAACTCTTCATATTTTAGCTTAACATTTACTTGTAAATATTATCTTCCTGGTCCAGTGGTCAATTTAGTCAAAATGGGTTTTGGATGATAATGCTCCACTGGGTGTGTGAGATGTATCTTTTGTTTCTGCATTTTCACTCTTTTCGTATCTTAATGAATTTTCTATCCGTAAATATTCGCAGTTCAGCCCACCAGCTTCCCGGTCCAGTGGACTCCAACCGTCCTCCGTCTCCGTGTTTCTACTGTAAAGTCTGTAATAGCTGTGCACGTATCTGTCTGATATCCGACGGTCCTTCGGCGGACGTGTTTCTCCGCGAGCTTATCACGTGACACAAACCCGGAAGTCAGCTGATCAGAAATAAAGGGCTTCGCAGGAACGGGCCACTTCCGGAAGCGTTTATAACGCAGCTATGTTCGTAGTAAAACCGACATTTTCCTCAGGACGGACTCCTCCTCTCAAATTTAACTATTTAAATACAACAACAAACACTTATTCCCAGGTTTAAGTAACTTTATTGAGGGGAAAGTAAAAACAAACAGAGCCACGAGTTGATTATCAACCATTAGCTTTGCATCAATAGTTAAGGGCTACAAGAAGACAGTGTTTGAGTGGGCATAAAACTAATCTGATCAACTGGCTTCTAAATAAAAAGAAAAAGAGACTTTGAACGGGAAAAATCAATTTACCAACTTCCAGCCTTACATTTCACTTAATTTGAAGAAACAGATATAAGTGCCTACCTTTATTAACATGCATAAAATACAATATACAAGTTCTTATATCATTTCCTTAACATTGATATATACTGCTGTACTTTTCTGTACACACGTTGATACTGAAATAAGATTCTTTCCTCAGGTAATAATTCCTAAACTAATCAGCAGATGAGCTTATCAGCGGCACACAGTCCAGAAGAAAGAGGTCACACACTAGATCAGATGTTAGATTCAACATTTCCTCATGGATTTCTCTTTATTTACGCAGAATGTGATTGGTTTTTGTCAGCTGGAAATCGTAAAATTCAAATTTTAGGAGTTGTCTACTTTGCAAGTGCCGAGAGATCAAACACCAACCCCCCGAGGGTTAAGACGGGCAACCATCCAAACATGGGGGGGTTGGTCTGTGAAATGCTGAGTGTCAAGAGATCAAAATTACCAGATATCAACTGTGACCATCAGCAAATTTCAAGTTGGAAAAAGAAAAGCCTGGCGCGTGCTGAAACCATGTGTTTAGAACCACTGACTTTAAACTCCATATAAACTTAGACTGAACTTCACAGAAACTGGCAAAACTCTGTAGGACTTCACAGAAGTTCTAGAGAGAAAACACTATCTTCTTATGAGCACAGGCGGAAAAATGGAGTAAAAGGGGGAAAAAAGGGGAAAGTGGGGGGAGAAAAAAAAGGATTTTTTTGTTTAAACCAACAACAACATTGTCCACCGGCTCTCGGATCGACGCCATCACATTGCATATTTGGTTGTCCATTCTTTTGCCGTTTTGGTGTATCTGCAGAGAGAAGGCAGAGAGGGGGTGAGCTACCGGACCCACAGTTGTCAGAACCGTCGACCCGTCTTTAAGCACATGCCAGTTAGTAATGCATGAGCCAAAGCACAAAAGATAAACGCATTTAGCCTAGTTAAAACCATTCTAATTATGTGGGCTCAATCTCACCCAGCTAAAAGAGTTACACCGGTTCTTAAGTGAGACTGATAAGAGTTCATGTGGAGGGTTAATCCCACTGGATCAGGGTGGTTTTAACGAGGGAAGAAATGTCTGAAGCATGAGAACCTCACATCATCACATAAGATGTTTCATGCTGCTACCAAAATTTAGAGGCCATTAAAATGCAGACGAGTAATAACTTTGGTCCCTTTAATCTGTTGGTATCGCTCGCCCAACTCACACGATCCCCTCGTCGCCTTCAGTTGTAAATATTTTAACCCACAAATGCTGAAAACTCCAGCCAAGGCAGGCAGGTCGGCTCAGGAGTGTGTGTGTGTGTGTGTTTGTGTGTGTGTCCACCGGCCAGGGAAGGAAATATGAGCCTCTGAAACTTTGGTTTCTAGCTTCCTCCAACTCTAAAATGAGTTCCGTTCATATTGTGGAGGCTTGTAGTTATGTTGGGAGCATACGCAGCCCATCACGATGCAGCACTACACCAACCCTGGCACCTTACCCTAAAGCATGGCATACTTTGTCGTCCACTCCTGAGCTAGTTTATTGTACCTGACGGAGTAAAGCTCGGTTACATACCATCATTATCACCCAGACTGAAGAGGAGGCTTTATTCAATCTGGATTCTGTTGATTCAAGAAGACACAAAACGAAGAATATTCACCTGGCGACGTCTGTTTTGTAGATCCGTGCGATCTCTGGTACCAGCGGGTCATCAGGGTTCGGGTCACATAGAAGTGAGCAAATGGAGAGAAGAACTGCAACAGAGAGACAATCGTGATGCCGTGTGGCGTTCAGAAAGCACAGGTGTACTGACGCGAGGCCTTTTCTGCCCCCGCAGCAGTAAAACACCTGTCTGGTTTTGTCTGTCGTCCGTCACCGTGGCTACTGGAAAATAGGCCAAAGGGCAGCCGGTTATCTGGGAATCTACCCGACAACCCGTGTGACGTACCTTTAGAGATGGTAAGTGCAGGAGACCACTGTGATCTGAGGATATCCAGACAGATGCTGCCATTACTATTAATATTTGGGTGGTAGATTCGTGTGGTAAATGCAACCTGTGGAGACAAAAAACAGGCCCGGGCGCCGGTTAGTTAGCAGCTCCGTGGAGACGAGCCAGCCCAGGTCGCTGCCGGCCACTTCTGGAAAAACAGGTACGGCGCGCGAGCGTCCGATGTTTGAGATTACGACCAGTCGGCCACATGCCGAGCACCTGAATCAGAGCATCTAAAGATTCAGCTCACCTTGGGTGGTTTGAAAGGATAATCTGTTGGAAAATGAATTGTCAAGAAGAAAACTCCCCCCTGATATGGACTGTCAGCCTGAAAACCAAGGACAGGGGTGCGTCAGATGGGAGTCACAGGGGCCACATTTTAAAATGTATCTGCAAAATTCAGCTAAAGCAGCCGATGTTCAGCCTAAAAGATTTCAATATAGTTAAAGTCTAACCTTTAAAAGCTTAACAGGTCATAAAACATCTACTTACTGGTCCCATGATTGTAGCCTGCCAGTGAAACACTAAAGAAAACAAGAGGCAAACGTTAGCACAAGATCTTAACAGGCATTTTAAATGGACTGTGGCTGCCGCCCGGTTATTCCCATAACCGTGACGTTAAGTAACTCTTCCTGACTGGGAAAACCTGTTCCCAGCACCATCACTTCAAACAGCGCATATTTAACCTCGTGCTGAAGGAAGTTCCGCCACTTTAGACCTTCAAAAATGAAAGTATGAGAAGTCAGGTGCTTTTACACCTTGTCATAAATATGACAACGTCCTGAATTCACAACTCTTTCAGTGAGTAGAAACCCCAGATGATTGTTAACGACTGAATTTGGACCCGAATCTCCGCCAGGATCAACAATTTCTACTCAAGGGTCGATCTTTGAACCAGGAAGTAAATATTCCCACTGTCGGCTACAGTCTTCCTACTGTGACCAACGGTACCGTTTGTCTCTTTCATATAGTTGGTGTGTTTGTAACTCACAGCAGTTTCTACATCACCACGACAACCAGCTTTTACTGAGGATTTGATATTCGACTCAGTGAAGCAACAACTAGTGCTGCCGTCACGACTGACACAATGCAGAGAACCCGACATGACTCTGAAACCACAGCTGGAGGTTTCTCTACTGTGACACCGTGCACACACACCACAGAATACTCACAGTCGTCGCCCACCGGGCCTGCTGAGCACTGGGATGGAGGGTCACGAGACAGGTCAGACAGCTCCTGGAACAAAAGGGGTGCATTTTAACGAAGATCCACAAACGTCCCGAGACAAAACACAGGAGCGTTTCCATCAGAGAGACACGTGCTGCGGCTGACACCCAATCTGCTGGCTGTAAACAGCGCGAGGACCTGTCAGGGGAGATGCCATCCGAGAAGCTGTGTTCTGCAAACACTTCACACCCACCCCCAACACACACACACACGGAGACGTTGCCTCCTGTAAATCCAAAACCACAGCGCCTAAAGTGGCCAACTTGTCACGTTAAAGGCGACAAGAGCACGCCGCATATATGCCAGTGCGCGTTATTTTTAGTGGTAGAGCTACTTTAGGGTGATGTTGAGGCCGCTGCCCCACCCAGGCCTGCAAACACACCATTTTATAAACCAGTTGAAGGACTCCAGGAAGGGTTCCGGTGAACAGGCAACGCTGTGCGGACCTACAGTCGACGAAAGTCGCCCAGTTCCGAGGCCAGAAGAGCCGCTGCGGCCCGGACAGGGAAGCAGGACGTTCACATACCGCGGAAATGCATCACGAACACAATCCTGGCTGCCAAAAAGAATGAGCGACTGATATGAGTCAGGGTTCCGGTAACACGGAACTAAAGGAAGGGTTCCAAAAACACGGGATGGGCCGTAGTATCGACGGGGACTCCGCCGAGGACGCTGTTGTGGACTCGGACAGCTTAGCAACATATGCTGGTTATGTAAAGGTATGGTGCGTTGGGCAACCCGTGCGGCCTTTTCCGAGCCGAACCAGACTGACCGAAAGTGTCATCTAACGCAGGCCAGCGGACCTCTGGCCAGCAGCGATGAAACACGCGGGCCGATACCAATTCCCCCAACCGTAAACGCAAAAAAAAATAATTTTTTTTAGTGCTGACACAAACGTGTAACGCACGAACGGGACGAGGTGAACGAGGTACGCTGTGGGCGGCTAGCGCGGAAATAATGCGGTTAGCTAGCACAGTGCTAACAACGTTATCTTACCTTGTTAATCCTTTTCAAAGCCATCCTCTCACGAAATTTCTCTCTTTTGACTCGGGGTTTTGTTTTATCCAAGCAGTGGTGGCCAACTGCAATATGCCAGAAAGACTATCCGTCAAATGTCCGACGCTCGGCGAACTCGACGGCCTTCCCTCGAAGACTAGCGTAGTTAGCTAGCTAGCGAGCTAAAACTACGTACGCCTGGAGACGATTTTAAAAATAGCTATTACTCAGGCTATTTTCGCCGTAAGACCGACTTTACGCTGTCGTCCAACGCTCTGTCTTGTTGTACTTATTTCCCTGATCGAAACACGAAAGGTACGTTTTCCAGCTGCAATAACCCAGAGGACGAAGATCCTTCTCATTTGGTTTCGGCCGCCGCCGGTACACAACTAACGGCCAACTGGGTGAATTTGAGGCTTTATCCGGGGGGCGGGGCTTGCGGGCCGCTGAGTGACAGCTGGAGCTCGGCAGCTGATTGGTCGCCCTGCTGTCAGCGAGGAGACGGAGCCGTCGGGACGTGTCGGGATGTGTCGGGATGTGTCGGGGCGGAGCTGTCTGTGTCGGAGCCCGCCATGGTCAGCTCATTCTGGGGGAACAACCATGTGTTCAACAGCCTGTTAATTACAGGGTTAGGGTTTACCAACATAATATCATCGCGGTGTTAAAATTTTTTAATTATTTTAAAGAAATAACATCATGCTAAAGCTTTTGTCATCTTCAGGAAAACTGTAATCTTCCTTTTGCTCGGATATTGTTTTTGCTGGCTTCATCAAATGATTATTTCTGATATTAACATTGAAAATGCTACCGTTTTCCAAATAAAGATTCCGTCTCCGGGCAGCTGAAGGCTACAAAAAGCTGTTTATTCTCTTCATTGCACATCTGTTGCATTTTTATTCATTCATAAAGAAACAACTGCAAAAACGTATGGATTCGCTGTTATTTGGGTGCAAAATGTGATCCATAAATAAAAACAATTGCTTACTTTCTTCATTATCCCACACTGTATGGACAAAAATTTCAAATAATTTAAAAACACCGTTTTGTAAATCTAGCAAACTGAATGCAGATGCAAGACAACTTTCACATCGTTTGTGAGATTTAGTTTTTGAGCCAGTTTATTGTTTCCTTCTCAAACTTCTATCTGCTCCACCTGGTCACCATATTCTGACTGCGTCCATGCAGCCGGAGCCGTCTGCACACATTATTGGGTTCGAGCAGAGGCAAATGTGCTTCATCATTAATATGGTAGAATAACCGTTGTAGCTCCTTCAAGGCACTGATGCAGGGCAGCAAGTCTTTGGAGGACTGCCGAGGGCCACTTGCAGTCTCTGGGCCCCTTCAGGTCCAAGTCTGAAGGTCAACCACTGTAAGGCTGGGTCACATCGTTGTACGAGTTTTCCGTCCACGATTTAACATCTGTTTGGCTATTTAGGAGGCTTGCATTGCCAGAGTGGTGTGATTGGCTGTCATCCTCGGCCCTTTCAGGTGCCTCCACCCAGCTGCCACTTTCACCATTAACACTTTGTGGTTCTTTGTGCCCTGTTGAACCTGAAGTGCAGCTCCACGCAAGATCTCCACCGGGGCCGACATGATGGTGGTCGCCCCCCCGAGGTTCTACTGGTTGATGATTTGTCCCACAACAGGTCTCAGTCTCCTCCTGCAGCTCAGTGGGATCAGGCGCAGCAGGGGTGTCGTCTGTCTCCTGGGGCACCTCGTTGTCCTCATTCTGAAGCTCGTCCTGGACAGGGAGGTCTGAGTCAGCAGTTGGAGCGCCACCCTGGCCTGGAAGGGTGGGACGAATGGCTTGGTGGCACATGGGGCACGTCTCTTGCACGTATAACCACTTGCGGAGGCAGTTGCCATGAAAGAAATGTCCACAGTATGTGATCACAGCAGAGCCCATGTCCTGTGAGAAAAGACACACAAAAACATAACTTACTAGTCCCTCCTGGAACTGATAAAAGTGCAAATATTAACACAAATTCAAATCGGGACCTGATCTTTTATTTAAAAAAGAAAGCTCCCAAAGAAGCAAACATGTAACCTCGATTATCAGGATCTGCTTTAAAGCTTAACACTGGAAAAACCTGGTGGAGCAGCAAGGAGACAAACTGCTGCGCATCACCAGGGGGCGGGGCCTCTAACCAGGAGGCGGGGCCTCTCGACAGGGGTGGGGCCTCTCACCAGGAGGCGGGGCGTCTCGGTGGGGGCGGGGCTTACATATCAAAACTGGAAAACCTCACTGTAAAGTACCTTGTAAGCACCTTTGTGCCTTTGCTGTCTAGTGCGTACAATTACAATTACAGCAGCGGTGGCAAAAAAGGGCCTCCTCTTTATCTAGTAAGCGCAATGTTCTAGTCATTCAAGCATTTTGCGTGAATCATATCTTGATTCAGATCCATCTTAAACATCAGCCCATTCATGTCAGTGTTCTGTAAAATCTGACTAATCTGAGTTTCTGCTGCTGGTACCTGTCTACCACATAGTCTCGCTCACCTGAAAACAGATGGAACAGACGTCATTGTGCAGCTGCAGCTGGTGGGCTGTGGCTCGGGGGAGGGAGTTGATCTTCTTAGCTGCTTCCTGTCTGAGCAGGAAGCTCCTCCAGCCGGACTGAGCACGTAGCCACACGTTGAAGTAGGAGTGGATGATGATGACGGAAGCGCCCATCCAGCTCCATTCACCAAACAGGGACTCCCAGGCTCCGTAGGCCACCACACAGAGCGCCACCAGGAACTCGAGCACCCTGCTGACGGCGTTTACCCAGTAGATCACCTCGTCCAAGCTTTCGATCGGGTCGGTGCGGAACAGTTCCACCATGAAGAGTGAGTAGATCAGCATAGTGCCTGTAACCTGGGGGGAAGCAAACCTTTTCATCGACTCGGGAGGACCACAGCATGTTGATGTTGCTCTCACCATTTCAGAACAAGAGAATTAGAATGAGTAAGACTCAGAAAATTCTAATTTACTTCTAAAGGAAATCCCTTTGATGCTTTTACACTCAATAACATTTTACTTATATTACGTCCTCAAACTTTTCCAGCTTCCTTCAAAGTCTGAAAAAGAGGTTCTTACCTGAAGGGAAGTCAGCATGCAGCTAGAAACCAGTATCAGGAGCCAGAAGTCCATGTGGAAGAACTGGGAGATTTTATAAGCCATAAACACAGGAAAAACCAGCAGAAGGAGACACATGCTGAGGCCTCGGAAGTGTTTCCACACACTCCTGAAAGCAGAAACTAATGTTGAGTAAAATAAGAGCGAGGTGAATAAAAGCTCTCTCAGGAACTCCACCTTGAGTTTTACTGAAAGTTTAAAAAGCCCGTTACCTGTTTCGGGACGCACCCAGCGCCAAGAGGACAGGATCGGTTATTTCGATCATTGACTGCAGAGTTGAAGTCACCACGATGAAGAGGATGATACTGAGGAGGAAGGTGCGCTGCAGCGCCTGCATGTCCAGCAGGCCCGTCTGGAGGGCGAGCAGCAGCAACGTGACGCCTTCGGTCACACCTCTGAGGACAAGGACAGAACAGTCCAGCAGTGTTAGCTATGAAAGGTCAAAGGTCACGACCGTTTAGAAGAAAGCATGCTCCATAAACTCCATCACATAGTTTGCACCTCCCAATGTTTATTATTTTCTACACAATAAAATTACCGTTTAGCCCCCGTAATGGCAGTAAAACGCTCACTGCGACGTAAACACATAAAATACAGCATTTCTTGTCATTCTATGAGATTCAGTGCGGGTTTGGGCGCCACCTAGTGGACAACAGCACTTTTCAAAGGGAAATTCCCCTTAGGAAAACTCCCTTTGCTTTGGAGTTGGTTTCACCCTCAGAGTTGAAATGGAGCTGTTGGGTTTTTGGTTTTCTTCAGAAAATTCTCTTTAACGCTGTGTAGCAAGTAGAAAGCTGAGGAACCTCGAGAATTACAGGGAAAACAGGTCAAATGGACAAAAAGTGCTAGATGACTGGGCACAAAGGGGTGAAACGGTGGCATTCTAACAGTGTACGTGTCTCACCTGTGCATGACATTTTCATTCTGAACAGCTGCATGGCCTCCCAGGTAGAACTTGCATAGGTTGAGCAGTCCGAGAGCAAGATAGGACACCACGAAGGTCAGGCCCAAGAGAGAGTAGGGGGTGGCACAACACTCAGAGACACTGGGGTTCAAGGGGAGAAAGTGAATCTATAAAGAGATCAATGCATCCAGCAGAGGTGGTGTGAAAAGCACCCACCAACACCTACAGTGGACATCGCACCTTGTGAGCAGGAAGAACAGAATTCCCTGATGGCCTAGCGAGGCATTTCCATCCATGGTGTCTGAGCACAGCTGCACAATGAACAGAACGAACCAGAAGACGCTGAAGAGCACCGGGACGGCAAATTGGTTCCACAGAGAGATTCCCACTGCAAGAAGTCTGTACAACTCAAACACCTGAAAGAAGCCACAAACACAACGTACGTGTTGGAGAAAACCGAAAATAAACTCGAACGGACTCCAAACACTCAAAGAAGAGAAGAGTACCTCCATGTGCACAAGCTGGGCATACGCCGCCCTCGCCAGACGATAGGGCAGGAAGAGATGTGAGAGCAGGAACACTGTGGTTCCTGCTCCCGTTAGTCCCATGGAGAAGGTGTTGACCGTTAACAGGGAGGCAGGAGGAACGGCGCAAAATCTGGCCAGCAGGGGGAGGATGTGCGCGGAGAACAGCCACACCTTCCTGGTCTTCATGAGGAAGGCACACAGCGTGCTGAGAATAATCTGACCTGCACACCAACGTGACAAGGTCAGACCTTTCTGGTGTGTCCTGTGGCAAAGCTTCATCAAAGTGAAGCAACTGGAACAGAATAAACTTTAACAACTGATGATGTTGATTAGAAGCCATCAGGCTCCGACCACATGAGCTTTACACGACGGGCTCCCAGACTGTCTCCTTAAATAGGACTGATTCCAGATATTTCTCAGACATTTCGAACCCTAACCTCGCTCATCCTACAGCTGCCTCACTTTGAACTGCTGCTAGTTTCATTTCTGACATGTGATGCTGATGTTCAGAGAACAGGAAGAGCAGAAAATAGATGCGCATTTCATCTCAAGTCCCTTCACACTCACACGTGACAACAAGCCGAACAGGGTGTGATCCAGTCCCACCTACAACTGGGAAAACTGGGAAATCATTCTCCACGGAGATATTCAGACAAGCTGGGGTTAACGTTTGCTTCAACGCTGGGGTGGAAATGCTCAGAATTCTAACCGACATGTTCAAAGGATGCAGCTCTGCCACCGCTGACTCGTTCAGGGGAAGGTTTGAGCTCCAGACTCACTGGTCATTGCAGAAACAAATCTGTTGAAGGCCAGAGAATCGAGGTACACCGGTCCTTCATAACCATACTGCAGCTCCTCACGCACATAATCCCTGTAAGAAGAGCAGAAAACATGTATCCTAAGTTTATAGTGTTGGTACCAGACCCGAGGCCTGAACAGCACACAGCACCAGTGAGTGAGCAGGACCAGACTGGGTGGTTTCTAAGAGGTCGGACCATCCGCAACAGCTCAGTCTTTAATAAAAGACGTTTATTAAAGAAGAAAAAGAAGGAAAGGCTAAGCTAGCTCAGGCCTCTCACTGGAGTATTTGCATGGTTTCCTTAAAGTGGTCCAGGTTCCTCCCACAGTCAAACAACATGCACATTAGGTTGACTGGAGATGTTAAACCATTAGACAGCCCCCAGTCCTGAGGAGACTTCCACCCTTCTTTCATTTGGCTCCATGCAAATGAACCGTGGACGGCCTGGTTTTTCCACAACAGTAGTGAGTCTTAAAGGTGCTTAAAAGACTCAATGACAGAGGAAGGAGCAGCAGGCGGCAAATGAGACAAGTGATCTGAGCACAAAGATCTAGTAATCCTGGTGTCAGTAGCAGTATCCAAATGAGGGCAACTTACTTGGAAATCTGATGCCCCATGTAGAGCAGAAGGGCAGCAAGGACGTGAAGGTAAAGCGTCACAATGTGTCTGAGCGGGAGGGTCAACACGACCACGTTCACCAGGTGACCTGAAACAGAAAGTTACACTTCACCTGTTGGCTCACGAACGCGCTCACGGCACCCACGAGACTGAACACTATTTCTGAGGAGCAAACCAGATCAAACCTGTTCTGCAAGAAGACACAGGCAACATGTCCTGCATCAAACACTGGTAGAACAATGTACATTTGCTTTTAGAGCCTACCTTTAATTCTCCCATTAGTCTAATGAATTTAGTTCTACTGAATAGATATTGTTTTGAGATAACCATTAGTTTCGATCTGATCTGATTCAAACTGAATTGACAGATTTCTAGTCTCTTGATTCTGATATTTTAAGGTCTAACAGACTGAAGAAGCATGGCTGGAGGCAGGGTAGTGGTGTGAAGAGTGATTAATCCCGACAAATGAACAGGCGTGCTTGAGGTTTTCAGCTCATCCTGAAACTAATCTGAGCTCTTCTGGAGCAGATTTAGCCCAAACTGAGAGCTCAGGTTTTGGATTAACAACCCCGAACTATGACAGCGTGCATCCAGACACAGACGACTTCTCTTTGAAAGAAACTAGTGATGAGGAAACACACCACAGCTCTGATTCTGGGCGCAGGTGTGAACGCTCACCTATGTAGTACAGGTTCCAGATCAGGTATTTGTACTTGAAGAGCATGTCTTCGTCCTTGGCTTTGAGGCGATCAGTCAAACCCTCAATGTCATATTTGTAGAGCAGGTCCAGCACCAGGATGCTGGGCACCCTGAGGGCAACGTTGGCCACTTCCTCCAGACGGGGCATCTTCGGCTTTGATGCTTTGATGGGAGCTCCGCTCGGCTGTCACGTGCTCACTGTTTTTCGCCTCATCTGAAAATTCAACACGAACTCGGGTGATTCAGCTACCCAGGCCGCCATTTAGCTGCTCGTCCACGAGCTGGCGTCCGATTTAAGGCATCGCCTAGTAAGAGGCTGGTCTGAGATCCCGTGCCCGGGTCGAGGCAGGACAAGACCCGGGAGGAGCAGCGAGAGACGGTGGACTCACCGTGCGGAGGGACGCACGCAGGCCGGCGGGCGCAGCTAGCAGCTGCTGCCTGTTAGCTTCCACAGCGAACAGCAGCATGTTTCATGTCGCGACGCGCCAGTTCCTCGGTTCATTCGGTGGCCACCTTTCGAGGAAAGCTAGAAAGAGTCCTTGTAAGGAATCAGAAGGAAATGTTAGTTAAGTTAAAGGCTAGAAGGGCATCAAAATGAGCCCAATGCAATGTTATGATTCACTCTCGCGGCCATTTCCGGTCACGTGCCGCGCGAATCTGCACCAATCAGCATCAAGTATCCTCGATTTCAAATTAAAAGTATATTTTAGGACGAGGGAGAATTAATCTAATTTTTGAGATTCTATCATAAACATAACGCGCAGAACAAACTTAAGTCCAGAATGAGACAATGTCTCGTTGTCCCGCGGGCCTGTTGCACCTCTCAGAAGGACATGACTCTTGGACTGGAGTCTTGGACTTCCTTTCTGTGGTAATCCCGTTGTCTTCCCGCACATCCCATGTCAGCACTCAGGACTAAGTAAACACATCTGGGCTTTACTTGAGGCCATCTTGCATTGCTACGTTATTACTTTTACCAGCTGGAAACGTGAGGGGAGCTCACGTCTCAGGAACATCTAAAAACACACGAAAAACGCTCATTGTAGCTGGTTATTATGTTCATATTCACGAGGTTGACCTTGCTTGAGTTTCTGCTTTGGGAACACAGTAAAATGGAGGCAACCTGTTCCGTCTGAAGGTCGGTGAATCCTGGAGAGATTGTGTCCAAATCCAGAGCAGAGAGATTTGCAGCTTTCGGGTCATAGTTGTACCTGTTGTAAAGGATATCCTGGCAGGTGGCGTCAGAGCGACGGTTTAACCTGAACCACAGGATGCACCTGCCACATGTTCAAGCTCAGTGGGAACTCTCCAAGACACCAGGAGAACAGACACTAAATATCAAGTCTCAATCCAATCAAGCACATTTGTGGCACAAATCAGAGATTCTGAACAAAATCCAATTATTGTTGCTCCGAGTGGACATTTTTCTAAAACTGTCAGCAGTTCTCTTCAAAAGAAAGCTACATTGCATTAAGTTCCAGTATGTGGGTCTAAACACACTTTTTCCATGGTACTGAGGGAGGATTTTTGAGAGGGAGGGAGGGGAGGTGGCATTGAGGACAGGGAGGAGGGATGTGGATGGATTTCTGGCCCTCTTGGATCTACATAAGCTGCTCCAGGAGGGTTTTCTCTCTACTCTGCAGCAGTAGACAAAGAAGATGGACAAGTCCTGCTTTTTGGCTGCAGTGCTCCTCCTTGGAGGGTTTGTGGACACGGCGTTGATGGTCGACGCCTCGACGGAGAGCTTTTTAACCTTGACCACCGCGACGACCGCCGCCACGGCCGAGGCTGTGACGCCGCAGCACGAGACAGACGCGCCGACTCCGACGGCGGCTCCCAGTAAATCGACCAGCAGCAGCGGCAGAGCCGAGCAGCAGGACAGCACAGAGGAGGACAGCGGAGAAGATGAGAAGACTCAGCTGGGTAAGGAGGGTTTGACATGGTTCATCCTTTTAAATCCACATTCAACTAGATTTTTTCATGCTCAGTTTTCATGCGTCTTATCATGGAAGCCTGTTGCTGCAGGAGAACCAGGGCTTGTTCGGAAAAGTCCCCGTTCTTCTCTGCAGCCTTTATGGTCTTCACATTAGATCAAAATCACTGGATGAAGGTGCTGTTATTTGTCTCTGCTCCACAGACAACACGAAACGCATTCCTTACGAGAGATTGTGTGTGTTTGAGATCCAGGAACCGGCGTGAGATGCAGAACCCAGGGCTGAAAACGAGGCTATTTCTTCATTTCCCCCTGAAAATTTAACCCTTTGGCTCCAGACACTCCTGACAAACACTCGCCAGTCTTCACTTTCTTTGGTTCTCAAGATGCGGCTGTGAACATAAAACACAACCTTTGACCTGGTCCTGCCCACATGAGGGGTGTTTGGGGTTAATGGGCCGTCCCGGCCTCTTCCCAGCAGAACGGTCTGCAGCTGGAACTCTTGGCTCTGGAGCTTTGGGCTTGGATTACACCCAACGCCTGCTCACATTCTGCAGTGTTTGAAAAGGGGCCTCCAAAACCCCCCTGAACTTATAGGAGCGATTCCAAATAACTTGAACTGTTATTATGCCAGACGTGTATTTGCTTACTCAGAGAAACCGAGTGATGCGTCTCCAGCTCCTCCAGACAAGCACAGACATGAAACCAGAGAAGATTCGATCTGAGTTATTTGTCTTTTGCTTCCAGAGTGTCCTCCCCTCGGCCTGGAGTCTCTGCGGGTCGATGACAGCCAGATTCAAGCCTCCTCCTACCAGCGGATGGGTTTAGGTCCGCACAGAGGGAGGCTGAATATCCAGGTTAGTTGGGGTTTAAAAACCAGCCAGGCAGCGTGAAGCAGCACTAGAACTATCAGTTCTGGGGTGACAGGCGTGCAGGAGCCTCCTCCATCTATGAACCAAACACCACCAAACCCTTCTCTGCACCCTGTCCTTTCAGTCTGGCATTGAAGACGGGGACATGTACGACGGGGCCTGGTGCGCCATGCACCGGGACCAGCACCAGTGGCTGGAGGTGGACGCCCTCCACCTCACCCGCTTCACCGGAGTCATCCTGCAGGGCCGGAACTCCATCTGGAGGTTTGGTAGTGTCCACGTTAAAATCTGGAGCTCGTGGAATCTTTTTCACTGCATTGAAGTGAACGAACGTCTGATTTCTCCGCCCTCTTGGTCTTCATGGTAGTTGGGATTGGGTCACCACCTACAAAGTCCAGCTGAGCAACGATTCTGTGACCTGGAGCAGCTGCATGAACGGGACTCAAGAAGCAGTAAGAATGCCTGTTCTACCCTCGGCATGAAAACCAGAGTGGATCCTTGAAATGAATCTGTTTTCTTCTCCGCTGGCTTTAATCAGGAGTCCTATTTTCCATGCTGCTTGTCTGTCAGGCTGAAGCTAACTGCTAATGTCAGCGTTCTAGCTGACTTGTTTTAATGCCTAAAATGATTGCGGTCATTTTAATGCCCCTCTGCTGCCTAAATGTTTCACATTGAATTATACAGATCTTTGAAGGGAACCAGAATCCAGAGATCCCGGTCCTGGGGCGGCTTCCTGTTCCCACCGTCGCCCGTTTCATCCGCATCAACCCTCAGACTTGGTACCCCAACGGCACCGTCTGCCTCAGAGCGGAGGTCCTCGGCTGCCGTGTTGATGGCACGTTTCATGGTTCACTTCACACTTCAAGCGTTGACTCTGACTCCATATTTCGCTGACTCGGCAACAATTCCTCCAGGCCACCGTAAACACAAATCTATGGTGGCGTTTGTTTGTAGATCCAGCCAACCGCTTGGACTCAGAGGGAGACACCATCTCCCCGGACTCCCTGGACTTCAGGCACCATAACTACACAGAGATGAGGAAGGTGGGTGTGGTGCAAACGTCTGCTTCCTCAGCACGGTGGCGGCTTTCGCTCAAAACGTAACGGACGTAACCCTTTGAAGTGGTACTCAAGCTCGTCTCTTTAAAAGCTCATGAGGTCCGTGGCCGAGGAGTGTCCCGACATCACACACATCTACACCATCGGGAAGAGCTACTTGGGCCTCAAACTGTACGTCATGGTGATCTCGGACAACCCCACAAAACACGAGCTGGGTGAGCGCTTCGCCTTTACTGTCCAGCCGGAGGGTTCGTCTGTTCCACAGTTTGTCCTGCTTCTTAACTGGAAACCAGTCAGCGGGGTTTCCGCTGGCTTTTCTCGGCAGCAGCCCCCCACCGAGGGCTGGAGGAGGCCTCTCTTGTGTAAACACACTGATAGCTGGGTGAAATGAGAGCCGCTGGACTGGGTTGCTCTGTCTGCACATGCAGTGTTTCTGGAGCCACACAGCAGCTGCTCTTGTTCAAAATTTAATTAAGTGCAGCTTTTCTTATCGGGAAAACCACACAGACATTGTGGAACTGGCTCGCTCCCAAGAGAATCTGGGTTATTTATGATCACAACATGAATAATCTCACACTTAAACCCTTCGAACATCCACCCTTTGCATGGTTTCTGACTGGTTAGAGACAAACGTGCTGCCTCATCAAAACTGCGCACCGATCAGGAATGTCTGCTGCTGAGTGTGTCCGGCTCCTCCACCATCACTGGCGGAGTGTCGCCGCCTCTCACTGTTGCCCAACAGGGACTGAAAAGGATCCAAATGTGCTTCGGTCTTGATCTGTGATGATGCAGCGTGTTCTCGCTCACGCTGACCCACATTGACTCGAAATGTTCCCTTTGGCAGGAGAGCCAGAGTTTCGCTACGTGGCAGGGATGCACGGCAACGAGGTGCTCGGCCGAGAGCTGGTCCTCAACCTCATGCAGTACCTGTGCAAAGAATACAAAAAGGGCAACCGGCGTGTTGTCCGGCTGGTGACCGAGACGCGAATCCACCTCCTGCCGTCCATGAACCCTGACGGCTATGAAAGTGCTTATGAGAAGGTGCGTTTGAGGAGAAAAAACAGAAATCCTCCCTTTTATAAAACGGGGCCTCTGTCACGCGTTTGAGTTGCACAAATTGGACCCAGATGCAGCCTCTCAAAGCTGCCGTGGGTCAGTAAAAATGACAGGAAAGAGAGGCCGTAAGGGGTCGGAGTCATAAAAAAGCCCATTCAAAACAGAAGAAAAAGGGAGAAAAGTTTCATGTAAATAAAGGGAAGAGAAGTTTCAGTGAACGGTATGAATTTGCTTTTATTGAAATACCCTGCAGGGCTCAGAACTGGCCGGATGGGCTGAGGGTCGCTACACCGTCGAAGGGATTGACCTGAACCACAACTTTCCAGACCTGAACAATATCATGTGGCAGGCTCAGGAGAAGGCAGGAGACGCTACCAAAGTCGCCAACCACTACATCCCCATGCCAGAATACTACACCGAAGAAGATGCGACGGTAAGAGGACTGCCGACGACTTTAGCTTAATTGGTCAGAGAAACTCGATATGAATGAAATCCGCGTTTACCGCCACCTCGTGGTGGACTCTGGAATTACACCGATAGACGTCTGACTTCAACAGGAATTTAAATCCATTTTAAATGCTGGAAACAAGAGAATCGCGTCACATATCTACAAATATGTGAACTGTCTGACTCCAAACGGTGAAATGGTTCTGAATGTCTGCTGTCAGAGTTCTTACAGCCGGTTTCTGGTTCAAATTTAGGTCACTGACGTAGAGGGTTGGAAATACTGTGGAGACATTTTTATCGAAGAGAAAATGTTTTCAAACCTCTAATTACAAGACGATATCAAAGCCAAGCGTGTGCGTGTGCGCGCTCGCGCCTTTTCGCCTGGAAAGTCAAACTTTCTTCCTTTCCTTCTTCTGGAAAGTAGAAAAACGAATGTCGGAAGGTTTCCTGTGCATCTCGACCGCTGTAAACGACGGTTTTTGGAGACCTTTGAGCAGATCAAAGTGTTGTTGACATAAATCTGAACGTTAAAGGCTAAATCTAAAATTTGAAGCCACAGATTCCATAAACCGGAAGCTGAAACGGTGAGAAAAAGGTTGTGATCAGCTTTGTCTGTGCGTAACGGCGCCGGCTCCGTGACTCTGGCCCCAGGTCGCCCCAGAGACCCGAGCGGTCATCAACTGGATGCAGGAGATTCCCTTCGTGCTCAGCGCCAACCTGCACGGGGGGGAGCTGGTGGTCACGTACCCGTACGACTGCACCCGGGACTGGGCCCCGCAGGAGGACACCCCCACGGCGGACAACGCCTTCTTCCGCTGGCTGGCCACCGTCTACGCCTCCACCAACCTGGTGATGTCCAACCCCAACCGCCGCCATTGCCACTACGAGGATTTCCAGCGGCACCACAACATCATCAACGGGGGAGCCTGGCACACCGTCCCCGGCAGTGAGCCTCACATCCCCGAATCTGACAAATGCTCCTTACTTTAGCATTTCTGATGTTGTAGAGGTCAAGATTTACACCTGCCGCTGCTCTATCTACTAATCTGGCAGAAAGAGAATCGAACATACGTTGTGAGCAGTTTGTATGGCACATTAGAATATGGCAACATGAACTATTGCTGGTTAAAGGTGTTAATGGTGACGTGGGTCCGCCTCCGCTCAGGAGCCCACGGTAACATGTTTTTTCCACGTTTATCACTCGTCAGACATAAATTCTGATGAATGTATTGGTGCGATTCCTCCGTTCACCCACAGGCATGAACGACTTCAGCTACCTGCACCACAACTGCTTCGAGGTGACGGTGGAGCTGTCCTGTGACAAGTTCCCTCACGCCAGCGAGCTGCCCATCGAGTGGGAGAACAACAAGGAGTCCCTGCTGGTCTACATGGAGCAGGTCGGTCCGGTCTCGGCCTGGCCGAGTGGAGCAGGAACACGTCGTTGGCTTTTCCACACGGTTTCAGCCTCTCCGCCGTCTCTCAGGTTCACAGAGGCATCAAAGGTGTGATCAGAGACAAGGTGACCAAAAAGGGGATCCCTGATGCCATCGTCAAGGTGGAGGACCACAGCCACGACATCCGGTCAGGTGAGCGGCTCCATTCTGCTCGTTTTTTAAATTGACAACACCTGAACGGGAATTGTGAAGCTTCTTGAACGGCATTCTGGGAAATGAGGTTTATCATTCCGGTTTCAACATTTGTGGAAAGACGAGGTGTTGTTTGCTGTGCTCCCAGCTGCTGACGGGGACTACTGGCGGCTGCTGAACCCCGGCGAGTACAAGGTGGTGGTCTGGGCGGAGGGGTACTTCCCATCCATGCGTCGGTGCCAGGTGGGCATGGAGCCACGCCCAACGATCTGCGACTTCACATTGACCCAAACACCCATCGAGAGGCTGAAAGAGATCCGGGCTAGTGGAGGAAAGGTCCCTCAGGACCTGCAGCTGCGTCTCCGCGCTCTGAGGCTCCGAAAGCTTCGGGCCAGCACCAAAGCCATCAACCGCCGCAGGGAGCAGCAGCAGCAGGCCCGGAGGGCCCGGAGGGCCCGGTCGACCGGAGCCAGGAGAGCATGAGCACAGATGGGACGGGATGGTGGTGACCTCTGGGAACAGCAGCAGGGTCCAGTGAAATATTAAAGCAACGTTACGGGACGTTCGCCCGTCTTTAAATCGTCTGTGAGACCGTGTGTGTGCTAACAAAAGAAAGTCACTTTACTGAAGCCTCCAGGATGGATGCAGGTTGCAGGACAGACACAAAGGCTCTTTTATATCCAATATTGTTCGCTGCTTATCAGTGAGGAGACCCACGTGGAAGTGTGTCAGCTGGTCTGATATGGGACCGTTCTGTCCTCAAACGTCTCTTCTTTTGTGTGAGCAGGCCCATAAACGCTCAGATCAACATCATTCGTCCGTGTGGTTCTTAATTAGTCTAAATTTAAGATGATTTGTGCGACTGCTGCCACAAATGATGGATCTGATGGATCCCAGAACAAAGGTGAAACGCTCACGTGGAGGACAGATCACACAGGAATAGGTTCTAAACACACTGAGTCAGCAGTGCAAAAGGAGTCAACGTCTTTATTTTGGGTGATCATAAGTACCATTTTATAGCGTTTTGGGAGTCTTGAGAGTGAGAGCGCTGCTCCACTCTTGTCCTCACCTCCTCCAGCTGAGGGGACAGCCAGCGGGTTGACACCACAACTAAGAACATTCTATAATTCTACAACAGAACACGTGTTAAAAAAGCAGAACCGGTGAAAGTGACCGATAAGACACAGCTCGTCCTTTCACTTTCAGCACAGTCGAGGTTTCAATCAAACGGGTCCGGTTTGAGATGTGCACACGTTGAGGAGTTAGCTGAGGTAAAACTGTTGAAGCATCCGTGTTGAGAGCTGACAATCGTTCCATCACATCCCCGATGGCTAGCTTAGCATTTAGCAGTTAACTAATAAATGGACCTACAGTCACGCGTGAAGCTCGTTATCAATTGTTATTTGATTGAATCTGTAAAAACATAAATAAATGGTGTAGATGGATGTTAGTGTAAAGTCCAGGACTAGTTTGCTGATTGTTGCTGCTGGGAACCCGTTACAGCCGCAACATAATCCAGCAAATGTTCAATAAATTTGTTTTAGTATTGATGAACTGCAGAGGAAGGCTGTTCTGCTCCAGCTGGACATATTTTGGGACGTGGAGAGCCGGTTTAGTGGCGTGTGCCCACATCTGCGTCGCTCTGCAGGCATCACACATCAACGCTTCAGCTTCAGACAAATAAACCGACCTGTGCTCGTCCACAATAAGAGGTCTAAATCTCACCTTCGTTAGCATCGAGCCCATTAACGGCCAATATTGTGACCAAGTCTCTGACGTGATTCTGTGTAACATTTAATACTACTGTGGGGGGCACGGGTACCGCGGTAAACGGGACAGAATGAACGCGAGGACAGACCGTGGGGGACAGGCCCGTGATTTCGGCAGCATTTAAAAACGGTGAAGTGAATAAAACCCAGTGATGGCGAAGCAGCGAGAACAAGGAAGGAAAAGAGTCAGACGGGCAGAAACGGTGCAATAACCAGACAAGGCGGAGACACGGAGTGTTGACGAGGAGGTCCTGGGAGCCAGGAACCACGGTTCAGATTGTATGAAGCAGAGAAGAAGCACCTGTGGGCGGGACGGCATGAGTAGCGTGGAGATGGCGTCGGAGGCGGGGCCTCATTTTACACCTTGTTAGGATGAACCAGCCTGCTGAGCATCGAGGTTAGTGTTTGTGTCACCATCTGGGCAAACTGCAGTTTGTCCTGATGCCAAGAGGCACCAGTGGGGAGATTCTGGTGAGTCCGGAACAGCTGCAGCCGAGTCCGGAACAGCTGCAGCCGAGTCCGGAACAGCTGCAGACGAGTCCGGAACAGCTGGAGACGAGTCCCGAACAGCTGCAGCCGAGTCCCGAACAGCTGCAGACGAGTCCCGAACAGCTGCAGACGAGTCCCGAACAGCTGCAGACGAGTCCCGAACAGCTGCAGACGAGTCCGGAACAGCTGCAGACGAGTCCCGAACAGCTGCAGACGAGTCCGGAACAGCTGCAGCCGAGTCCGGAACAGCTGCAGACGAGTCCGGAACAGCTGCAGCCGAGTCCCGAACAGCTGCAGCCGAGTCCGGAACAGCTGCAGCTGCAGACGAGTCCGGAACAGCTGCAGACGAGTCCGGAACAGCTGCAGACGAGTCCCGAACAGCTGCAGACGAGTCCGGAACAGCTGCAGACGAGTCCGGAACAGCTGCAGCTGCAGACGAGTCCCGAACAGCTGCAGACGAGTCCCGAACAGCTGCAGACGAGTCCCGAACAGCTGCAGACGAGTCCCGAACAGCTGCAGACGAGTCCCGAACAGCTGCGGCGGCGGCTCCACGCGTGCAGCGCTGATGTCTGAGGGCGGGGGTGCATCCGTGTGGAGGCAGGGTGCCTGCAGTCCCCTCCGAGAGGTCCAACACGTTGGTCGATTAACGTTAAGGCTACTGAGCTTCAGCTTTTTGAGTCCGATGATGCTACAAAGAGGGAGATTTTACAGGATCGTTGGAGTCGTTGCAGCACACAAACCTGCAGGTATCCCATGAATAAAGGTTAAAACTCCTGCTGCAGCATTCAGGACCCATGGTTCTTTGGCAGCGCGGGCAGCTAAAACTTGGGCTGGTAAAGGGCGACGCGTCCACTGAGGCAGCCTGAGGCCAGCTGGCAGTGGGTCGGGGAGAACTTGGTGGTGAGCACCACGTCGCTGTGGGAGTAGATGGAGCGCATCTCCCTGAGGCAGCTGGTCTGGACGGGCAGGCAGTCGGCCAGCTCGCCACACTGCTCATCGAACGCCAGCAGGCGCACGCCGTACCCGTACGGGGAGCAGATGAGGCGCCCGTCGGGGCTGAAGCACAACTCTTTGATGTAGCCCCTCCCCACGTTAGCCTCCTCGATGTAGTGGGTGAGGCGGAGGGAGCAGCGGGGTGACGCGAGCAGGCGGGTGGGTGCTCCTTCCTGGAACTCATAAACACACGTCCACTGGAGGGGGACAGGAAGGAAGAGAGGACAAGCGGTCACTGACACGGCCGAGAACGTTCAACGTTAGCGTGGAGCAGCTTAAACAGCTTCTCGGACAGAAGAGCATCTTTGTTAGAACGGCTACCAAACCAGTGCAGATGGTCCGACCCTTCGCTTCCAGGATACTAAACTGGTTCTGATGAACAGTATTTAACAGAGGACGTGAGACAAATGTCCCCCCGCCAGGGACAGGGTGTGTGTGTCCTGATCTCTCACCTCCTGGTCGTCTGTGTTGCTGGAGCACCGGATGAGCGTGGCCCAGCCTTTAGGGTGCAGCTGGAGGGAGGTGATGCAGTTTCCTCGGTCACGCTCTCCAGGGATCTCTGGAGTCAGAACCTCCAGACTGTTCCTGGGAGAAAGGCCTGCAACGACACGCCTGCTGTAAATTCCACCTGCGGGAGTCCCGACTGCCTTTTACTCTGCACCCACCTTCTCGAGGAGGATGGGTCTTGCTGGAATCGTTCCCCTGACGAGGAGTTCCAGCGGATCTGGACGCTGACGTGCCTCCATCTGCAGAATCAGAGGAAGCTCAGATTGTTAAGAGCTAGTTACAAAGCTGGAATTACTACACTGACGGCAGGGGTGGCTGGATAAAGGGAGGGTTTTCTTACCGGAGCTGAGGGGGGTCCGTCGGGCCCGCAGCATACGGTAGCTGCCCACCTCCAGGGACTGAGTGAGGTCCAGGTCGTGGAGAATGAGCAGGTACCCTGAGGAGGTGGAGATGAGCATCTTGGAACAGTCCGGGGTTAAACGCATCCTCATCAAGTAGCGGGTGTGGAAGAACTTTTTGTACGGGCAGCCGTCCTCCGTAAACCTGGGGGGGGGGGGGACAGACCGTGGGGTTCAGTCAGGGTAAACTTCATACGTGTTGGTATTTTCAGTTAAACACACACCGATTCATGTCCCACGTGATCACGTTGCCATCGAAGCCCGACGTGACGAGGAGACGAGTGTTGGTGTCGTACTCGATGTTCTTCACCCAGCTGGCGTGACCCTGCAAGGAGCACACCTTTGAGTTCAGTTTCCGTAAGTCCCATAATGCAATTGTGGTGTCGTCCGAGCACGTGGCAAACAAACGATTGTCCAAAAACCTGCAGGTCAGAAGAAAGAACAATGGAGGATCTGTCAGGATGGTCTGAGAGAGAGTTTCGTGCTTCAACCGACCGACCAACCCACCTAATGTTGTTGACACAGTCCTCGTGGGCCTCCGTCAGGGTTTTGATGTGTTTGGAAGAGATTGGATCAAACAGGAGGACCTCCGTCTGCTCACAGGCCACAGTCAACACGGACCTGAGTGACAGGACCAGGCAGGTCAGAACCATGCAAGAGGAGGTGCAGCTGGCGCATCTGCACGCTGTCAGCAGCCCAAACCAGGCTGGACCCAGGCTGGACCCATGCTGGACCCAGGCTGGACCCAGGTAGGACCCATGCAGGACCCAGGCTGGACCCAGGCTGGACCCAGGCTGGACCCAGGTAGGACCCAGGCTGGACCCAGGCTGGACCCAGACGGGACCCAGGTAGGACCCATGCAGGACCCAGGCTGGACCCATGCAGGACCCAGGCTGGACCCAGGCTGGACCCATGCTGGACCCAGGCTGGACCCAGGTAGGACCCAGGCTGGACCCAGACGGGACCCAGGTAGGACCCAGGCTGGACCCAGGCTGGACCCAGACGGGACCCATGCAGGACCCAGGCTGGACCCAGGTAGGACCCAGGCTGGACCCATGCTGGACCCAGGCTGGACCCAGACGGGACCCAGACGGGACCCAGATTGACCTGCTTGGCTGCTGGAGCCTGATCACCAGCTCAACACCTTCATGGGGGTTAACAATGGCGGGTTGTGACAAATGAAGTGTCTTTCAAGCACTTCCTGTTCATGTTTACACAATATTCTTCGAATCCAGCTGGATTATGTCCCAGGTGAATCATAGTGTTAAAACTCACCCGTCTGGAGAGTACTCCAGGTTGAACACGGCTCCGTGGGTCTGGGTGCTCAGGTTCACAGACTCCACAGCCGAATTCATAGAACAGTACAAGCTGGTCATTGTCCTATAGTTATCCCTGGCTGGGTCCACAAACACCCCTCGCCTGGTGGCCCTGCCCTGCAGCCATGAGAACAGGCTGCCCCCCCCGCGGCTGTCGCTGCTCAGCTCCCCGCCGCTTCCTGACCGCGGCGCCGAGCCAGGCTCCCCTTCTCCCGGGGACC